>NW_026136711.1:307500-887500 GCF_905237075.1 Dicentrarchus labrax | reverse complement strand
GACAGGTTTAGTTGTGCCAGTGAAAATATCTTGTGTACTGTTCTTCCAATGTCAATTGGTTCAACAGTGTAAAGAACTCAAAGCAGGCATCGCAGGAGTTCGAACCAACTAAACAACGGTGCCAACCATCATTACAACAAAGTGACACAACAAACAAAACCAACTACTTTCGGGCTCTAGGATGACATGTAAAGCCAAAACAACCTTTGAGGACTGTGGAAACTGGACAACCCGGCACCAACTAGTGTATGATCAAGATTGATAGACACATTTCAAGACAACACCTATACATTGTCTTTGCTCGTCCCTGGGTGGGCTTGGACCACCAACCTCTCGGTTAACAGCAGAGCATGCTGGCCGATTGCACCACAGAGACGTGTTTGTTAGGTCAAAAGATGTTCTTAAACATATGTTTTGTTCTTTCAACGTTAGTTGGTACAAAAGTTATTTTAAACAACTCAAAGCAGGCACTGCTGGGATTCGAACCCAGGATCTCCTGTTTACTAGACAGGCACTTTAACCAACTAAGCCACAGCGCCAGCTTATGCTGCAACAAACTGACACAATAACCAAACCGACTCACTTTCAGGATCTAGGATGGCATGGGGAGCCAAAATACAAGCACCTTTGCACATACCATCACAAATAGTTTTACATTGGTTGTACCACCTGACATGGAAAGTGTCCTCTGGTTGATGCAATATCCCATATAACATGTTCACTTCAAAATAAAAGTAAAGTATATCTTTTTGAAGTTGAAATCTGATTTTTAATACTTTTCTTAGTGTGTTCACTTGTACACAGACCTGACATTTTGGGGGTTATAATGTGACATAAATATTTATTATTTTAATGAACTTAAACTGTATTCAAACTAAATTGATTTTATATAATAAAATGATTTGTGTCAAGAATGTAATAAAAAAAAGGAAATAATACACAAATATAAAAATATTTCAAACTAATCTGAATACTGTGTCAGTGTTTCTTACAGTGCTTTGATTATATCATATCTGAACGAATAAGTAGTGTGGAAATTAAAAGACAAACATGAAGAGACACAGTGACAAAGATAGAGCTGAGATACAGATAATCAATAATATCAATGTTCATAAATCGGCAGAGAATGATGATGATGAAGAGCAGATTTGGTGTGATTGTAGAGCTGTAAAGATACAGAGAGACAGACAGAGAGAGAAACAGACAGAGAGAGACCTGGGGGTGTTTCAGCTGACACACTCAGTGACCACAGTGACGGAGAAGCAGATTGAATCCCCCCCCCCACAGTCCCTCCAACCCGCCGGTCAGCCGTTAAAGCAGCCGAGGCAGAAAATATCTGGAAATTGATTCACATTCAGTGAAAAGTGAAAACAGAACGGAGCTGCTTATCGTTTCCTTTCTCTCAGGGCGGCACGGATGGCGAGTTTAACGGAGGGAGTGCAGGACGAGAGCCGAATGCAGGATTTCTGTGAACAGTTTGTGTAACTGGGGGGGGGAGCGGAAGCAGATCCACCCCCCGGTTGCTGCTCTTTTATCACTCATTTCATTTTCACATCAAACAGGACTTGTGAGTGACGCCTGCATCAGCGACACGCCGCTGTGGAGAAACCTTCAGCCAACCTCAAACTGAGACTCAAACCTGAACCACCGACCCAACAAGCCACAACGCAGCCGCTAACTTAGCTACAACACACACACAAACATCAATCTAAAAAGGAAGTAACAGAGAAATGCTTAAAACATCCATCTTGTGCCCCAAATAGTACAAATGCAAAATGAAACAAACCAAAACAGACTAATAATATAATAATATCCAGTTTTATAGAGTTAATAGTGAGAAATAACATCAGTTTAAACTCAGTGAACAAACTGTGCATCAATCAGCACATTAATGGTTAAAGGATTTTATGTTTCTAACCATTATAATAAACATACAGATATTACAGGAACCTCACTGGACTGCCTTGTTCAACCCACCCCCTGCTGTGTGACGGGGGGGTTTACAACCCGAGAGAAGCATGTAAACTGTGTGACTGACAGTGTTTAAGCCCCGATGGCTCAGACTGCAGCAGATAAGTGAAGATCACAGTCTGACAGCAGGAACCAGGACCGCCTCTGACCCTCCGGCTGCTGAGCGAGGCCACAGATTCCTCTCACACCAACAAATCCACAACTCTACCTCCAAACTCTTTGTCTAAAAATCTGTCCGCATTGATTCTAACAGTGTGAAAGTTGGCAGAAGCTGAGAGAAACCTCACAGCTGACGGCGGTTTCTGTCTGACGGTCGATGTGACGATGAGTTTACTCTCCAGCTGAGTTCATGATGTCATCTCTACTGCCGCCGTCACCCCGCCCCGCGTTCACTGTGCTCCGCTGTCAACCAATGAGAGACAAATATACGACAGTAACGCCATCACATTTACAGTTTGATCACGCGGCTGATGGTGTCAGCGTGCAGGTGGAGGCAGCAACCCGATGACCAGCAACCAAAAACTGTATGTTGACAGTTTACCAACGCTTATACACTGATAAACATTTATTTGTTTGTTGTGAAAACTTCCAGAATTATACAAACAAATCCATTAAAATTACACAACAAATACCTTTTTTATTGTTAATTGTCACAAATTTTGCATAATTTTAGAAATGTATTAACAGCAATAAACTTGAATTTGAGTTTAATCTATTAAATAAACTGTAAGTATTGTTCATTGTTTTTACATGTATGAATGTGTTAAGTTAAAAAAGCCAAAAAATTTAAGCTAAAGAAAATTTATTATTGTTGGCTCCTCAGCTGCTGGTATATTAATGTTTTTTTATTTTTAGGCTCCCGATTTAAAGGAAAACTAACTAAAGTTATAGGACGTCACTGAATATATACATATAATATATAATATAAAACATAAACTAAATAAACAATATTTACTAGTATTGCTGATTACTGAACTAAATCCAGTTGTATTGTGTGGAGGTGGGTGTGGTTTACACTCAGCTGCAGGAGAGAGAGAGAGGTGTGGGGAAGGCTTGCGAGAGCAGCACCAGGTGAGTTGATTACCTCAGCTGCTAATCATTGCCTACTCACTCTACCTTTATCTTGCACTAGTGTGCTGGACCTGGGGCCGGAGCTGCTGCTGAGAGCGAGAGCCGCAGAATAGTGGAACAGATTGCGTGTTGTTTGTGTTTGTAGCAGCGAGACTACAATAAAAGTTACATGAACCAACCACCTGGTTCGAGAGTTTGTGTGCTGCCAGGACTCACGGTCGTAGTGAGATCTGCTACATATTTCATCCTGACCTCATACTGCACTGAATCATATGGGATCATGAAATGTGTCTGAATATAATTAACACACACACACACACACACACACACACACACACACACACACACACACACACACACACACACACACACACACACACACACACGTATATTATATCTCCTATATATATATATATATATATATATATGGAGATATAATATATCTAAAATATATTCTCACAGCCAAGTGAGTCACACAGAGTTATTTCACCTCGTGGAGTGGCTGAAGGCCAAAGAGCTGCTGGTTCCTTATCGTATCGTCTGAGTGTAGGTGGATCCAATGTTCTGTGTAATTCACTTATGAGATCGCCATGGCAACAGCCGTTCACTGAGCTCACAACCTGATGGATCCATAAGTTTTCATCTGAGCAGTCAATCAGAACCACAGGAGATCAATAAGAGCACTGTTGTCCCTGTAATGGAAATACACAAAGTGAACATATATTATTTAATGCTCACTTATACCGAAGGTTATTATTACTGACCTCTGACCTCTGGATCTCTTTTCACATGTGCTATAAATTATTTAATTATTATTAGGTTAAAAATAAAATCCTCGGGTTCAGTTGTGAATCTGTAACACACAATAAATGAGACAGTATGTTAGCAAACATTAGCATTAAGTTTAAGCTAGAACATAAACGTATAAATGAACTGAAACACAGAAATGTGTCCGACCACCGTGTGTCTGCGTCTCTAACCCTCTCCCCTGAAGTACAACATCAAAACAGGATCAATGAACGTTAACGAACAAACTGAGTCGACCACATATCGACTCGAGAGGCTTCACATGTCAGGTTTAAATATTTAATCACACATTTTTTGTAATTATAATACAAACATTGAGCTAGTGTGGCCAGTTGTTTGGTTTGTCCATTCTGGGCTACTGTAGAAACAGAAGAGGACCCACTCCCTCTGTAGACAGCTTTGTTAAAAACATTGCGATCCATTTTGCGATGTTTTTAGGGGTTTTTTTTGGTTAAAAATTGCGAAACTAGTTGGGATTTTATTTGTAAAGTTCATTAAAGATCAAAGGCAAGTTGTTCAAGTGAGAATAAAATGTGAGGTTCTGCATCTTCTCTAGAAACTGTAAAGTGAGGAAGAGGAGGCGTTTGTGATCGGACAAAACTGCAAAGTGAGGCAGAATTTGGAGGAATTGGTTATAAATATTCATTTTATGATTAAGTTACAGATGTTTCACCTTATTTTACATTAGACATGTTAATTCACAGGATATTAATGTAATTTTATTAATATTCCCATTTTAAAAAAACCCATGGAAACCACCACTTTAAGCCCACAACAGAGCCAGAGGGAGTCAGTGGAGAGGAGCTTCAGAGCTTCAGCAGAGATTAAAGCTCATTATCGGCCGACAGCAGCTGAAAACAACAAAAACAGCGATTTGAAAGGAGTGGGTCGTTCAGAACCGAACTGCGGCGCTCGCTGTAAAGTGATTGTAACGGCCCCGAGCGCCCACGCAGGTGATTCTGCTGAGAGGCTGATTGTTGTGTGAAGAGGCTGATTAGACGGCGCGGGGGCGTACGCACAATGTTTGATTGACGTCTACCTGACTCCCCCATTGGCGTGGTCACACCCTCTGTGGGCCGGCGGACGCAGTCATTAGTTGACAGCGAGAGCGGCTCCTACCTGAGTGAGAGGAGGCGTAATCGGACTGAAATCACCTGTGTGGGTGTCCGGCAGGTCTGAATGAGCTCATTAGCTGCTCTGCTGGAACAATGCAGCTCGGCCCTGTTTGATTGTCATTAGTTTTTAGCTGGCGTCACGCTGCGGTCGGAGCGCCGGCAGTCTGCTGCTCCGCTCTGATTGCTGCTGATGTGACTGTTCGCCTCAGGATGTGTGAATGTTTGCAACCAGATGGTTTACTCCCAGTGAACTGATGACTCACGATCAGAGATTATTCAATGCACTTAAAGTGTTGGTAGATATTTGTATTTCCTGCTGCACAGATCGATAGGATGTACTCGGTGCTTTGAGATAAATGCTAACGATCTTCTAGTTAAAGTCTCCATGAAACAGGAAGCAGAGCAGTTAGCGGTTGGCTACTGATCAATCTGTCCATCAGAAACTCTGTAACTGACCTCGGTGCTGGAACATTAGACCAGGTGAGCTACAGGGCGCCCCCTAGAGGAAAGTGTTTTTAAAACTAACTCTATACGTAGGCACCTTAGTGTGTGTCACAGATCTTGCAGCCCGGTTTGGTCGGGTTCTGGGGTGGCGTGATGGCGTGGTGACCTCATCCTGCACCACAGCGCCTTGATGCTCGGTGGAGGCAGACGGTGTGCACTGGTTCCCGGGGGTCCCTGTTCCTTCTGTTCTGGGTGGCCCTGCTTTAAACCTCCTCCACCTGCCGCTGCCGATCTCCAGCACATGAGCTCCTGACCTCAGGGGTGGAGGCACCGGGGGTCAGAGGTCAGCATCCACCAGAGGGTCACTGCTCAGCCGTTAAAGTTAAAGCTCTCGTTCAGCTTCAAACAACTGTGTTCATTTAAAGTTGTTTTTTTATCTTTTAACTGCAGCAGGAAAACAATCGCTGCCATTATAAGCATTAATATCAACCAGTTCAAAGTGCTGCACAGACAGAAATAATAATTCATTTTACAGGTATAACAAATTTTAATATTTAATAAAAGTTGGACTAAAAACTAAATCAAGCAGGCGGAAATAAACAAATAAAAACAGGATATTGTGGTAGCTGCAATACAAAACTCCCATAGGGAAACTGGCAGTTTAAGGCAACTAGCAATAAGTGAGTTAGAGTGTAAATTGTATGTGTTTGAGGACTTTAAATTTTAGCCTGAATGTATTTAAGTTCAATCTTTTTGTATGAATTATTGATTTATATTTGTGTGTTTAGCCTGTAGCCTAAAGCTGTGTTTATTTTAAACTGTATTTTCATTGTTTTTAAAATGAGATTTAGAAATTAAATATTCCTTGTGACCTTTTATAGGTCAGGTTAATGTACCGGGGGGTCCACAGACAACTGGAAACTGAAAGAATTAGGTTTGGTATTTGTTTATTTGTTTATCTTTATAATTATTTTATGATTATTCATTGATAACTTTAAATGAGCAGCTCATCCACAGTGCTGCTCTCCATCAGATCAGACATATTGTTACTCTGACTTCATTTCACAACCTTTACCCTCAGTCTCACCCCAACCACAGGACACCTCGCAGGGTCAGCTCTGGTATGTGGCCCCCAGCCCCCCCTCAGGTGAATCAGTTATTAGTCAGCTGCGATCTGAGCGACACGGCGCCTAACGAGCCAATCACAGCGGCTGATCGGCATTCCTCCTGTCCAAGTGCTCGAGTAGACAAGTAATTGGTTGTTGTGTGCGAGCGAGGTTGGCTGTGACAGAGCGGTGGGAGGCGGCTTCAGATCACAGCCGCTGATCCTCCAGCTCTCTCTCTGTGTCGTTATAATGATTTTTATTATTTACTTATAATTCATATAAACAATCAATATGTAAATAAAGAAATGGAACATGAAAACTTGTTATTCAGATCATTATGAATTCAATTGAAGGCCTAATTTATGTCCATACTGGCAAAAAAAAAAAAGGGTTAACAAACTAAACCCCAGCCCAGGTTCTCAGATACTCTGGTTTGGATTCATCCACCTGAACAGGTTGTGATGTTTTATGTGATATCACCAGATCATAAAGGCAGACCGCATGAACATGTTTGGTTCTGGAGATTTGAAGCAAAATGTATAATTCAGTTGTGGTGGAAAATAAAATAGCCGTCATCTTCAGCCTTTTACTGTAAGACAGGTGTGCTTGTCTCTCTGTCTTTCTCTCTGCTTACCTGTTGATCATCAACAATCAAGCTCACCTGCCTCCAATCGGGACTTGAACTCAGCGCAGTGAGAGGTCTGAGCTGACCTCCGCGGTTCAATGTACAATGTCTCTTTAGAAATAAAATCCTTGTTACTTTTCAGTGTCTGACTGACTTTTAGTTTTTATATTAAATCCGTTTTGGGGAACTTTTCCTCATGTCTGATCTCACTATTAACGGGTTCATTCAGGGATGCAAATATCGCTCGTTTTTCTGTCTTTTCTCTTTCTGGTGAGATAAGAACAATCAGTCCTAACAGGTGTGTTCAAATCTTTGTCATATGGCAGACAGCTAACCGCTCTGATGACAACAATAGACTCAGTCTGTCTCAGAGAGGAATCGGTCTCTGTTAGTTTCACTAATTCAAAGGAAATTCTCTTGAATGCTTGTTTGTTTCGATGTGAGGGACAAATGTTTGCTGTTCAGAGGAAACACCTGATGAAACTGTCTCCATTTTCACACTCGTTCCTCTCGAGTTTGTGTTTTCTCTCTTTTGTCTGCAGCGGCCCTGAAGCACAAAACGACATTCAGTTCCATGAAACATAACGCCGTTTAAGGAAACTCAACTTTTCATAAACAGCGTTTGTTACAGGCCTCAAGCACGAGTATCATAAAATCTATGTCTGTATGTAACAGGATATCTACAGAGGGCTGAACACCTCCCCAACTGTTAAACATGGGGGGAAGAAACATGTGATACCTGCCTTGTTCTACATTTGGATATTCTTTTTATAATGCGGCTGATTCTCAGTCTTTTTCCCCTCAGATCTGCAGAATCAGTGGCGCCACAAGATGATGATCAACCTGCATTTAAACTGTAAACAGTGAACACGATACACAGACGAAGAGACGAGCCCCCAATTTGTTATGACCCGGCTCTTTGGCCACAACAAATAGGAGACACTAAAACTTAACTAAAGATATTTTATTAAAACAAATGAAGTCAATGAAAGTGCCAATTAAAGATTATAAAGGTGTGGATGTCAGTGGGGTAAGAAGAGGCAAAAACAACCGGTTTATATTTTCTTTATAAATGTCGGTCAGGAAACAGCTCACAGTGCACTGACCTACTGACAATGCGCGTTGATCGTTCAAAGTCACATTATACTGAAATAATTGCACATTAGTACAGAATATCAAAGAATAACACTCAACGTTATCTTTATTTATTTATTCTTTATTTATCGGACACTTTGGTTCCACCTGCACACAGTAGCAACAAAGAGCTTCAAAAGAAGAAATAATGAAATAAAGCTGTCAATTACAGGTTGCGCAGCGTGAGACAAACTGGATCGTAACCAGCAAACTCAAATGTCGAGATACAACCTACACTGTGACCTACATCTACATCAGACTGATGTCGGCCCAACACTAAACTGTGTTGACTTTGGTATTTCATTAGTAATTTAAATCCTACGGTTTGGGTGTCGTTAGCATAATGCGGCAGCGGTGCAGCAGTGTTACTGTCAGTGTCACTTCTCCTCACAGTCCTGACTCTCAGCCAGCATCATTTCAGCTTGTTTTGGCAGTTTGTGGCGGCTCGACTGCCAATAATGACTCAACTCTGGCAGTTTCTTTATTTACCTGTGGTTGCCCATCAGCAGCACTCAGAGGCAAAATCTCTGAGACATCACAGACAAGTTTCTGTTCCCCAACAGACTGCTGCATGTATTCAACTGTGAACGCTCTCATTGTGAACTAACCATGAATTATATTAAGAGCTATAAAGAGCTGCTTTAACAGTCAATGAGCCTCATTCAACGACACTTTGTTCTTGTTTCCAGACTACCATTTATAAAAGGGTTGGTTTTTCATTTTCATTTTTTAATTTTCAAAACAAAAATCTGTTGGCCACAAAGACAGCAGCTTAAACTGTTTATATTATTAGTATTTATGTCTGACAATGTCCTCATTAATCTGTAACTGCAAACACATTATTTCCTTTATCTCTGCAAAAAACATTTCATTTGTTAGATTTTATTCACTGAGTGATTTAAGAGAGTTTGACATTCACTACTTCTATTACAGTAGACGTGTCGTACGAGTCGTGTCTTTTATAATCCTGTAATGTCAGAATCAGAATCAGGTTTAGTGTCAAGTAGGTCTTCACATACAACAGCAGCTGATCTCTGCAAACAAAGCTCTCTGAGTGTCTGTGGGAAGGCGATGTAACGTCAGTGTCTGCAGAGCGAGGGCGGCGTACAAACAGCGGAAAGCTAACGGACCGTGAGGTGAGATTCAATGAATCTGACAGAAAGTGTGCCGGAGTACAATCACTAACCTTTAATGCAAAATGAATCCTCTGTTCTCATCGTTTCAGATCGTATGATGGTAGATTTTACAGTTGGCTGGTTGTTAGGACGTTGACGCAGCTGTCAGCACCTGACAGAGGTAACATCCCCGACTGTATAATATTCTCCACAACATCCCATCTACACCAACACACTGCTGTTTTAATGTGTTTTTAGTACCTGATGAACACGCTGCTCTGATGACCCGTCGCTGGTCCATTTTATATCTGCTGGCAGACTTTGGGTGATTAGATCTTTTTAGGATTTGAAGCTCTCGCCCCTTTGTTATGAATGAAACCTGCACATACAGCAGAACATTTAGCCTTAGACAGCAACTTAACCTCATGAACAGATCGAAAGGAGAAATACAAATTTTGAAAAACTCATTTGAGCAACCTTCACAGAAACAAAGTTCATTTAGGATCAAAATATTCCTGTGAGAGGTCCCAAATGAGTGAAGCTGTAATAATCAAACCCCAACAAATACCGATACTTATATGTATTAATAACAGACAGTATGAATGACACAGTACACATACATTAAAGCCTCAACGTTGTTTTAAATCCACATACTAAGTTGTTTGTTTGTACAGTAATCATTGAACTAGCTTACTAATAAATCTTCCCTCTGTGTGGGAACTTTAACTTGTGACATTGATGAAAAAACGCCAAACATTATTGAATTTCATAAAACATATAAAGAAAATTGATCTTTTGTATTTATTTTTGACAAACATTGTTAAATATGTGCACAGTGTTTGTGATCTAAAAGGGTTTAAAAGATGTTTTCCATTTCATGTCGACTTTAAACACTAAACTGCTGAAGATGTTTCCGTCTCCATGTCCTCAGCTGTCATGGTGGACTCCTGGAGCTGCTTCCATCTGTCCCCGTGTGGTTTGACCAACAGCGATCATATTCATCACATTCCTGGGTCGATTAGCCCCCCCAAAAAAAAAAAAAAAAAACTGAACCTCGTCTTTACCCTTAATGATAAATCTGAGATCCTGTCAGTGAGAGCAATGAGAGCTGTTCAGGTTCTAGAGAGAGACAGAGTCCGGTGTGCAGGGATACTCCCTCTCTCACCCCTCTCTCACCCCCCTCACCCTCTCTGGGTCTGTTTGTGCTGCATTAACCCTGTGTGTGTCTGAGGCCTGAAGATGGATGTTAGCTGCTGAGGAGCAGTTTTCCTCTCCACAGGAGGAGACCTTACATTTAATAACTCGAACCTTTCGGCGCTCCCACTCTCTGTCTCTCTCTCTTTTTCCCAGCATGCAACTGTCTGTCTCCTCGCTGTCTGTAGCTCAGAGCTGTCTTTCTCTATTTCAGTCCATTAGGTCTCTCTGCTGCCACTCTTTATGCTCGTGGTCTGGGTTCGTATGTCTCGCTGTATGACCTTCCTGCCGTACGTTAACAGTTATCCTTCACACTCGATGCCCAGACGTTGACGACGTCCAGGTGATGGTCAGGTGTTTGTCGGGTTCTCACATTGGAGGACAGAATAATTTAAAGGAGTATTTGTGTCGTGGAGCTGTGAGGGTGACTCTTCCTCCTGCCATCCGTCCCTTAATGAGGCTGTTATGATGCTGCTTAATAACAGAAGGGAAGAGCAGCAGTGGGAGTCTGATTGCTCTTTCCTGTGAAAAATCTGCTGGAAAGCAGGAAGTGATGCCTTTAATGTTTCAGGTAGCAGCCCCTCTTCTGTTAGCACCCAGGCTTAAAGCACACAAATGTCAGAATCAGGAGATCCAAGGTTTGTTTAACATTATGAGTTTATGGTTAAAAGGCAGTCTCCAAGTTCTCCAGCAGTTAGAAGTGTTATAGAACTTCGCTCTATCCTGGCAAAGAAGGACTTTTTTTTGGGACTTATTTTCTATGCGTTATATATATATATATATATATATATATATATATATATATAATAATCTTTAATTCTTTAAGAATCTGTATCGTCGCTGTGCTCAGTCGGGATTGTTGCAGCATAAAATGTCTGATTTCTTTTGTTCTAGAGATTTGAGATGTTTTTAGGCATTTTCTTGCTGGAGAAAATGAAATAATTCATTAAAACTTGAAGGCAACTTGTTCCACTGAGACTGGTTGAATTTGCGTTTTGCCATGCATTTATTTTTTTGGATTATGTGTAAACTTACTATTGACGTATGATTTGTTTACGAGGGTGACTCACCACTACTGCACTGTAATAAAGACACTGCGATTCTCACCACTGTAACAGGACGGCCCAATATCACAAACTTCAGATCAGAAAACATCTGAAAACGCCACGACGACGTAGAAAAAGTGAGCTCCCCTGCAGGAGCTCTTTATGGTAAACTGCCTCTGAAAGGTCGGAGGTCAGACCAGCTGTTCCTCTCCTGGAACAAACCGATCGATATCTGTGCTTCCATCACATCGGAGCTGTGAAGTCTAACCGGTGTTTATTTGCCGCCCTCGCTCCCTCCCACCGGCCAGTGTCTCTACGAACCCAGATGTCTCCAGGTGAGGAGGGACACTTGTGCGGCTGTTGAGCAGGTCCACGACGGATGTCCACCCACTGCAAATGGAGCATGGAGAATATGAAACAGCTGGACGAGGAGATTCAATAACTCCCTGAAGACACGAACCGGCTCTGGAACGCATTCATCTTCCCTCTGTGTGTTTATCCCACTGCCTGTCTGTGTGTCCCTCCCGCTGTCTAATTATCTGTCTGTCTCTCGCCGCCTGTCTGTTCATGCCTCGTCCCTCTCTTTTATTTCCTCTCGTGCTGCGGTGCAGACGCTTCTTCAGCTGTGGTAAATTTCATCTTTACATGCTCAGCACGCCAGAGAAAATCTCATGTCCCGACAGGTTTAGTCTTGTCTTTGCTCTCTTTTACAAACAGGAATAAACACCAACAGACACTAATAGAGACGTATGTTCAGATACATCCAGCTGTGGTGGTTTTATTCTAGGAGGTGATGGTTCACACCAAAGTCACTAAAGAGCTCAAAAACATTCTCATCTCCAACTTTCTTTGGCTGGAGTGTCTGTATACAGTTAACCTGCTGACAATGCTGATGTTTAGCAGGTATCAGTCTCTCCAGGACTGCCACAACATAAAGTGTCTAATTACAAAATCATCATTCATGTTTCAGTTTTTCTAGGCTTTTTTATTGCAATGAAATTGTGGGAGAATGTGAATATTGAAAAAGAAAAAGTTATGTATAAATAATTAAAAATCAGTGGCAACCTGATCCAGTGAGAATAAGGTCTCTAGTGATTTGGTGACATGTGGCTCAACGTGGCGGTTTGCTGTGGTGCATTATGGTCCATTGGTTGAATTTGAGATCAGATAGAATTTATAGATCCACACTGTTGTTTCTCTGATAACTTAAGATCCAGACGTCCGATGACTACAATCCTTCATCCGGGTCAGATCTAGAGTTAGAAAGCACCGAGATCTAACAGAGGATGGTAACAATGTGGCTTCAGACTGGATCAACAGCTAACAGACTGAAGCTAAAGCTTACAGGTCCCAGGTTTCACTAACAAAGAACGAGGATATGGAATTGGTTTATCGCACATAATGGATAAAGACGCACCAATATGATAAACTGTCGGAGGGATGAATGGATGTCTGTGGACAGATGGATGGACGGAGGAGTTTGAGTGGGTGTTGAGACTCTTCGGATCTCGTTTAGAGCCTCCAGAAGAACTTCCAGTGGACAGATGGGTGTGATACCGTTGAGGTTGTTACGGATGTATGTGAGATGGAGAGGACCATCTGCTGAGGATTTTAATGATATTATCCTGGATTTCCTGCCTGGAAGCAGTGCCACAAGAAGGCCCTGAGTACGGCTCGAGGGTTGAACCGGTGCTGGGCTGATACCGGGTTGAGCTTCCTGCATTATGTCTGAACAGTGTAAAACAACTCGTTGTAAAACCTCACAGTCTGATGCTAACAGGTCCCAGATCACGTTGCTAACAGACTGAGCCGAGCTGCTGGGGATATGATGCCATTGATTATGGATTATTGATTGAACTCCATATAGAACATAGCTCTAGAGTTTATATACTGTTCAATGAGGAAATGTTGCACATTAGAGCTTTAATGCAGTTTCTTATGAAATCATTTTATTTTGCCCTGTCTGGTACATTTTTCTCCACTGAACACTTTCTAAACAGCGTCTGTATAAGGTGTGTGTGTGTGTGTGTGTGTGTGTGTGTGTGTGTAACCTGGTGTGAAGGACAACCAGGATGCAGAGATGCAGTACTTATTTCTTATGGAGGACACAGTGGTCAGATTCAATGATGCAGAACAAGGAAGCAGCGAGTTGCTGGATCGGTTTAATATAAAATGAAAGAGAATAATCTAATAATAATCTAATCGTTGACGTTATTAGACTTTTATTGCATCATCCTGTTTAAATCAATATAAAATAAAAACTATAATAGTTAAAGTGTTTATTCTTCATGCAGCAGAAAGCTTTAGTTTTTCTGTGACTGACGTCACTGCTTTATATTATACTATGTGCTTATAATATTCCAGCAGAGCCAAAAAATACATTGACATAAAAGAAAATAACAGACTCGTGAAAATCCAGTAATTTTCTATAATTAAAAAACATTTTTTAGCTTTAATTTTAACAGTTTATTTTGTTCAGTTTATAATTATTATTATTTTAATCTATTTGTGAAAAAAAATTCTTTAAATAAATAATAATTTTATGATTATTTACAGTTACAGATTTTTCATGTTAGTTTACTTTAGACATGTAAATTTACAGTACATTTGTGTAATTGTATTATTTCCATGTATTTAACAAATAAGAAAAATCTGTAAACTAACAGTGTTTTTACAGTGTTTCCACTGGCAGATCATTTCCATTGCAGAGTTCAGTAAAAGGGGGAAGTAACCACCTTTACTGCATTTATAATTAATATTTGTTGTATTTTCGGGGAGGAACTATATATATATCTCAGAGGTGGGAGTTCGTATGTTTGAAGGTAATTTATTACATTTCACTTTGTACTTTCCATCATTAATATGCATCAGAAGTTTGAGTTTTCAGAGCAACCTTCCCGCTCTCTGTGGTTGTCCTCAGGAGTGCGTCGTCCTCAGGGGAGGACGTGGGTGTGAGGAGCAGGCAGCAGAAGAGACGACCCCGATGAAGCACTAATGATTCATAAAGACCCGACCGCGCCCGCTGGGAATCCTCCGCAGGTAGACTTCAAACAGCCGACAGCAGACAAAGAGACATGATAAATTACACGGAGCGAAAGAGAGAAAGCGAGACATGAACAAAGCTCTACTTAGCAACATGTTTCTGATGCTACGGGAGGCGGTTTGTACATAACGAGGTGTGATAGAGGACACAAAACAGACGAGACTCTGCAATCAAACTCTGTTTATTTAAGATTTCATAATCTTGACGTCCCGCAAAGGTCTTTTATATTTTACCCCTGAATGTGGAGTTTAAACCGACGATGATGTCACCCGCTGGTTTGTGGAGCGCCACTTTGAAGGCCCGAAATTCACCATTATGGTCGTTGCCATGTTTCTGCAGCCAGCAGCGATGATGTTGAGCTGGAGCTCGCTAGAGGCTGTCTCATGGCTGGAGACACTTATGGTATCATGGTAACAGGCTGAGGGTAAAGCTAACAGGTCCCAGGTTATTATAACACGCTAACAGGTTACATTTCACCGTTCAGTGTCTGGATTCATATCAGATTCTGATTATTATCGCTCATATTTTCTTCAATCCAAGTCATCAATTAAACCCAAAACTGCTGTTTTTCTGTGTCACAGAGCGACGGGAACTAAAAAGTGAACTTTTCTTCAGAGAGTGTGTCAGAGCAGACGGCTGAGAGACGAACACCCGATAGAGATATTGAATTCCCTCTATATCAGAACTAATTAAACATCATGTCCACAGTTGCTCTCCGCTCTCTGCCCCGCTCTCGTTCTCCTGCCCTGCAAACGAGCGCTATAATAAACAGAATAATAGCGAGCCCCGGGGACTAAACAAACAAACAAGAAACAGCAAATCAACAAAGTAGCTAATTATGAAGATTTGCATTGCTGCTGGTGATCATTAGTTGAGGGATATTAATGCAGACTACTGTTCCTAGCTTGAAACACAGGAAGAATATTCCGGAGAATATTCCGGAGTCGGAGCTTTAATAATGTAATCCGCCGGGCCTCCGAGCTCATCGACCACATTTGTTTACATCTCGCTCGCTTAATTTTAATGTTTGATATCTGACTGAAAGACACTTTGAAATACTAATATCAGCCAATACACTGAGTCACATCAGATAGAAGATAAAGCTGAGACGGGATAACAGTGTAAGACTGGACGTGGTAACACAATTAATCAATAATTAAGATATTAGACGTTATCTTATTAATGAATCTGTAAACTGTCAGTGTTGTTTCAATAAATCACAGAAAGAAACAAGAGTTGGTGATTGTTGGAAAGACTAGCAAAGACTTTTGATGAGTTTTATTTAGTTTCTGTTCACTTTGAATGAAGTTATGATGCAACAAGCTAAAATTAGTGTTTTTGTCTCTGCAGTCTGGTGGAGAGTGATTGTGATATTATTGCTGTTTATATCAGATTTTTCAGATTTTATTAATATACAGCTTTGCATTCAGATTCATAGACTGGATCTTTCCTGATGCAGCTCCTTTGTGTCCAGGGTGTACTCAGAAAACAACATCCAGTCTCGTAGTGTATAAAACACTAAATTCATACAAATATTGGTACATTGAGACATTATCTGAGCAGTTTGTGGGTGGAGGAACAACACAAATCAACACATGGCTCCAACAAGAGGTTTATGAACTGTTCAAATTTCCAATAACAGAAATTCAAACAGATTTATTTGGGATTTAGGAGAAGTAGTGTCAAATAAAAACACAAATCATAAGAAAAGTCTGACCAGGTTTTGGACGTAAATCTGGATGTTTGTTCGCTTTTCAATGAATTCTCAGAAAGAGCTCTGACTCTCCAGAGTTTCCACTTTCTAATGCCGTCTGAGGAGGTGGAAGAGAGCAGCGTGAGCGATTTGTCAGACCTTTGTCCTTCAACCGAACCTCCATTGACAAGTTTTCTTTCACTGGTGCACACAGACCAGATAATCCTCAACACACACACAAAGAGATGGATCAGTCGTTGGCTGCTGGCCTGAAGCTCACACAGGAATGCCAGAGGGGGAAGCGAGAGGCCAAAGATGACTCACTTTATGAACTATTTCTCTCCCAGCTGTTTCGTACCAGCTTGTCCCTTTAATCTGTGACCTGACTTTCAAAGAATCACTGGTATGCGAAATGCTGCAGGAATGCCAAACAAACAGACATGCCTCAACATCACAGAGACATTTCAGCAAGAGAGAGAGAGAGAGGGAGAGAGGGAAATGTAGGGAACGGAGGAGAGGAAGAAGAGCATCAGAGGAAAAGGTGATAGATTGGTGACAGGGTGGAGAGGAGGAGATGAAAGGTGGCAGAGAGTTAAAGTGCTGAAGGAAAAAAAGGCAGATGAGGAGAAAGAGAAACGAATGGATTGCGGAGAGAGGAAGGGAAAGAAAGGAGAGGAGACAGATGGGTGGGAGGAGAAGGCAGAGGAATGAAAGGGAAGAGGAGCGTGACGATAAGACGAAAGCCGAGGGGATGGAGGTGAAGACTGAGGCGGAGGGAGAAGAAGAAGAAGAGCAAAGGGATGAACGAGAGGAACGGACAGATGGTGGGATAAGATGAAGAGGAGGATAAGATAAGAGGAGGGTGAAAAAGTCAATGAAATGGAGAGAAAAGAAAGATGAGGAAGGATAGAGCGAAGGTGAGAGGAACAAATGAGATGAGTGTCACACTACTTCCCGTTTCCAGTAGGGGGCGCTGTCAGTCTGAATGGAGGGATGTTTATCAGACATCTGGAGTTTGATGCTGAATGGACAAAGTTCATTTAAGTTACAACAACTTCCTGTTTCATGACGAAACGTTGATGTTTCGATGCCACGCCACGGGGATGCCGATAAAGACTCACGCTTTCAGTTTCATCGTGAAGGTCTTTAGAGCGAAAGACCAAATTTAAATCCGTTCTCTGAGAGGAGTTTGTTAAAGTACAACGTATGGAAACGCCAGAAAATGAAGAGAAAACTTCTAATTTACTGAGTTAGATAAAACTGGGGGTGCTCTTCAGGGAGTTTCAGAGCAAGTTTTCATCAATAGAAGAAGAAAGATGTGAAACAGAAGAGCAGGGAGCACAAAAGAGATGAAGAAAGGAAGAATCTAAGAGGATACTGACGAGTGAGAAGGAGAGGAAGAGAAACACATGGTGACACAAAAGCAAAAGAAAAAGATGTCCACAATGAAACAGAGACGAGGGGATTATGAAGAGATACAGACTTTAGCCGGGAGAGGAGGAGGATTTCCAATGTAGTCCAAACAGATCCTCTCCAACAGCAGCCTCCCCGGCTGAGCTTTACCATAAAGATATTTGTCATATCTGTCATCTGAACAGTAAACACGCCACGCACAACAACAGCAGGATGGAGGCTGCTGGGAGAGCACACAGAGTCAGTTCGGGAGGACTTTGATTTTCCTGCTGATACACTGAACAGATTTTATAACAGGAACATGTTCAGAGTGGGTTTCTGCTGCTTTAAAAGTCTCCATGAAACAGGAAGCAAAGCGCTGGTTGCTCCCCCGTAATTATTCCCTGTGAAAACAAAAGCTAAGGAGGAAGCTGTTGATGGCCGTTTACTGTAGCTCCTCTATGCAGTTAGCGATATGAGCTAACATCAGACACAGGACCGGATATAATCTCAGAGACTGGCAGTGAATCCAGCACCAAGGTGGTTTAATGGTTGGCTACGTATCAATCTGTCCATCAGGAGACTCTGTAAATGACCTCGGTGCTGTAACGTCATTCTCTGTCTCTGATTGGGACAATCTAGGAGGTTTAGGGGATAATTGAGGATGCTGAATCCATTTCTGACATTTTAAAAATATAAAATGGCCGTTTAAACCAGACGTGGACGTATTTCAACTCCCAGTGGGCTGATTGTGATTAATGTTTGAGTCCGTGTTTAATATATAGGACCTTGGAATAAAGAAAGCTCAGTGTCATTGGTCTGAATGTTCTGCTGCACTTTATAATTAACCTGTGTCGTTGCCACTGGGGTTAAGTATTAATCATATAAATAACCTCAAAATCAGCCTACTGGAGTTGAAATAAGCACACACTCAGTCCACTCCTCAGCCAATCAGCTGCTGAAAGATTGTCCATATAGCTGATTATTAATGATAATGATATATTAACTGACCAACATATGTAAGTTAGCACCATTAAGAATAACTGAACATACCTTAACAGGACATCCTGTCAGTGTTGGACAGAAACTGGAGGACAGGAGACGTATGAAGACAGAGGAGATAAAAACACTGATTTTGACAACATGGGGACTTTAAATATTTCGGTTTACGGGATCACAGGCGGGAAAATTCTCTCCTGAGGACATGGGGGCAGAAAGACGACACTTCAGGGTTTGGACTTGTGTTTGCTTTAACATTTTATTCGTTACCACAGTGTGTATGTGTGTGTGTGTGTGTGTGTGTGTGTGTGTGTGTGTGTGTGTGTGTGTGTGTGTGTGTATGTTACTGATGCTTTAAAGAACGGAGGCGTTTCAGTAAACAAATGTCCCCTGCTGTGTTGGGAACACTGTTTAGAAAAGAGAAGCTTAAGATCCTTTTCTGCCAGCAGAGGATTTGTCTGAATGTGTGTGTGTGTGTGTTCAGATTGGAGGAGCTTAAGTCAATTTTCTTCAAAATAAGAGTGCTTTTTTGTTTTGTGTGTGTTCATGTGGAACACATTTGTGTTACCCAGTGTGGACCTGTACTTTTATACACAATAACCTTGTTGGGACCAGGTCCTCATGAGGGCCAAAAACCTGTTGATTTGGGGCAAAATTACACTTTTAAGAAACTTTGCATATTCTGCACATAAGAGGCACAATTTAAAGAATTTCATTCAAGAAAATGTCCAAATCTCACTGTCGTATCGTAAAGAGAAGAAGAAGCCAGAACCTTTTTAAAACCTTTTTATGATCACAAACACAGAAATAGTGGAGGAATCACAACATATAATTAATTCTGTAATAATAACAATTCTGTTAATACAACTTTCTGAATGTAAAAATAAAATAATGAGTCTAAAAAGTATGTCGAGGCCACAGTGGGAATATGTTTTATATTCCTAAACCTTTTAATGACTGTACAAGAGAAATACTGATTAATGTTCAGATATTCTGCATCCTACATTCATAAGTTCTTATGTGAGAATTATTATAGTTAAACAATGTTAACTCCATTAAAAGATTACTGTAACTTTAAATTAATGATTTGTCTGTAAACTTTCAGCTGTCAGTAACTGATGAATTTCTATGTTTGTACACATATGTCCAAATATTAATTAGTGACTTCTGCAGTTTTAATTAAATACATTTTGCAGCAGTGTGGCAATTAATCTCTGTTTTTAATTATAATGGAATTTTAATGACATTTTAGCCTAATTGCACAGCACCCACTGAGAGAGACAGTACAGACTCAGACATTTGCATGTTCATTGATATCAGGCAAAATACTTAACCCTATCTAATGCTTGTGCTCCTCTTTTGAGAAATAAAACAGGAGAGAGTTAATTTGCCTTTAACAAACGACCTCATTTAAAAATTAATGTCTTTTTACTTTGTGTGTATATGTTTGCATTTGTATTACTTAGTGGGGACCTGTACTCTTATACACACTGACCTTGTCGGGACCTAGTCCTCATGGGGACCGAAAACCTGCAGCAAAACAACATTTATGAGGTCCTGGGTACAGGTAATGTAAGATACAAGAGATAAGTCCACAGTTTGGAAATCTATGTTGAAAAGAAATAATCTCAAATTGGGTAATGCCAAAAAAAAGTAGGCTAACAATGTAAATTAGCTCGCTATTTAAGTGTTTTGCTCTGTAAATGTACTAACACGGACAAACTGCTAGCTACGTAATATCGCAAAATTGTTACCTATATAGTTTTGCTGTGTACCGTTATCGTTTGGCTAAAATCAACACATAAGACATAAGTTATTATAATGAATCACGTTATCTTGGGAAGTAATTTTGCAAGCTAACATGAGCCAAATGGGGATAACATTAGTGAAGAAGCCAGCTAAGGTTAGCTTCAACCTATCGTTAACATCCCCAGAGCCATGATACTAACGTCTGTATTCTGAGAAACGGTGTTGATTTTAAAAACAATGCGATCCATTGTGGCGTAGGAACATTACAGATATAGTGAGGAACATTAAATATGTTTAAAGTTTATTTTACAGGATTCATTCCAGCGTTCAATCTTGTGTCACTAGAGCTAAACTTAACGTCGCTAGCTCGCAGTAGCAGAGTTTTCTCTTTCTGCCACCAGTTAGGCTCCAACAACAAAAATAAATGAATCGTAAATACAAAAAAACGACTAACTGTTGCTCTTATATTTGATATTTTCTTAATTTTTCAGCGTAGATTAGCCTAGCATATAGCATATCTAAGATATCTGTGTACAGAAGAACAATAAAAAGAAGATAAACCCTGTTCACTGTGTATGATGCTGTGTAATAGTATTGACTCTGACATCCTCTCCTCCTCCTCAGTGTGGTGAACTCCTCCTGGGACAGAAAGACGTTCCTTTACATGTTTTATATCCCTTCACCGTCCTCGGAGGGAAATCATTTTCTGCCGCGCAGCATTACCTAAAGCGTAATAGCACTGCTGATGAAGAGTGCTCTGCATGTACATACAACACAATTACAGCCCACAGCTCGCTGCGATAATAGTGGATTGAAATTGACTTGTCTTCTGTTCTAATCTATTTTCTGTGTGTGTGTGTGTGTGTCCTGGCATGGTAAGTGTACTCATCTAACAGATTGCCTGCATCCTCTCCACCCTACAGTAATTTACCTGAACCAGATCAGACATCAGGTAGCGTGCGTTGTACTGAGACAGAAGTGTAATTGTATTGTTTAATGAGCCTTGGCACTTTCTCTCTCTGTGTTCAAAAGCAAAGCCCTAAAATTAGCTCTACATTTAGCGAGCTCTAACAGGAAGTAAAGTAACCCACCGAGGCCACTGAACCAAAGCCGAATTCTTTCACCACAAACTCAGGAACTTATTTTCAGTATGAGTGGGTGGGAGGATGCTGCCCTGGATACACGCAGCCTCAAATTAATGTTTACAATAAACAACAGATGTTCTGATCTGAAACTTCTGCCTAATATTACAGCAGAATAAACAACAGGATCCATTTGATTGTCCTCTGTCCGTCTCGGAGGTTGTGTTCACTGAGAGGCTGCTGATCCCCGATCGGCACGCTAACGGCAGCTACATTAGCAGTTAGCGGAGGACGTCCGAGGGAAAACCCGACAATATTCTCTCCATAAAATCTGATCCAGTTTCACCCAAATCACTGACAACGTTGTGTTTTGGTAGCTAGCCAGGCTGTTAGCTAGATAGCTAACTAATGAATCTTCGCTCTGTCGTTAATATTATTGGTTGAAATCAGTTAGTTCATGCTGACGTAAGCACACGTCACATTTTGTTTTACAGGGAGACACAATGATTGGATTTTAGACATTTGGTTGTTAAAAAGAGGAACAATGTAACAAAGGATGTGATCCTAAAGGGTTCAAATTAAATGTAATAAATAGTGAATAAGTGTGTACATGTCAATGCTGCACATTAGACGTTGATGTTCCCCTCCTGTTGTAAGGAGATCTGCACCCTTGCTCACACCTTTATCTGTCTTCATTTATTAATTTTTCCGATTGCAAGAAACTCTTATTCTGACTGAAAGAAGTGGAGCACAGGAACCGACAACGTGTAATTATAACCACTCAGGGAAGGTCGTAATGGACGTTTATTCACGCAACTTCTTCCACGAAACGATGAGCTGACCTTCACCTCGCCGAGCAACACCGACAACAGATGCACCTGTTTGTGCCGCTGTAATATCAGTCATTACAGGTCAGCTCCTCACCGGGGACGGAGGGGAAGAAGAGGACAATAATAACAGATAATGGTAGAGTATAGGCAGAAAGAGAAGAAAGAGAGTGGAGGAGGTTGTTTAAGAACGGAGAGAAACAATAATGAGAACAGTTAAATAGAAGATGAGACAGTGAGAAGTGTGTGTCTGGTTGGGGGGGGTGCCGCCTTGGCGTGGAATTAATACCAATATCCCCGCTTCCGTCAGACCGTTAAGCGGATCAACCCACACAATTTAGTGCCGAGGTGAGGCGAGGAGCGTTCATTTGTGTGAAATAAACGACCTGGCTCGTGACCACAGCTGCCATGTGTGAATGTGCCACCGAAGAGAAGATTTCCCGTCTTAAAGCCACAAATAACAGTAATGACTTCTACATTTGTTATTATCGCTGAGAATACACAACTGCAGGTCAGCGCTATCCTTCTTGTTTAGGACGACTGGGAGGAAATGTTTATGTGGTTCGCACCAACAGCAAAAAAAAGCTGGAAAACAGCTAAAGCGTTCCCGATAAGCGCAACATTTGATTCAACCGACGGCAGGGCCTCGCAGCGGCGCTGTCATTATGTAATAAATGCAAATGAAAGCAATCAAAAGCTTATGAGCTTATGTAAGGTCAGGATGAAGTGGGCAGGGTGTAATTTTCTGCTGGTGAGAGTGTGTTTTTAAATGATTTGTCAGATGTTTTCCCTTCATCATTTTAATTTCACATAAACCTGCAAAAACGTATCATCATGAATCACAACGTCGGCCATATGAAGTCTCATTTCCTTTAATTAAGCCGCCACCTTGTTTGTCCAATTCAAGTGTTTTCACCCGCAGGAAGTGATGAATTCTCCTGAAATACAACCAGACTGTTAACTTTATGCAGCTGCAGTGAAGGTTTTTATTACAAATGCAGACACAATATGGAAGACGCAGGTATTTTGCACATGTTTTTATAATTCATAATTTTGTGGCCCAAAACTTTCCACTAATGCAAATTGCACAATTTTGATTCTCTTCATGGTTTAGATTAGTTTCTGACTTCAATCACAAACATATGGAAGCATATTGTGTTTATTTAAAAGAAAATAAATTATAATTCTGAGATAATTCTTCATAATGAAAAAACATTATGCTTTGTCATTCCAACCAGGGATGATACGCAATAAGAAGTAAGGGTACGTATGTGGACAAAAATGAGAAGTGCTGTTCCTCAGTGTGGTTAGAAATAAAACCATCAAGGTAAAGTTAAAGTAGATCTGGTAGACGAGGATACAGAGTGGCTGCTGTAGATGTTGTGTATGGCGTACACTTGTGTGTAGTGAGTTGTATTTTTATCAGTGTTTTTTATGACATAATATTTGACAATAAGGACAATACGTTTTCAGGCACTTGACTTAATTGAGATGGAGATTGGAGCTGTTTGTTTTTTGTAAGAACGCTTTTACCCAAATCCCAGAAACACTTTACAGTCTATAGTAAATACAGGAATCTAACTCAGAGCTATAAGAGGGTGGGTGGCAGTGCCAGCTCTCTGCTCTAGCTAGTCTTTGGTTGATGATAGCTGGAAGCCCAATATTTCCTCAGCAGAGGGGACCATATGCTGCATCCTCGGCGTGCGGAGGAAGAAGTTAGCGCTGCTGGCAGTGAAGTTTTTGTTTTCCCCGCTAGCTGTTTTGCAGCCAGCTGGGTCAGTATTTATGGTTCAAGCTAGAGGTGCTGCTGCTTTAATGAGGCAGGCGCTGCTGCTGGTCTGTTGCCAGTGTGTGTTTCATGACACTACCTCTCGCAGTTTCTCAATTTCTAGATCAATTCAGCATCGTCTGGATTTTATAAATAACCACCTGCTGTGCATTAGTGCTTACAACGATCTTGTTCATTCACTCAGCCAGGCTCATACAGCTGGATACGTCCTGTGTGACAAAGCTGAGCATAGAAACAAACTTATTTTTTTATGTTTTGTGCCCTTGCATGATAACCTGGCACAGAAGCTTATTTCTTTTCTACGTGCCTCCTGGAAATATTTAACAACACTCTTGGAGTCATAAAGGGCGTCTGAAGCTCGCCCAGTCCCATAAAAGCTTAACATCTGGTGTGAGATAGCAACAGCATGATGAAATGTTTGGTTTATAATGTCAGATCTATATTTATAAAAGGATTCGGGGCAGCGGGAGCACATTGACAGCACAGTTTCTCTCAAAGCTACCATCAAAATCACACATTAATGGCACGCTCGCTCATACATGCATCCATGACTCAGGAATCTTTAGGTCATCCACAGAGAATGAGCCTATAAATGAAGATCTATAACTATTTACATTGGATGTTTCAAGAGATGATGAACGGTACAAACAAGCATTTTGTTTGTGGTGCTAAACCAAAGTCTTAAGTCCCAATGTTGAAAAGGGCATAAAAGGTGGCACACACACAAAGTTGACTAATTCCAATTCCACCAATTAACCCAACAACTAGTTGATTTAGGAAAATGATCGTTAGTTACAATCCTTTAGAGTACAGTAACTAACAGTGATAGGTTGAGCCCATTTAATCTCGTTTATATACTAATAATTTTTTTCTGTTTTACCAGAAATATTCTATTGTATTAAAGTCATCAAAAAGCTTTGTGTTTTTATGTATGTCATATGTCTTAAAACATACCTATGAATATTATATTCTATTTCTGACAATAGATCCTCAATGTGACACACTGGACCTTTAACGTGATATAATCTTACATAATAACCCTCTGGCAGTGGTAGGAAAGTTGTTTGTGTAACCTGTTTGTGTAACCTAATGTCAAGTGTGTTTCATAATCACACCTGCTTGATCACATAGTATGCTATTATAACCTTTCAATTAATTACTAACTGAGTCACGAATAACAGGATATTTACATTTCCACAGTTTATGCTTTAGGGCTTCCTGCCGTCTTCGTCTTTCTGCTAAATGTGGTGTATTTCTGGAAGGAAGATTAGGAAAAGTAGTTTGTACACAATCCCGACATGAGCAGTTATATAGAGAGAAACAAAAAGGTTATTTTTATTGTTTTATTTGAAAGGAACAGTCATAAATGTTGCTGTCTTACTTAGAGATGAGAAGCTCAATGCAGATATAAGTCCAGGACATGTTGAGTCGTGACTGCAAACACAACCCGCTCAGTGGAAATGATGTTTTTTCCATTTGTTGGCTTTCTGATTCTACCAGGAAGTAAAACACTTCCAATGCTGTCACTCATTACTCAATCGATGCCCTACATTCGATGCCAACCGGTAAGGCAAAGCCATGTTGGGAAACTTGTTTCTGTAACCTATTTTCTTTCAGACCGGCCACATCATAAAGCCTGAAAGCCAATTACTTAACGACAAACTGGGTCATGACTCGCAGGGTATTTTTATGGTTTGGCTTCCTGTCAACAAACTCAAGCCCACCGTCACGGACACTCAGAGCGGCTTCGTAACAACTGGCCAACTGGTGGAAGGACGACATCCATTCAACATCAATATCAATGTTTCCTCTGTCTTTATACGTCTACTGTCCTCCAGTGTCTGTCCAACAGGGACAGGAAGTCTTATTTCAGGTATCTTCAGGTGTTCTTAAAGGTATTTTAGAGTTTCCTGATAATCAATAAAAGTATTTGATGACTCATCCTGAAATCGGGGGCGTGTACTAATGCTACGTCCAACGCTTTCTCTCTTCGGACGCCGCTGGAGTGTTTCTGAGGGCCGTTACAGACAATCTATGTCCTCACTGAGTACAAAGACCTACTGTACAGCTACATTAGCTAGTGTTTTTCTCTGTAGCTAGGTAATCTATGTCAATCAGTAGCTAGCTAGTTACATCTCAAAGTTAATGTTAGAAAAACTTAAAATTAGCTAACGAGTCAGCTACGTTTAATCCTATAGCAAGTTAGCCAGCATTTTGCTCTATAACTACGTAACTAACTGATCTAAGTAAATCAGTAGAAGTTGTTTTACTTTACTATGAGTTAAATTAGCATAGCTCTGATCAACCAAACTCCATTCAGAAAACAAGCGTTTTAAAAACTGTTTGTTTGTCATGTTGCAGACAGACCAACAAATCACCGTCATGATGTGATTATTTAAGCATTATATTGATACGTTTACTGACATTAAATCACAGAAATAATCTGTTTATTTTGGGTTGATACTGCTGCAGTGAGATAGATTAAAGGGTCGCCCCACAAGTAAACCTCATGACTTACCTGAAGTCAACTTTCGTCTACTGTTTGGTGGGAAAACATCATTTGGCTTCAAAAGATTGAAGATTAAGTTGCTTAATGTATCATAAACTTTTGTCTGCTTATTTTCTGCAATAATCCAAACTCCAATGGAAGAATGATTATCGAAGAAACCGTTATTAAGTTTATCCAATTGTATTTATTCACCTTTTAAAAATAAATAGAAGAAAGGAGAAAAATAAGTGTATTTTAACTGTAAATGAACACTGTGTGTTGTTCTACTGTTTGGTGTTTCCACTGTTGTCCATTAGACACACGAGTCTGAAAAATGAGTGAAGATCAATATCAGTTTCATTTCTGTGCTTGTTGAGAAATCAGCGGGAAAAACAACTTTAATGATGATTGTTAATTTGAGGGATTTTCTCAGGGATTCCTCCAGCGTCTCTTTATCGTAGCAGGAAGCAAACATGCATCAATCACAGTGTGTGATCTGACATTTGAAGCGTGGCCACTTTACAAGAACACGTCGTTGGCCTAATTACTGATGTCAGGTCTTCATATTCCCATCAGCTCGATCACGTAAGAACCCACAGTGCAGTCTATTATAGAAACTATGTCAGTTGCTTAATTACCGGGCCATGCATTAGTGAGTATTTACCTTTCGTCTTATTACATGTTGGATTCCTGCCACCTCAGCCTTTCTGCAAAAACAGCATCCAGCAGTAGAGACAGACCGAATATCAGCATTTTTCATATGTATTATTAAAAATAAAAAATTTGCTTTTTTGCCGCAGCATTTATTTCAACATAATTATATAAGTAAAGTACTCAAATGTTAATTAAAGTAGCATCACCAGAGTGTAAAAATACTTTGTAAAAGGTCCTGTATTCAAAATCTTACAAAAGTATTTGCGTCAAAATGTACTTAAATATCAGAATGATTCATTTTATAATAATGTAAATAATATTATTGGATTATAATTATTGATGCTTTAATGTGTTCATGTGTTTAATGTTGTAGCTTGTCAATGTGGTGATTACTTTATTCTGCTGTGTAGATTAATCTGTAATATTACATCATAATTTATTAGCTGCAATTTTTCTGCAGAAATACCCTGAACTACAAATATTGTTCCTGATTTAAGAAAAAAATATTATCAATTCATTCATTTATTTGTATAGCGCCAATCATAACGAGTTATCTCGGACACTTTTCAATAGAGCAGGTCTAGACCGAACTCTTTAACATTAATTACAGAGACCCAAGTGCCCCATGAGAGACCTTGGAGACAGGGCAGGAAAACTGCCTGTTAAAGGCGAAACCTGACGATCCTCCGGCTCTGGTGGGTGGCTTCTCACCAGTTGGGTAGAGAGAGAGAGAGAGAGAGACAGACAGACAGACAGGCACGCAGACAGGGCACAGCAAATATGTTCACATTATGTTGTGAAAACTGAATTTGTGCTGAAAAAATGTAAAGAATTTAAAAGATTTTACGTACTTAATAAAAATGGTGAGTTTTGAACCTGATTAACATTATTTAGGTGCTTGAAATAGTTGAAATTGAAAAATATTAAATTATAAAAATGTTTGAAAAAAACAAAAAAGTTTATTAAACTTAAGATTCAGAAGAAGATTTAAAACAAAAAAATAATGAAGATAGTTACTTTAAGTTTATGAGTTTTCTTTTTATTTCAGTGTATCAGAAACAGTCAGATGAGTTTTTAACACCTGTTTACTTTTCTCAGGAAACTGAAGGTACATCAATCAATCACCTTTATTGATTCTGTTGTGACATTTTAAACAGTGTTTCTGTCGCCTCGTTTCTAAAGTTTCCTGCAGTCTTTATCTTTCTTTAACGTTTGCGCTCCGTACACGGTACGAAGGCGCCAACGAGCATCATCCTGGGCGTCGGCCAACAGCGACAAACACTGAACGCTGTAAAATAACTGACAATCATATTTAGAATAAAGTTTCTATCTGTAATGTTCCTATATTATATCGGACCGTTAGCTCCATGCTAATAACTAGCTCGCTGTTTACAAATCACCCATCAGCCAACAGCCGAGCACCCGCCGACCACACGACGCCGCGCGGACAACACGCTTTTGTACGTGCTGCTGATGCCCCTGCATACTTTGGTGTGAAGCTTTGTTAGTTTATCCTGTAGATCTTATTGTTGGCTAAATCACACTGTTGACAATACACTTGCAATCCAGTCTGAGCGATAATATGAAGTGAATAAGCCCACAGACAGCAGAGGAAGTCGCTCCCACAACCCGCTCACTCTCTGCTGATAAACACTGATTATACATAATAATAATAATTCAATCTTACATATGGAACCTTTAATAGAACTCAGTCTGTCAGCAGCTTTAATAATGTGTTATTAATTCATTCATTAAGGGTTTCTGGGACCATAAATGGCTCTTCTGGATCTTCTACCAGGACACAAACAGATAAAGTTAAAGTAATTCAGGTGCTTTCTGTTGTGACATTTGAGGCAGTTCAGTTGTTTTAACATGATCCAGGCCAGTTAGACGCTCATCCTCGGGTCATGAATTACTGGGTATTTATCTTTCCCTTATTTATGGTTTGGCTTCCTGTTAATTCAGTCTTGGCCAAAACCACTTGATTAAAAATTCATGCTGCGCTTATGTTGTCAGAAAGTGACAGCGGCTCCAGTAATGTGGAGGGAAACCGAGCTGCCGACGGATCGAGGCGACGTTTTACTGTATACGCTCTGCAAGCTTTAAATACACTGTTGTTAAAGTTTAAAACTCTACAACCGCCAGAGGCTCTGTGAGGCTGTAACATGCCTGTAGGAAGAGGAACTGCATACAAACATCAGATGTAGAGAGGGTCTATACTGCAGTCAGCCCCCAGGGGGAGATAGAGAGAGCTTGTTTAGCATGGTTCACACTTGTTGCTGTAATAGAGTATATGTCACACGTAAAAATAAGTGTTAGATTGATCATTTATTATATGTTTTTGCACCTCAGGGGCGTACAAAGGCCTTCCATAGAGCACATAAACTTTTACTGTGTGCAGATGTGAGTTTTTTAGACTGACAGCAGCGGTTTCATTTAACGGGTCCAACGTCCTTCAACACACAGTGGACGTCGCTCTCGCTCTCGGATGAACTCAATCTAGAAACTTTGAGACGTCTGCGTCAACTTTGATCCATTTATTTATTCTGGAGGCAGCGATGCGTGGTTAATTTCAAAGTGAAACTGAAAGTCAGCACTAAATGGCTTTACTTTGAAAGGGCACCTAGCATACGGTCTAAAATAAGTCATGTGAAGAAAAAGTTTAATGAGTTATTTTGTGCTCACAAATCAGAAACTGAACTTCTTTCAAAACCTGTTGCTTATATATAACATTTAATATGATTGTTAGTGTTTCATTGTCTTGAGGAAATTCCCCAAAGCAAAGACAACAATAAAACTGTTACACAACACTTGCAATCATCAGAAATAAGAAAAGTAGTCAGACACCTTTTCTCCATCTGTGACTGACGGCTATAAATAATTGTGGTTTTTCTTCCACTCGTGTGTTTGAGCAGCAGCCTGTCGGTTATATAAGAGCTGATCACTGCAGAGACGCCTGAGCCAAAAGCAGAAACAGCCACTGTATACAATATATAATATATAATATGTAGACACTGAGTGCAGTTGCAATGTATTAATCATATAAATAACTGTAAAGTTAATCAAAATCAGACCCTCAGGAGCTGAAATATGTCCACTGCTGGTTTAAATGGAAATCAGCATCTTCAATAAACCTCAAAAAACAGCTCCTCTATTGTCTGTATTGGTTGATTATACTAACTAATGCACTTTTTAAAAAAAAATCTAATTAAACAACATATGCAAGTTAGCATCTGGCAGTTTCTAAATGCTGGGGATCCAAACATTTCTTTCACATTGCTGACAAATAGACTCTTTGTACAATTACACGTCTTTATTTTATTGTACTGAAGAACGCCGATCACTGTGTCTGAAATGTGGCCATAATACGTCCTTAAATAAATGTATGTTTTTTAACATGTTGTTTTCAAAATTAATCAAAATTAATATCTTAAATTTGACACTTGACACGTGAGTGGCAGCTGACTGTCCCACACAGTGAAACTGGTGCTCATTAGCAAATGTTAGCATGCTAACAACCTTTAAATTACTTGTTTTCTGAATGGAGTTTGGTTAATCAGGGCTATGCTAACTTAGCTCATAGTAAAGTAAAACCAACAGCTGGAATCAATAACAGACACATATTTTCAGTTCTTACCAGGTAATTAGGGCCCGAGCACAAATCGTGCGAGGGCCCTATTGTAATTGTACGAATTATCCGTTATTATTATTTTTTTTTTTTGCGTTGTTTTTTATCATTTAACATATAAGATATGAAGTAGAGAATAATGTTTTGTTACAGTAATGCTCTGATAATGAACTGTTTATGATATGTGCTCATATCTGTACTTTTAAATACCGCTATAGCAACTTATATAAAGGAAACACGTTAATCACTTGTGATCAAAGAACATTGCTCTAAAGCTAAATTCTGTAAATATGTTTCCTAAAATATAAATATAATAAAAGCTGCAAGCAGCAACGTGCCTCGTCATGCTCCAGCGTACATCACCCCACCCAAATGTCAAGGAAATATTACATATATAAGACTTACTTCCTGTTACCAGAGGGTGGCGCTATGAGTATCACTGAATATTGGCATGTGGATGTGTTCAGAGTGGGACTCTCATCAGACGTGTGAAGTTTGGTGAAGATTAGACAAAGTACAAGGAACAAGGAACTTCCTGTGTCCTAGTGGTACATCTAAATTCAACACCAAGCGCCACAAACACGCCGTTCAACGAAGCGTCACAACATTTATTACACAGCATGAGCTACGTCTGAAGGGTCTTCTGACCAAACTTCAGCTGGATCTGATTGATCTGCTCGGAGTAGTACATGAAAGTATAAAACATGTTCATACTCAGACGGATTGTTTATTCTGTGTTCTATTGTTTTTGATTTTTTAAACTGGGAGGAAAATGAAGCTACTCGGGGAAAACCCACTCCAACACAGTGAGCGCTCTGTACTCCTCACAGCAAAAGGGGGTCAAAGGCTGGAATTGAACCTTCACCTTATAGCTGCAAGGCCACAGTGTTACACTGAGGCACCTGTGTGGCGCTATGATACCTGATGTCCCGCGATCCACCAGACAATTCTTCTCTTAACTCAGATCCTTTTTTTTGTTCATTATAGTTTAAGATGTGGGCGAACCGAAGCCTCTCGGACTAAAGCCCGTGTTCTTCTGCGACACATTTATATTTATGCCTCAGTTTTGCCATCAGGCCGAGCAGTGACCCCATGGCAAAACGCTGCGCATGGAAGGCCTTAGGTTTAGCTGCCACTATTTTCCAGCGGGACTTCTTTTCGGATACGGCCAGCGACTCAGGCAGTGAACCTTCTAAATCTAGTTTAAACTCCACGATTATCTCATTGACAATCACAGAAGCCATCTCATCCGTGTCCTGGGAGTGTTCAGACTCAAACATGTCGCCTTCTTCCTCTGAAATCTGGATGAATTGGACTGATGCTCTTGGCCCTTTCTTGCAGGATGATTCTTACGACTTCTATGGTTTTGTCCCCGAACTCGTCTGAGACTCTGTTTCTGTCTCCTCCAGTAAAGGAGCAACGGGGGTGCAGCATGACTCCTCCGTTCCAATTAGTGTAATGTCCTCCACTGGCAAGTTTTCCAGTGTTATCTCGTCTTCCGCAGCCTCCATTGTCAGGATTTGCTGACTTTTCTTAACGGCGCACTTTTTCAAGATTCTGGTCACATGTCAGACCGTTGTCTGTCTCTGGGTGAAGGAAGGTGAGATGAGAGGTTTGCTGCCCTCATTACCTCCACTACCTTCAGAGCTTTTGGAGAGCATATTTACTCTTTCTGTGACCTCTGTATTCACGACAATATTCTCTCCATAAAATCTGATCCAGTTTCACCCAAACAGATAAAGTTGTGTGTTTGTACAGTAATCAGTGAGCTCCAGTAGCTAGCCATGCTGTTAGATAGCTAACGAATGAATCAATAAAAGCTGAAGATTGATTGACGAGTGGATGTCTGATATTATTGGTTGAAATCAGTTAGTTCACGCTGACGTACGCGTCACATTTTGTTTTACAGGAAGTTATGTTTATATTGTGGAGCTTTTGATTCCTGTTGGGTTTTCTCCTCAACATGATACAAGAAGGAATCAGAATATAAACAATATAACACACGAGCTTCAGAATAAAATAAACACTGCCTACCAGCTCTCATTGTGTTTCTGTTTGTTGTTTACTTCCTGGTAATGTCCTTAGTCACAATAAATAAAGTTAAACATTTACAGTCATAATAACAATAACTTTACTCATACTAACAATGTGTGTGTGTGTGTGTGTGTGTGTGTGTGTGTGTTACAGTGTGTGTGTGTGTTAAGTGTATAGATTGTATAAATGTGTGTGTGTGTGTGTGTGTGTGTGTGTGTGTGTGTTACAGTGTGTGTGTGTGTCAGTGTGTGTGTGTGTGTGTGTGTGTGTGTGTGTGTGTGTGTGTGTGTGTGTTACAGTGTGTTTGTGTGTGGTGTGTGTGTGTGTGTGTGTGCCGTGTGTAGTGTGTGTGTGTGTTACTAGTGTGTGTGTGTGTTACAGTGTGTGTGTGTGTGTGTGTGTGTGTGTGTGTGTTACAGTGTGTGTGTGTGTACGAGTGTGTGTGTGTGTCTACAGTGTGTGTGTGTGTGTGCTTGCAGTGTGTGTGTGTGTGTTGTGTGTGTGTGTGTGTGCCTGTGTGTGTGTGTGTGTGTGTGTGTGTGTGTGTGTGTGTGTGTGTGTCGTGTGTGTGTGCGTGCGTGTGTGTGTGTGTGTGTGTTACAGTGTGTGTGTGTGTGTGTGTGTGTGTATCAACCTGATTACAGCTGATCCATTTATTTATTTTGGTTTCAAACTTCATTTAAAAATGTAGTAATTTTATGAAGAAGTGAGTGATTGATCAGATGGGTTTGAACACTAATTTTAAATTTCTTGGGTCCGTTGACAAATTCGGCAAATGTTTGATCCAGAAAACAAGCTGTTAAATCAGTAATATTTTGAGTTTTGTAATCTTAATTTGTTGTATTTTCAGATTAACGCTGGTTAGTTTATAGATCTGGTTCTAATTCTGTTCTTTTAATTAAAATCTAATAAAACATGAAAATGTGGCTTGTTTCAAATTTTCAAATCTTCTTGGAGTTATAACCCAAACCCAACAGGAAGTCGGACATTTTTAGTGGATTTAGTGGACATTTTTGGCATTGTATTTGAACTCCTCCTAGGGAATTTATCGCATCTACTTCAAAATTGGTCAGTACAGTCAGAAAATAGTGCTGATTATAAGTTCTGCTATTTGTGACTGTACGTCGAAGGACGTGTCCGTGGCGTGCCGTCAAAGTCAGCCATTTTGAACAAATTCCTCCTAGTGAATTGATCAGAATTGGTGAACACAATCCAAAGAAGTTCAGGATATTACAGTATTAAAATCTTTTCATTCAGTTAAACGGTGTGTCCGTAGCGTGCCTTCAAAACCTGCTTATTTTTCAGTCAGCATTGCGTATACCCACTTCTACACCCCCCGATGCACCATTCAGTAGTATCTGCGAGCCAAATTGCCCATTTTTTCCCTAGGATGGTGAAGCCATGACCCACACTACTCTGCCTCTAATTGGCTAGTACTCGCTGCCTTTACTGATTAGATTGGTTAACTTTAGGTATGATGACGAATGAGCCAATCGGAGGCAGAGAAGGGCGGGGTAAATATTGCTAAAGACAAATTTACTTTTACAAGTTTACTTTAAATGATTTGCCTTTAGGATTTGTAATGAAAAACCAGACAATATTATTGGTTTTATTGGTAGTATTGGCAAGCGCCACATTTTGTTTCACACGATTGAAGAAATTTAGTTTTTATAAAATGTTGTCAAACACTGTAAAATAAGGGAACAATATAACTGATAATGTGTTGTATTAATTTATTAATATGTGTACATATGTTCACGATCGATACGTCTCTAATTTTCCCAGCGTTTGTTTGAGTCTGTTTTGAGTGTCTGATGGTTTCAGTTTGTATTTTATGTAACAGACCTCAGAGAGAAACAGCTTATTATAGAAGAACAAAGAAAGACACAAACACCTGTCCAAAGCACTCAGAAGAGTGAAACTGTGTGACTGACAGCAGCAATCTTACACAGAATCAGATAATGAATCAAACCTGGAAAACACAATGAAAGAGTTCTTCCACCTGACGGGACGCCTGTTGCATAATACGTCAGTCAAATAACACACACACACACACACACACACACACACACACACACACACACACACACACACACACACACAGTGCACATGTGTGATTACATAACCTGCACAAGCTAACATCCAAAAATCTCTCAACGTGACGACTCAAATCAAGTTTTATGTCACTTAACAGCAAAAAGATCAATCAGCAGTTTATTCTGATTTATTCATTTTTAATATTTGTGGAAATTTCTGTCAAAAGAATCAGTGGAAGAAGTATTCAGATCATTTATGTAGCCTCATTTTATTTATAAAGGCCTGTTAGAGCCACAAAAACCTGTTGGTTCAACCCACTGTGACATATAAAGAGGACCCCTGATAAGTAGTTTTAAAGCAAAATCCTTTTATTGTATAAATAATGCCATTAAAAAACATTATAACTCATTATTAAACGGGTGCTATATGTGCACTTAATATAATCTTTATTTATAAAACACTCTAAAAATCTACAGTGCTTCACAAATAAAATAAAACATGTGTTTACTACAGAGCTTTGGTTTAATTAGAGTTAATCCCACCAGACTCCATAGAAAAAAACCACAAATTTTACCTTCAGATCCTTCAACTTTATTCAAAGTGGACAGAAACAGAATAAAACTTTTAAAAAGTCTTTGTTAGTCTTTCTAACAATCACTAACTCTGGTTTGGTGGAAATAAATCTTCTTTATAGAGAGAATAGTTGTTATAGTAATGCTCTAAATTTCCATATAAAACCATTAGGCTAGAAGCTATATTGGCTAATGTGTAAAAGTTCTTAATATATTGATCGCAAAACACAGAGACATTTAACAGATTTTCATTGTTTTACCAACTGTTTGTTTCAGAGGAAGCTCACTGATTTAAATGTGGAAACTACTCGTATTATTTAATAAATAGTTAAACTACAGTCTCTGCAGATGGTTTTATAAAAATCCTGGATTTCTGTGTTTATTTTTCACATCCAGACAGGTGGTTTCCCACATTTCTCTACTCTAAAGGTTGATTAACATCACAATAGAGACGAATCCAAAAAACAAAATCAGAAAGTAAAAAATAAAATATAAAATACAAAGATGAGCTTGAACAGAAGAGCCGACAGCTGCTTGAGAAACAGCCGACGCTGCCCTGTATCACCGCCAGTCAATATCAGCAATCAGACTTCATTATGGACGCAGCGTGGCGCCGAGAGCGAGGCGAGAAATGTTCTGTAAGTGCTGCTTTCTGTTCGGTACTTCAGTGTTTTCTGCTTTGTCATCTGTGCCTTTATTACGGTTTTATTATCAGACTTTTGTTGCCTGTTTTCTGTCCTCAGTGTCAGTGTGAAGGTCTGTGTAAGAGGCCATTTAGAGATGGGATGTAAGAGTCTGTCGCACAACCTCTCTGTACGTATAGTAACATGTGTTTGCATACCACAGCATTCATACCTTTATAACACCTGCTCAACACGTACAACATACACACTCCCATTATGTAACGTTACATTAACCAGTATCTCTAAAATCTGTACAACCTGTAAGCTAAAAGGTTATATAAGTTATAAACAATAATAACTAAAAAAAAGTATTGAAATTGAGTCTTAATTACTCAACAGAAACTTTTCCCACCTGAACAAAAAAACAATATAACTCATTATGAAAACAGATGCTACATGTGCACTTCAGTAACTACAGCAGACAAAATAAATCTGACTGTTCAGTCATTAGTTAATCATAATCTTTATTTATAAAAGTGCTTCACAAATACAAAAATACTTTGACTTTAGAGCTTTTGTTCAGCCAGAACAGTTGTAATACCACTATCACTCTCCACCAGACTCAGTTTTATTAAACGGAAACTGAAACATTTCTGACTGTAGAAACATGAACCAAATATTTCTGCACACAATATTTTTTATGTTTTTTTTATTTTGAGCGAGATATGCAAAAAAAAGTTCTCTGCTTTCCTCCACCTGGTCAATCAGCTGCCACCACCACATATTGCACTAAAAGAATAAATGCTCTATATATTAAAGTTTTAGTTTAGATTGACTGAAACGTCTTTTAGACGGTTGAAGCTTTATCATGTTGATGTTTCCCTGACTGTTGCACACACCAACTATGTGACTGATTTCGGTGAAACTGGATCATATTTTATGGAGAAAATATATCATCAATCTCACATCCAAACAATAAGGAATCAGGAAGTGTGATGAGGTGGTGAAGCAGCGTGGGATCATGGGAGTTGTTGTCTTCACCACCATTGGCGTCATTGCAGTCAGCTTCTCCCGGTTAGGATTCCTTCAGTGTTCATGGTTCAGGAGGTTTCTACCGGGAGCCCAATGATCCACAGAGGTCTCCTCCTCTCCAACACAAACAGACCCGCTGATTAAAACCACTAAACACACTGAATAAAGCAGTTCCACCTTAAACACACTGAATAAAGCAGTTCCACCTTAACAATCACTGCTTCTCCCACGCTGTTGGACAGACAAAGGACGTCCCGGAGGGGCTGCGAGCCGAGCTGCTGCTACCGTTAGCTCAGCTTGTTTCTCTAAAACGTAAGATCCAGACGTCCCATGATGAAAATCCATCATCCGGTTCAAATCTAGAGTTAAAACGTTGCAGATCATAGGTTTGATTTGAGTTCTTGTTCTTTAGCTGGAGCAACTCTCACTTCAGTTTCATCTTCTCTCCAGAACACAACTCAACTACATATAGAACATAACTCTACTGTTTATACACAGTTTAATGAGGAAATGTCTTTTATTTTTTATAATCTTCATATACTTTTGTCAGAGTGATTTAGTCTAGTGCATAATAATAATAACCTTAATTAGAATAAAGTCCTCATTATTATGAAAGCACAGATGTGTATTAGGTGCACTACCTTGCATCAAACTCCCTCCCTCCTCCCTCCCTCGCTCGCTGGCACATCAATAGGAAATCGATGGCTGTCTGGGAGAGAAGGGGCGAGAGGTGGCAGCCGCAAAGCTATTGCTCCACCTGCTGAATGCAGCGTGCCTGGAATACCAAAAACTGGGTAAAGACAGACCGAGAGGGCGGGAGGAGAAGAAAGATAAGAGTGGGAGAGTTTGTGGAGGGAGGGAGGGAGGTAGGGAGGGAGGTGGCTGCAGAGCTTTCTCTCCACATGGAAAAGGAGAAAAGGGAGAGAGAGCTTATTGACTGGAGAGGATATACTGTACAAGGAGCAGAGATTATCTCTCCCTCTGAAGACTTCACGTCTCTTTTCCACTATTTGTCTTTCAGCGGAGGAGAGGGAGGTTGCAGTGATCCCTGCCTGATACCATCTTTCTCACAAATAAAGAGAGATGCTGGAGGAGGTGGGATCATTGATAGTATATATAACGGACACAGATTCTGGGTCTGTGAAGTGTCTTAAACCTGCATTCTGTGTGACGTCCAGCAGGGGGAGCTCCTGGCTGCAATAACACACTGATCCCATTCACTTTAACGGAGAACGAGCCGACTTCTCTCTTGATTTATTAGCTAATTAACTAATTTATGGTCTCAGTCTCTAGTTTCAGTCTTCTTCCATACAGCATGATGTTCATTTAGTAACTGATGGTCCCATTGAGAGACCATAAAGCAGGGTATGCTTTAGGGCGGGGCTACCCTGTGATTGACAGCTCATTCTCAGTGAGTCCATCCAGCTCAACCAAACTCAGATCAAACTGTCAAACAGTGCTGATCAGATATGGATCCAGATTCTGTTGTTGACTATTTCTCTCCTCAAATCTGTTCACAAACACATTTTACTGTTTATCTGGAATACCAGATCCTGTGTGAGCAGGAGGGCCGCCAATGTTTTCAAACCAAGAGCAGCCAATGAGAGCAGAGCAACTCGCAGTACGTCACCTCCGCTGGCTCCAACAAACTGTCATGGCGATGATCATAAACTAAGATCCAAACTAGAGGCTTCAAAACTGGACTCAACAAACCAATGGGTGATGATAGGGCTTCACATGTTGTTCCAATGAGAACAGCCATTTTGTTTCATGTGATTCTGACTTTCTGGCTTTTGTACCACCTCCACAGTGTTTGTTGAACTTTTTAATGTCCTTTCAACTCAGAAGTTTTTCTTTAAATTTACTTAATGAAGTATTTCCATGTGATTAATGGTTTTCTTTCAGGATCAAGCAACTCTGTTGGTCCTGTGAGGACAAGGGCGGGTGGAGAGGAAGCTAAGGTATAAAGGATAGAAGTACGGAAAGGAAAGGGATGAGGAAAAGACAGATGGATGGACAAACTGATTGGAGGTAATGAGACAGCCAGAGGAGAAAAAAAGAGAGAAAGGAGGTGGGGGAGTAAAGAAAACAGGACATCAGAGGAAAGAGGCAGGTTTTAAAGGAGAGGAGGAAGACAGATGGATGCAGAGAGAGAGAAACTACTGCAGTCAGACCTCAAGTTTTAATTTGTTTTCCAGCAGAAATCTCCCAAGACACGACCCGAGTCAGGAGGATTACAACCGTGCGAGCATATCAATCCGCCTCCGTGACGTTAATGACGAGAGAGCGAGCTCTAATGTAGCGTCACTATTTTACAGTAATGACGGACTCAGAAACCAGAGCCCGTAATGGAAACTCTCCTCCAAACACTCACATCACCAGATCTTGTTGATGAGCTGCACATCAGTCGACATCAAGGGGATAAAGTTTCACGGGAAGACTTGAAAGCAAACCTCAAATTACGAGCCGCTTCTTTTGATCTAGTTTACCGAGGTGCGGCGATCCGTGCGTGTCACACCGAGGTCGACGTCCGTGTAGAAACCCGTGTTGCATAAATGTAGAAAAAGTGCTTCGGGGGTCGGAGCAGGTGAGTGTTTAACAACCTCTCTATCGATAACGCAACAGACTACACCTGCAGTACGCTGACGCTGCACTTACACTTCAGCCCGCAACATCTCACTCAATAATTTACACCGCCGATCGCAACAAGACGAAGGCCAAAGGGAAGCTTAACCCCGCCGGCTGGAAACGGCGCCGTCAGCAGTTGGGATGTATTAACAATCACAGGGAACGTCGGAGCTACAAGGAATTTCATTTCTAGGAGGAAGACGTTTGTGTTCTCCACACACACTTTCATTTCCTGCAGTTTCCTTTCACTGATTGAACAGGATGAAACACCTCATGTGCATCATTTGATGGTCGAAGCTTCAGGAGGAAACTGCAGAATCAGCAGCTTCTGTCTTTCACTACTGCTGAGAGTCGCTGTATCACACTCTATAAAACTGGTCACATTTGCAAAAAAGCTTCATTAAACAACACTGGGAGAGGCCTTTAATTCCTATTCGGTAAACCGTTTTATAATAAATGTGTATATATATATATATATATATATCCCTTCTTCTGATCAACCCGTATCAGTTTCATATAATAAAGTTGTATCTGGACTCAAGGAATAATCTACAATGCACTTTAAATATTGATTTACTGATAACATTGAGGGATTTTATAAATGTGCTTATTAATCTTAATGATTTTGGATGTAACTGCTTTGTTGTTCGTGTCCTTATTGTCTTTTTTCATTTTTATTCATTATCTGTTTTTGTTGCCCAATGCAATTGTTTGCAGATTATTTTCATTAATGTACCTCTTTTCAAATATTTTTTATCCCAAGTAACCCCTGACCAGCACAAAACATTTTTGGTCAATTACAAGAATTCCTTATAAAGACAATATAGTAATGTATATCGCACAAACACTAAACTTAAATGTTTAGAATTCAGCTCTAAGACAGCATTGAAGTTGCATTGAACTGCGTCTTTTTAGTAAGTAACAGTAAGTTCCACTTCTGTGCATTTGTTGCACAATTTAAAGAGAAACTTGAGAAATCTTAGCTAAAGCTCTTTCCAGAGGTTTCAGGGCCGTTGACAGTTTACAACAGTTGACGGTTGCATTGAAAAAGGGGAATATTAAACATAAAATGAGGTTAATTAAACTGACATTTCCAGTTATTGAACAATGTATTTATGTCTTTTATACGTTGTTTCTTTCCACCTCTGCTAACTAGAGTTGAATATGGCTGCAGTTAAACACAAATATACAAATAACTGCAGTCTCAGTGTCATCAAGGTCAGCTAACGATTAGATGCAGAAGCAAATATTTTATATGTTTCCTGCAGGATGTTTGCTCAGACAGTAATGTGCAGCAGTTCGGCTGCGATAGTGAGAATGATGGACAGCTGAGGTTACGCGGGCGCCACCGTACAGCATTTCCTGTGTATCTTCCCTGTTAGTTGAGTGAAAATGTCTGTCGTTAAGCAGCAAACTACACCAGCGAGGGTCCCTCTCGCTCCATGTGGTTCCAACCAGCGTTCATTTGGATCTGATGTGACGCCCTCACATCCAGCGCTGATAAATCTCTGTCTCTGCTGGGAATGTGAGTGAGGGTGAGACGAGGCACTCAAGCCATCTCATTAGCCGTCTAATTATTGTGGAGATGTGTGACGGACGGAGGAGAGAGATAAACAGAGCTTTCAGTGCCTTTTCACAACATGCTACTGTCCCTGCTCCTCTGTGATAAACTGTTGTATCTGCACTGCAGGTCAGATACATGCACTAACTCTTCAGAAATACATGATTATTATCAGAGCTTTCTGGATGTACGAGATATTTTAATTGTCTGTTTGAACTTAAAAAGGTCAATACCATTAAGTCTTTCTCCTTAATTGCTTTTCAGATACTTTTGAATATCTGAATGCTGGAAGTTTTCAGCATCACGTCTGAAAGGAGTAACATTTTCCATAAAGGTTGCTCTGCTAATGTCCCTGCTGAACACCAAATAACACTTAAATAACAGCTGTTCACAACATTAAAAATGTCTGTTTACTGATTCTTTTCTAGATTAACACAGAGAAGCATCTGAGAAGTCGCGCTTTCAAAAAATACTTGGCAGGTGATTGGATGAACCATCTGTCTATCATAGGTTAGCTTCAACCAATCAGATCAATGAAACACATGACGTATCAAACTATACACACTATTGGAGGAATTTCTGCTGACTGGTATCACAGATTACAGATTTCAGACAACGATATGATGAAATCTTCTCCTGTTAGTTGTCACAGTAGCATTAATGACAAACAAACTAGTAAAATATAAAACCTTCTTCCTGTTTTACATGTACATATCGTAGGGAAAGATCATAGTTATGGTTTTATAAAGACATTCACACGGCCACACAAAGAGCCCAACTGCTTCCTGCCCTTTCTCTCAACGTTGGCATTAGATTGGGAGGTGCCGGATCGCTGCAATGAGGCCATAATTCAAAGTGATACTGGGCTAAAAATATCACAACAAATATTTGTCCACAGCTCCCCGAGCCACTCAGAGACGGTTGAACCCTCTTTACCCCAGCAGCTACTCCCTCCAGGTCAGTAAAAAAGTTTACATTCTCCCCATTCTCTGCCATCCTGCCTCATTTTAAAGGGGTTAAAAAAGTTAATAACGGCAAATGTTCCATCGCCACGGCAGCAAAATCAGTTTATATGCTGCAGTGAAAATGAGGACAGTAATCGGCACCTTCCAGTGCGCTAACCTTTAGCAGCCTGCAGGACTTTATCGAGGAAAACGGGTCTGAAATGTGTGTGTGTGTGTGTGTGTGTGTGTGTGCTCTACAAGGTGAGAAATGCAAACAGACAGCCTGACTGAATTGCTTCCCAGCTCTACAGTATAATGCAGGCTTACAGCAAACACACACACACACACACACACACACACACAAATGTAGGTGACTTTCAGGAATTTAACAAGGTGAGTAGTGAACAGTTCCTTGTTTTTTGCACAATTTATGCCAAAGTTCTCACTGACAATGAATGAATCCAGTTGCTCGTGTAAAGGAATTCAATGTGAAAGGTTTGCAGTTCAGTGAGACGAAAGGTAGATAAGATGATTTAAACATTGTGAATGTTTAAGAAACCACCTTTAATGATTGTTTATCAGTCAGTTGTTATGTAACCTGAACAATGATGTCAGTAGTATTATCATAAGATGTGCAGAGGATAAACACAGAGGGGGTAAGATGGCCACCAGAACACCTTCAGCATGAGTTATGTGTCTGTGAACTGATATGGGATCAATATATCATTTCAAAACAGGGGCAAGATGGATTCTCACTTGACCAATGTCAAGTCGACAGACATCAGCAGCACGTCACCGAATAACCGCCATGGAGATGACTATAATGGCAAACTTGAGGCTTCAAAATAGTACTCAGTGAAACAATGGGTGACGATACAGTAGACTAATCAACTGTAACTACAGATATCACAAGTCTGTAACACAATTATCTTTTGTCTTTTGTGTGTGAATATGTGCTGATGCTTGAGAGGGAGGAGGTTCACTGATACTTTCCTGCGAAGGTCTTTTGGCTTTCAGAGCCGTTCTGCACCAAACTCTTAGTGTTATTTTTGTAACTTGGAGTACAGGTTTCTAATTAATTGCTGTTTTATTGCCAGGATGTCCTTCAGAATGATGAACGGCTGCAGTCGAGAGTGCAACAAGCACTTTTAAGACAACCTCTTGATTTGGACTCAGTCAGTTACAGATTGCCCTTGACATTTTCAGCAGTTCACAACAATCCAGAGACAGCTGCTGAAGGGAAGACCAAGAACGATTATTCGCATCAGCTGCGTTACTTGTTAGACTCACAATTCTCTGAACCCTGTACGGCTCAGTTATTACGCTTATTGTCCGGAGAATGAACTAAAAGTGAAAGGATACTACAGCACCATGACTGACTCTGAGCCAGAGAACATTGTGAGGTTCATTAAAACCCAGTTTGAGGTACCTGAGTGTAGAGGAACATGGTAGTGTGTAACTGTGTAGAGTTGGAGGAGCGATGGATGTGGATACAGCTAGAGTTCTGGCCCGACTCGCACAACTTGGCTGCATTGTGCGAGGTCCCATTATATTGGTGCTTATTGATACCAATCACAGGTAGTTAGTCTTAGGACTGTCTTTATGTCTTTTAAGATAAATTAGGCCTCTGTAAGGTATTGGGTTAGTTCCCTGTGATAGCACAGGATGTTATGTGATATCTTGTAAAATGTTTACGGTAGGAAGCAGATTGAGAGAAATGTCATGGACCACATTCGCTTCTCATTTAACGTTTTGATTTGCATCACTACAGTTATTGGTTTCACATGATGTACTAGGGTTGGGCGACTGGACGAATATATCTGCCATTGGCAATTGTTTGGGGTTGTTTTGGGCAATTTTCGTCATTTTATTTTGCTAATTTAATGGTTGGTCAGACCTCCTTAGGGCCATCAAAAAAGGGAGGCTAGCAAGAGATCAGAGCATCTAACCTGACTCACCGGATGGTTTGTCACAAGAGAACCATCTGGGAAGTCGTTGTAGGAAACAGTTTGAAAAAGGAAATCAGCAACTATCAGCAAACTTCAGCCAATCAGATCAATGAACCATCTAACCGCTAACCTCTACAGCAGCCATCATTAATGTATAATAAACGTCTCACTGCTTCTCACTGGCGGTACTGCCTCAAAGGACACTGATTGAAGGACAAACAGGAGGTTTTTTTTTTCTTGGCACAAATCCATCAGTGGACGATTAAACCAGCAACTAGGTTTCGACAAGATGGCTGCCTCTCTGGTTTCAGATTGTGTTTAGTTTATTTAGTCTATTTGGTTTAAGTTGGTATCTTTCCAAGATGACAAACATACAGTTTATAACGTCCACTGGCAGTTCCTTAAATCCACCCAGTTAGATTCCAGTTCTTCAGTTTTGACCAAATATAAAGTCTGATCTGACTTAATGTGGCAGTGAGGGTGTTCAGATGACTGTTTGCCTGTTATGAATTTAGGATTGAAAGAAACACGAACAGAGAAGTTATTATTATTATTATTATTATCGATGTCATAATGAGTGCTCTCCAACTCTTAATCCACCACAAAGAACAACATGCACTTAAAGCTTTACTCGTGTACCCACAAACTCCACTGCGAAAAAGAAAACATTGGCTTTTATGGACCCTAAGATTTGTTTACCACTGCCTTATACTGTTTTATTGATTGAGTATAAAGTTAAATTACTTAGAGTACGCCCAGTAAAAGCAGGAAGGTAAAAGGTCCAGAAAGCCACATTTTAGAAAGAGCTTGTTTATTGACTGTAACCACTGCAGTCATAGCCAGTAAAGCCTCCATCTCTTTCTATCTCATCTGTTCTTTCATAGTCTTCCTTTCACTTTCCACCCCCGTCTCTCTTTCTTTGTGTCTCACTCTCAGTGTAGAGGACGGTCACAGTGTCAGGCTCGACTGCCTGGGTAGCTGGGAACATCTCTTCACACCAATATGTCACTCAAAAAGAGAGAGAGGGAGGGAGGGAGGGGGAGAGAGGGTGAGAAAGAGAGAGAGAGAGAGAGAGAGAGAGAGGGTAAGGACAACATGAATCAGACAGAAAAGAGTGAAGGGAGAAATATGAGTGAAGGACTGAAAGTGGAAGATGACCCCGGGGAATAAAACAGGAGAGGAACAGAGAAACTGAGACAGAACAATGAAGACAGTTACACAGACAGACAGACAGTTACACAGACAGACAGACAGACAGTATGTGAGTTCATCTGAAGGCTGTCAACGATGATCCGTCCCTGAATCCTCTCTCTAACTCAGCCTGCTTGGTCAATAAGTAATATATCAGGGATAATGCCCGACGGCGTGTCCGTTATCAAGAATTAATGGTCGAGGCCAGAACCGTCAGTCGCCTCCACACAGTCCATGAATTCCCGATAACGGACACCTCGAAGGGCATTATCCCGCTTACGCCACCGCCACTGACAAAGAAAAATATATAAGATCATTATTTTATGTTTTCAATCAAAACCTAAAGTTTTCTTACAAACCATAAGTCCTGAGGGTCTGACTAAAACCTGGAATAATCATTACCATCCCATAATATTCTAACGCAATGGAAATTATGTTTACTACTCCAGTAAATAGGACGATCACAGGAAAGTAAAACAACAGTTAACCTCTCGTACGAGAACATATTCACGGTTGCTTGTAGCATTTATTAGGCGAGTACACCATCTATCTATATCTGTTCAGTGATAATATTTATAAGAAAATATTTACAGAATTTAGCTTCAGAGCAAAGTTTTTAGTCACAACAGAATGATTAACAGAAGTTTTCTAAGTAAAAGTTGCTCTACTGGTATTTACAAGTACAGATAATCTACTTTTTACTCGTTTAGTACTCGTAAAAAGTACATTATCTTTACTGGATACTCGTTTCAGGTGAATTCACCGATTTTCTTTTATTTAGAACTTTCTCTCAGGCAGTCATCAGAGAAAGTTAAGATTAGAATATGAAAATGTTGCACGAGGCCCAAAGAACGAGCAGCTTCTTCATGTCGTCTGGATGATGGCGAGCTGCACCAGCCAGAGACAGATGGTTTGGGTCCTTAAACAATTAATTAGCATGATGACAATAAAACAATCATTCAGAATAAACTAGTGAAACTGTTTATACCATCGCATCAGTCATCAATGCTTCTCAAACCACGGTGTGCTGCTTCAGATATCTGCTTTAACCACTATAAATGTTCCTATTTTACACACAGCGACAGTTTAACACTGATTCATTAAATAACTTATTTACATTTTATTTTAATTATTACATTATTGCAGCACAAAGTATTTAACTCAGTTCCTGCTGATAAAATCACTAAACTGGCAGCAGAGGGACTTCTCATTAAGGTCCAATTACCTTTAAAATACCAACAAGTTGTTTTATGCTGCGTCCTAACTGAGAGACTCAGGAGGAAGGAAATGGATCAGGAAAACCCCTGGAACATATAAAATTACTGAGAAAAATGTCATATTAATTCAAAACATAATATTATTATATATTATTTATACAAAATTCACTTCCCACAGGATGTCGTGTTAGCATCTCAGACCAAAACAAAAGGTGCTCTGGCAAACCAGACTCCACTGGAAACAAAACTATAATTTTACTGAGCAGATAATCGTCTCTGTTCGTGTTCCCAACAATCACCAACTCTGGTTTGGTGGAAATAAATCCTTAATTCACCGCCGTAGAGTGTCTAATCTCTTTCAGTCCTGTTTCTTAAAGGTTTTTGTTGGTTTAGGGTTCAGGTTCTTGAATGAGGGTGACAGGCGGGTTAAGATTAGCAGCGCAGAAGATCAGGAAAGGTCATAAAACCTGGTTCTGTAGTGGGTCGAGGTACAAAAGGAGAGTAAGAGGAACATGAAGGCTGTGTGTCATCTGTACAACCAGAGGCTGCTGAAGCGTATTAAGCACTGAACACTGGAGGCCTCTCCAGGATCCCTGAGAGTTTCTGACAGCTCAAATCTCAAAGTTTTCCACAGTGTGGGCAGATTGTGCCCGAGGCGTCAGAGAGCAGAGGAAAGGACCAAATTGAGTCCTCTGGAATTAATTTGAATTTTGCCAGGCAGTCAGACATTAACGCATGTCCCTTATACAGCTTGAATTAATGCCCCCCCCCCGCTTGATAGCCTGTTCAGGGCAGATAATTAAAAACACATTTAAATGAGCCAAAGATGGAAATTTAGCATCACACAGAATAAATCTACACACACCAATAAAGGAGCGACGGGGCCGATCCCAGCAGACGCTGATGTAATCGCTGACCTTTGGATGTGTCCACATTTACATTTCCACACAAGGTAGGAGGGAATTCATTGGCTGTTTTGGACAAGAGGGAAACAGAGAATGAAACAGAGGCGGAACAACAACAGGCGATGGATGGAGGCACGAGGGAGAAAAACAGGACTGCACCACTTCCTGTTATAATGTGAACCAACATTACTGTTAGCAGCAGTTAGCTAATTTTAGCAACAGTAAACTCTGTACATAATCGATAATGGCCTCTGTCTGTCTCTGAGGTTGTGTGTGTGCTAACAGCAGCTACATTAGCAGTTAGCGGAGTTGAGGCAAAGCAGCCTGAGGACGTCAGAAACCAGACAATATTCTCTCCATAAAATATGATCCAGTTTCAAATCACTGATAAAGTTGTGTTTGTACAGTGTTAATAAAGTTGTGTGTTTGTACAGTGTTAATAAAGTTGTGTGTTTGTACAGTGTTAATAAAGTTGTGTGTTTGTACAGTGTTAATAAAGTTGTGTTTGTACAGTGTTAATAAAGTTGTGTGTTTGTACAGTGTTAATAAAGTTGTGTTTGTACAGTGTTAATAAAGTTGTGTGTTTGTACAGTGTTAATAAAGTTGTGTGTTTGTACAGTGTTAATAAAGTTGTGTGTTTGTACAGTGTTAATAAAGTTGTGTGTTTGTACAGTGTTAATAAAGTTGTGTGTTTGTATAGTGTTAATAAAGTTGTGTGTTTGTACAGTGTTAATAAAGTTGTGTCTGTACAGTGTTAATAAAGTTGTGTGTTTGTACAGTGTTAATAAAGTTGTGTGTTTTGTACAGTGTTAATAAAGTTGTGTTTTGTCATAGATTGTTAAATAGGGGAACAATGTAACTGACATTTGATCTTAAAGGGTTAAAATTAAATTTTTAGTTTCATCAGAACTTTAACGACTCATTTTTTAAATGATGCATTTGCGTATTAAGTTTATTGGAAGACACGATTGGGCGACGAGAGAAGCAAATACAGCGAGTTAGGAATGTGATGAGAGCTTTCTGAACGTCCTTCATACAGGAACAGAAAGGAGGAATAACGGATAGGAAACAAACAGTGAGACATAAAAGTAGAAACATGAAATAACGTTGATACTCCTGATCAGTTACAGTCTAAGTTACTGTTTTATGTTTGTTCACCTCACACTCCTGTCTCTGCACGCTTGGAAGAACTTGACTTTGTAATGAATGTCAAATCAATAAAGTGGAGAGTCATTGACTGCAGCTGGTTGAGAATACGAGTACTGTATCCACTGCTGGGTAGCATTGTGTATAGCAACCTATACTTTATTAGTTCATTCATTTTGTATAAATAATCTGAATATGAAAAGTTAATTAGTGACTAAACCTGTCACATTTAGTGAAATAAAATGTGTAATATTTGTAGAAGTTACACTGTGTATAACCCTTTATGAGATTTTAGGCAGACTCTCCATCGTACAGCGCTCAGCGTTTAACACGATCAAGGAAGGAAATTAAAACAAACTGCAGTACATGACCGTAATAATACATTTACGCCACACGCAGTCATTTTCACACACTTACAGAAACAGTATTTCTCAATCTCTTATTCAGCATTGACATCTCCGCTTTTAATAACTCAACTCCTTTTTCCCACCATCATTTGTCTTTCCTTTTAAGGAGTGGTGGGCCCACGACTGCTCCTGACTTGTCAGCTGTGATTTACCGCACCATTATAGGACCCGGGTATAAAACACAGGCCTGATAACAAATGCATGGAAAATAAAAATCTGCAGGTGTTTGCAGTGGTGGGTTTGTGTGTTTCTCCAGGCGAAAAATCAGACAGAGTTCCCCAGATCATTTCTCTTCTTCTCTGACGACGCCACCAATCTCTTTCTCCCTCTACATCTCTCTTGATGCCATCTCTCTTTTCCACCTCAATCTTTCACTGTTCCTCTCGTCCTCACGCTCTGTTCTCTCTCCAACAGCAATGTGCATCCTTCACTGTATGATTAAGAGGAAGCAGCAGTCAAAAATAGACCTAGACATCCCAGAAAAACCACACAGATTAATACATTTGCTGGAGGGAGAGACAATAAAACATAGTGAAGGTATCTTATTCAGTGTGTGTCATTGTGTAAATGCAGTCTGTCTGTTAAACTGGGCGATAGACTGAGCTCAGCATATTCATCTTTTTAATGTGGGATATAATAGAGGCCCCGACCTCTACCTTTATTGAACCTTTCAGACCACAACGATGAGTGGAAATAAAGTCGTTTATGTTTCATTATTATTATATTTTATTGTTATATATTCCAAAACATTAACCTACAGGCTACATTAAACATTAAGTGTTTAACTTTACTTGCAGCTGTCAGTCTGATGGAGCTTTTTTCAGTCACTAGAAGCACATTCACGCAGTTTGTAAAAGTCTCTGTGGTGCATCGTTAGCTAAACTAGCGGCGGCTAACTCTCTAGAGTCTGTGATAGAGTGTCAGGCTAATGGCTACGTAGCAGGCCACAGTCTGCAGAGTTCAGCCAGTAGCAAAATGTAACTGCACTAGCCGGTTTCAACCAGTAGAGGGCGGTAGCTGTGCACTTTTATAGCAAAATATGTAGAATTCAAACACTTTGTACTAAAATGTCCAGATTTGGAGCTGAATCAATCAACAGCAGCAGTAAATACCCAGATACAAAGCAGAGAACAGTGGTTTTGGGGTTTGGTTAATCACTTTTAAACAGATTGTTCCTTTCATTTAAACAGTTCTGTGTAGTTTTTAGCGGTTGGAGGGCTGAATAGAGAAAATAAACCGAAGATACTGTATAAAAACACAGACGTATAGGACCAGCAGGTAGTAAGTTTGATTACAGGATAAGATGCTCGCTCTTAACACACACTCCATAGACATATAAATCTCTTATCGGTGATGCAAGAAGCTCCACTTGTCTGTACATTAGCAAGTTGTAGAGTTAAACAAACGCTTTGTACAAAGTCGACAGAAGCTTCTCAGATGCTTTGGTGCTCGCTACTGTCCTCCATTTTAGTAGTAAACAACATCACTGGCTCAGTTTACTGACTGCTAGTGGAGCATCCTCGTTTATAGTTAGTGTAAAGTTTGAAATTAAAACGGGTTATTAGAAAATTAACCATGATTGAAAATATTTTCAAATAAAAAGTGAGCCCCAGTTTGTAGCATTTAGTGTTGCACATTATAACCAACTGAATACCACTCACCTTCCAAGCATGTAGGAGAAATTAGGCGAAAGGTACAGTCAGTGTTTGGTTTGTCTGTTCTGGGCTCCTGTAGAAACATGGCGGACTCCACCAGAAGAGAACCCGCTCCCTCTGTAGATAAAAACTGACCACATCCTGCAGCGTGGACCCGACACATATCCAATGTGTGGTTCCCTGCCAGCTCTCAGTAACTGGATTGGTATCCCATAATTTAAATCTGTGAGGAGTATGATCTAGTTTTTTATTTAAAGAATAATCTTTTTTAATTTGTCTCATTTTAATGGAGGTAATAAATTAAGAACCTCTATTTTTACCAATATATAACTGACTAGAAATAATCTCGTCAGCGACTGTCTGCCAGAGAACCTCACTTTGGCATCATTAAGTACCTTTTTTTCTGAGAGTGCTTTTCACTTCACGACAGTCAATAACCCCTTAAATCATCGCAGCCGGAGCGCCGTGAGGCTGCAGAGAGGCGCTTGCAAATCATCAAGGTGTTAAGAAATGTTGATGGGGAAGAAAATTACACAGAGGAGGCGTTGAAGATGCCAAGTCTCTTTCATTGGGGACCTGTTTTCATGTCAAAATTTCAAAATAAAAGCAAGGAAATATGTACTTCTGCGCATTCTCTGACAAAAATAAATCATATTTTATGACTGAACTGAAGATTAAAAGACAGGGAACTGGGTTGGTGATGGAGGGGGGGTCATCAAAGGTTTCACCTCGAAAACATCCCTGTGATCTCGGACAGTTCACAGTACCGATGCTCCATTTAACCCGTTAAAGTCCACAGTGGGTTTTTATAATTCCCTTTACGACAGATCCAACATCAAATGGAATATAATATTCATAGGTTTGTTTTCATTAGAGGTTGTGTTCAGTGGGAGGCTGCTGAGCCCCGTTCAGGTGCAGAGGAAACCAGACAATATTCTCTCCATAAAATATGATCCAGTTTCACCCAAATCACTGATAAAGTTGTGTTTGTACAGTGATAATAAAGTTGTGTTGTGTTTCATTGTTGGTTGGAGGAGTGGGGGACACACAGAGGAACCTTGTTGTAGAAATGACAGAATAAGTTGGAGGGAAAGCTCTGACGTGTCCCCGTAATGAGTCGGCTGCATCCGGCGGCGGCGCTCTGAAGCCACAGATCGATAGCAGAGGAGATGGGTCTGACAAGGTTGACTCACTGAGGTTAAGACAATCACAGCATTTTTCAATCTGCAGGCCGGAGCTCACTGATCTTTACAATGGGACGGGGACTCTCCTCTGTTCCAGCTGTCCCTCTGCTGAGCTCTCTGTCTTCAGTATAACTGTGACTGAATCATTCTCACTCCTGTCTGTCCGTCCACTCCGAACTGATGGAGTCACTGACAGTGGGTCCTGTTAGAGCATCATATCATACTGTACGCTGCATCAATGGGATCACAGATCGATGAACTTCAGGGTGTCTCCTTCATCCTCTGCAACGTGCAAACAGCAGCTAGCATTCTGCTACCATCTTATGAGATGTAGCCTAACTATCTAGCAGCTGAAGTAGGTTCACCAGTTAAAGCGGTGGTTCAGCGCTCCTCTCTTGTGCAGCACGGTGCTTTTCATTTGAGCAGTTTTTAGAAGAACATAAAAGTTACCACTTCCTTCCTGTTGTGATGCTGGACTGGACTGTGGCTCCACTCACTGCTCGTGAGTCCAACAGAAGGACCGCGGTGTCTTTCCACTCGCGTCCATCAGCACAGAAACAGCACAGACAATCTGGTCAGTTTTCAAAATAAAATACCTTGTGCAGACTTTTCCCGCTACATCAACACATATTAGTGCGAGTACTTTTCCTACGACTCACATATTCTCTTCTGTTCCATAAACTCCAGATTCTGTTTATGATTAGAATAAAATGAATACACACCTGAGACAACCCCTGCTAGCTCTGTTAGCTATCAGTTATCTACATCTCTACCTGTTGTTATTATCCAACTGTACAAAAACATATCAGCTACACTTCTACAAGCCAAAGATAAAGTGTTGGTGGTGGTGAACTGCCCATTCTGCCCCCGTCTGAGCACAGAGGGGCTGAGCTGAACCCGTAAAGCTGACTGACCTCCTCATAAGCTTGACGTTGCTTACATGGATGTCTTAAGGCTTTTAATTTGAAATGATTTGAAATTGTTTTCACATTTTGGTGCCTTAAGAAATATCTTCTTCTGATGTCCTCCTCTCTCCTCTGGTTCTCTGAAGGTTATGGCCTGTAGCTCGGGGCCTAACGCAGCGGGGCCCCTGCGGTTGCACGTTTCCTTACATAAGAGCGACACCTCTTCAGTAAGGAAACATACCATCGACCGGGAGCTGAATGAATGTTCTCCCCCTCCCAGCGTCTCCGAGGGAATATCCTGGTCCTGGTTGGCTTAAAAAAACAAGTTCTTATCGTGGAGAAAGCAGACAGATGGCACCGACAACTGGCAGACGGACTGACAGAGACAGAAATAAAGAAAGAGAGGGAGGAAGGAGCCGGACAGACGGACAGAGGGAAGGCCAGGGGTATGGGTCTCAGAGATAAAAACCCACTGGATGGTGCTACTTGGCCGGGTAGGAGTCTCCCCCGCCCTCCCCCGTCCTCCTCTAAGCCCCTGCAGCTACACGCTCGATAGCTCGGTCCATCTGGGAGGGATTGTTTCTGCTGAGGGATCCTCGGTGCCAGCTTCCTACACCGACTGATCCCCCCCCCCCCAGGATACAGAACGTATCCCATTGTACTGGATCTCCAGGGTGGGGGGGGGGCAGACGGATATACTGTCACAGAATAAATCTAAAAACATTTCCTCAAATGAAAATTAGTAATAAAAAAGGGAATTAACGAAGCTGTGCTCGAACATTTATCCCCATTATACTGAGAACTCTTTAATAAAGGTTGTGATCTGAATCGGTTCGCACAGATTGGCTGTTTTGTTCAGATTATATGAAAAACTTTATTGATCCCTGAGGGGAAACAGTTGCTCCAGTTCACTTTATAAGAAATAGAAATAATAATAAGAACATTAGAATATGTGCATTAAATTACTATATATGTAGAAATAAGAGTGCATTATACTACAGTATATAACAATATATAGAAAATAAGACTGCTAACGTTAGCTCAGCTCAAACTGGATAACAGCTAACAGACTGAGGCTACATTTATAGATTATTGATTATTGATTGAATCATCTACACATAGAACATAGCTCTGGAGTTTATACACTGTTTATTGATTATAGATTATTGATTGAATCATCTACATATGGAACACACTGTAGCTCTACATTTAAAAAAGTTAGAGGAATCCATGAATCATATCATTAACATTCCTTTATTGATCACAATGTAAATAAACAGTAATATACAGTAAAATAACACAAAATGAATAATTTGTTGAAATACAGTAGGGTGCCCAGTTACCTCAGTGGGTAGAGCTGGTGACCCATGTACTGAGGCTGAGTCCCTGCTGGAGCGGCCCAGGGTTCGAATCCGACCTGCGGCCCTTTGCTGTGTATCTTTGGCTGTCACTTTAATAAAGGCAATAAAAGCCCCAAAAAATATTTTAATAAAAACAAAATACAGTAATCTTCTATAATTAAGTTGGCATTATTTGATTTTTCTTATTTATAGAAGTGTAATAAAAGTCATTATCTGTGAGATTACAGTAATTATTGCTGTTTACACTGATAACAACTGTATTTGGACAGTTTACCTTATACACTGATAAACAACATTTATTCAACTTCCATCATTATACAACATATCTGTCAGTTCACTAACTAATACATTAAAGTTACACAACTAATACTTTTACAAAGGTATTAACAGCATTACTGTCTGTCTGTCTGTCTGTCTGTCTGTCTGTCTGCCTGTCTGCCTGTCTGCCTGTCTGTCTGTCTGTCTATCTGACTGCGTGGATCAATATCTAAAGTCTGAATTTGATTCAGTCTGTATGTCTGATTCTGTGCTCCTTCTGTCTGTCTGTATGGCTGTCTGAACTGACTATCTGTCATTAAACATAAGTGGGGATCAATATCTAAAGATCAGTTCATTCAGTTTCCTTTATTGAAACTTCTTTGAGGTGAGTGACCTGATTAACTCAGGTAAAGAGTACACTGATCAACTCAGGTGAGTTTCCTGATGAAACCAGGTGAGTCCTGATGAACCCAGGTGAGTCCTGATGAAACCAGGTGAGTCCTGATGAACCCAGGTGAGCTGTCTGACCCTGACACCAGGACGTAGACCTGGATCTCAGTGTGATTGTGGGTCGTACAGACGTTTTCAGTGTTAGACTGTGATAGGTGGAGTAATGCTGCCCCCTGCTGCCGGCTGATGGTAATAATACTGAACTGTTAACAACAACCGACCACAGCTTTTACTAATATTACCTTCAACCAAACAGACGTCCAAATAAGAGTCAAAGCTTTTCCTCCATTAAATAAAGTATTTTATTACATAAACAGAATACTTTGTGTCACAGCTGCTTTATTCTGTGAGTCCTAATGTTCCTGATGACTCTATATCAATGTTTCTGCTTTAATTAATAAAACTACCAATAATAAAGAGTTCAACAATAGAAGGAACTATTTATTGAGGTAGAGCGGGTCATCCACTCATCAGAAGGTTGTTGGTTCAATCCTTCCCACGTGTCCGGGAACATCTGGACAATCAGAGACCAGTTGTCCCGTCAGCGGCTGTCTGTATGGAACCTGTAAATTTACTGGATGAGCTTTAAAATATGAAGAAATAAACCAACAATTATAAAATAATATCCTGCGGTAAAATCTGCTGAACTATTGTTTATTCTTTATTAACATCTGATTATCATTCATAGGGTGATTTACACGAGCACAAACAAACAAACAAATAAAAAGAACAAATAAATCTAATTTAAAAGAAGATGACTTAATGGCAATTCTTATAGTTTGTAATGTTCTTTATTATTATTCAATAAACACATGAACCAACGCCTCCATTACCTTATTTGAGTTAGTTTGACATGTACACAATATAGTAAAGTGTAGTTGTTATGAGTCTCTCAGGTAATGAGTGTTTGTGGCTGCTGCACTCAGAGTGCTGCTGGCCCTTTAAGACGCTGCCCGTTGCCGTGGTTACAACCAGGAAGTGACAGCGGCTTCTGTGTTTGTTTGTTTACATTTATCTGTGTTTGTTTACATTTATCTGTGTTTACCGCCGAGCTGTGCAGACTGCGGCTGCTCTCCGACAAACAGCAGTAAGTATCGATCCAACACAGAGTCACTTCATGGATTAAATCGATCATATTTCACCAATAACGGCGGCTAACTGTTAGCATTGAGCTATCGGCCGTCCCTGCACTGTTAGCCTCCGAGCTAACGGTGTGCTAACGATGGAATTAGTAGGAAGCTAATACAGCCTCACGACGTGGGTATCAGCTGTATTAGCTTCTTATTAGCTTCATATTAGCTTCCTATTAGCTTCCTATTAGCTTCTTATTAGCTTCTTATTAGCTTCTTATTAGCTTCCTATTAGCTTCCTATTAGCTTCCAGTGCTGCCGCTCAGTTATTGAGTCTGTACTGTCGCTGTCCATGGTGCTAGCAGAGCTGTTAGCTAGCTGCACACACTGATGGGAGAGGATAAGTGACCTCTGCAGCGAGCTGGATGCTGTATGTTCAGTATAAGCGACCTCTGCAGCGAGCTGGAGGCTGTATGTTCAGTATAAGCGACCTCTGCAGCGAGCTGGAGGCTGTATGTTCAGTATAAGCGACCTCTGCAGCGAGCTGGAGGCTGTATGTTCAGTATAAGCGACCTCTGCAGCGAGCTGGAGGCTGTATGTTCAGTATAAGCGACCTCTGCAGCGAGCTGGATGCTGTATGTTCAGTATAAGCGACCTCTGCAGCGAGCTGGAGGCTGTATGTTCAGTATAGCGACCTCTGCAGCGAGCTGGAGGCTGTATGTTCAGTATAGCGACCTCTGCAGCGAGCTGGAGGCTGTATGTTCAGTATAAGCGACCTCTGGCGAGCTGGATGCTGTATGTTCAGTATAGCGACCTCTGCAGCGGCTGGAGGCTGTATGTTCAGTATAGCGACCTCTGCGCGAGCTGGAGGCTGTATGTTCAGTATAGCGACCTCTGCAGCGAGCTGGATGCTGTATGTTCAGTATAGCGACCTCTGCAGCGAGCTGGAGGCTGTATGTTCAGTATAGCGACCTCTGCAGCGAGCTGGATGCTGTATGTTCAGTATAAGCGACCTCTGCAGCAGCTGGATGCTGTATGTTCAGTATAGCGACCTCTGCGCAGCTGGAGGCTGTATGTTCAGTATAGCGACCTCTGCGCGAGCTGAGGCTGTATGTTCAGTATAAGCGACCTCTGCAGCGCTGGATGCTGTATGTTCAGTATAAGCGACCTCTGCAGCGAGCTGGATGCTGTATGTTCAGTATAAGCGACCTCTGCAGCGAGCTGGATGCTGTATGTTCAGTATAAGCGACCTCTGCAGCGAGCTGGAGGCTGTATGTTCAGTATAAGCGACCTCTGCAGCGAGCTGGATGCTGTATGTTCAGTATAAGCGACCTCTGCAGCGAGCTGGATGCTGTATGTTCAGTATAAGCGACCTCTGCAGCGAGCTGGAGGCTGTATGTTCAGTATAAGCGACCTCTGCAGCGAGCTGGAGGCTGTATGTTCAGTATAAGCGACCTCTGCAGCGAGCTGGAGGCTGTATGTTCAGTATAAGCGACCTCTGCAGCGAGCTGGAGGCTGTATGTTCAGTATAAGCGACCCCTGCAGCGAGCTGGATGCTGTATGTTCAGTATAAGCGACCTCTGCAGCGAGCTGGAGGCTGTATGTTCAGTATAAGCGACCTCTGCAGAGAGCTGGATGCTGTATGTTCAGTATAAGCGACCTCTGCAGAGAGCTGGATGCTGTATGTTCAGGATAAGCGACCTCTGCAGAGAGCTGGATGCTGTATGTTCAGTATAAGCGACCTCTGCAGCGAGCTGGATGTTATGAATTAGTGCTATACAAATAAAATTGAATTGAATTGAATTGAATTGAATTGGGGGTCTACAGTCGAGGGTCCCTGACACAACAAAAGTTTAGGAACCACTGCCCCTAACACTTCCTGTGTAAGTTGTACATTAGACCACGATAGAAAGATGGATGTAATTTAAACCAGGTGTGTTTCCTCCAGAAGATGAGTGACAGCGCTGACGACATCAAACCTGTGAGCTGCACCATCAAACCTCCGGTCTACCTGCAGATCGGAGACACCAAGACGGACCCGTCCCACTCCGGTGTTTGTGTCGTGGATGTCACCCTCCCCTTTGGAAAGCCCGTCAACGTAAGTTACAACCTGTCGTACATAAAGCTAATGCACAGTACCAGCGGTATCCACGGCAACCACCATATGATAATAATAATAATAATAATACCTTTTATTTGTATTGTGCTTGTTTACACAGTGCTTTACAGACATGCAAAAAAACCAATAATCATAAAATAAAGGTTAAATACCGTAAAACTTCCAATAAAAGCAGGGTCCCTAATAGACGCAGGTCTCATTTAAAAGCCTGGTGTGGCTACACTTTTTGACAAATAAACGCAGGTCTCCAATAGAGGCTTGGTCTGGATTTTATAGAAATTATCTCGATGTATAAAACCTCTTAAAACCCACCGGGTCACCGTTTCGATCTCCTACACAAATATAAATGTTTAAACTTCTGTCAATATGTACCTAATGAACATCGTTACATCAGTTAGATTCTCCACAATTCAATCGTTCACTATATTTTACACAAACTATCAACATTAAAGTATAAAGTTAATTCAACTTAATTAATTCAATTCAATTCAATTCAATTTTATTTGTATAGCGCCAATTCATAACAGAAGTTATCTCAGGACACTTTTCAAATAGAGCAGGTCTAGACCGAACTCTTTAAAACATTATTTACAGAGACCCAACAGTACCACCATGAGCAAGCACTTGGAGACAAGGGCAAGGAAACACTGCCTGTTAAAAGGCAGAAACCTAGGACAGATCCTCCGGCTCTAGGTGGGTGGTCGTCTGTCTCGACCAGTTGGGGTGAGAGAGAGAGAGAGAGAGAGAGAGAGAGAGAGAGACAGACAGACAGACAGAGAGACAGACAGACAGAGAGACAGACAGACAGACGCACAGCAACAACAGTAGCAACAACTACGCTAATAGTAGTGACTGATGATGATGACCATGAAGAAGACGATGACGACGACGACAACAACGATGGGGGACAATGAGCAGTGACAATAGTAATAATAGTAACTGTAGTAATAATATTATTATTATTATTATTATTATTATTATTATTATTATTATTATCAGTGATATTAGCAATGGCAATCTAGCAGGACCATGGCAGGAGGCTCCACCAGGATCGACGAGAACCTGCGAGACGAGAAAGCACAAGAACTCCGGGGAAGAAGTGAAGTTAGTAACATGCATTAATGGAACATGAATGAGTGCAGAAAGAGAGAGGAAGAGAGGAGCTCAGTGCACCATGGGAAATCCCCCGATAGTCTAGGCCTATAGCAGCATAACTAAGGGATGGTTCAGGACTCACCTGATCCAGCCCTAACTATAAGCTTTATCAAAGAGGAATGTCTTAAGCCTACTCTTGAATGTGGAGAGGGTGTCTGCCTCCCGAACCACAACTGGAAGCTGGTTCCACAGGAGAGGAGCTTGGTAACTGAAGGCTCTGGCTCCTGTTCTACTTTTAGAGACTATAGGAACCACAAGTAGCCCAGCATTCAGAGAACGTAGTGTTCTAGAGGGGTAATAGGGTACTATGAGCTCTTTAAGATATGAAGGGGCCTGACCATGAAGAGCTTTATAGGTGAGGAGGAGGATTTTAAATTCTATTCTACATTTTACAGGGAGCCCATGCAGAGAAGCTAGTACAGGAGAGATGTGATCTCTTTTTCTAGTTCCTGTCAGTACTCGTGCTGCAGCGTTCTGAATTAATTGGAGCGTTTTAATGGACTTATTGGGGCAACCTGATAATAAAGAGTTGCAGTAATCCAGCCTTGAAGTAACAAATGCATGGATTAGTTTTTCTGCATCTGTCTGTGATAGTATGTGTCTAATTTTTCTAATATTACGTGAATGAAAGAAGGCAGTCCTAGAGGTCTGCTTCATGTGGGAGTTAAATGACAAATCCTGATCAAAGATAACTCCAAGATTCCTGACAGTGGTGCTAGAGGCCAAGGTAATGCCATCTAGAGTAACTATATCTTTAGACAATGAGTCTCTAAGGTTTTTGGGGCCAAGAACAAGAATTTCGTTTTATTCTGAGTTTAACATCAGAAAATTGCAGGTCATCCAGGATTTTATGTCCTTAAGACATGTTTGTAATTTAGATAATTGATTAATTTCATCGGGCTTGATCGATACCAGTAACACAGTAAACAAGAGAAACGGAAAAAAAGAAAGCGATGAAGCATCATAATCATCATGTTAGTTGTCAAATTTGCTGAACAAAATCTCAAGAGAAGGAGCAGTTAGAGTTTAGTTTAGTTTTGTGCTAAAGAAATTGAAGGCCTGTCCCAAATAAAGACGGGGAGTTCAGTGATTCAAGCAAATCAACGCCCGGGCTATTATTAGAAGTTTTACGGTAATAAAAAATGGATCAATAAAAGCATGAATTAGTTTCTCTCGATCAACATAAATAAATATTTTTGATCTTTTTTCTGAGTTGGAGAAAGCAGGACTGTAAACTCTCTTTACCTGATCCTCAAAAAACACTCCTACGTTTCTGGTTGCAGGCTTTAAACTACATTAAAAATAAAGTTGTTTTCAGTGTTAAGAGTAATGAGTTAAAACAATTAAGGCAGGAATAATCCTGTCAATATTCATTAACACCAACATTTCATCACAAGCTGTAGAACCGGGCCAGAGGTCAATAATAATTACTTTCTCTTGATCAGTAAAATAATTACCTGATTTTTAAAATCTTTTTCTGAGTTGGAGGAAGCAGGACTGTAAACTCTCTTTACCTGATCCTCAACAATCCAACAGGCCACAGACTTTATATTATATATACTGTATAAAAATATAAAGCTAACTAAACTAAAACTATTTCAGTTCTCATATTCAGTCTCATCAATAAATGTTGCTCATGCTTCTTTATCATTTTGCCTGCAGTATGAAACCAGAGTTAACCTCAACTATTGATCCTATTCATACTACCTTTGTTTCCCAGTATAGATGTGAAATAAATATTATTAATAAAGGTCTAAAAAAGGTAAAAATCTTCTTTAACTGGGATAAAAGTGAATGTACTTTTGTTGGAGAATGCACTAAAGAAATATGTGTAATCTCTTCAGACTTCCTCGGCCTCCCAGCGTGAAAATAAACTCTTAAAAGTACAATTTTTAATTTTATTCAACATCCGTGTTTGTGAAGTCTCCCGCCGGCGCCGTCTTATAAAGCAGAAAACACACACACACACACACACACACACACACACACATACAAACACAACATTTGTTTAAAGAGAAAGCCGTGTTCCCGTCTTGAGAATGACTTTTCGGGGCACTGACCTACTTTTTAGCATTTAGTCCTAATTAAAAATCATTTTTAATGCAGAGCGACTCCTCATTAGCTCTGAGCTTCAAAGGCGTCTGCCCAGAGCGAGTTTATGCATGAAAGAATTATCTCCAGCGAGCTCCGTTCGATGGCTCCGGCTTTACGTTTGAATGCTAATACTGTGATTTAGCGGACTCAGTGTTTCTTAAACAAAAGGTTGAGACCCGCTGTGGACTGGAGGGAGGTTTCTTCTTAATGAGTCTGATTTATTGTACAAGACTTTATTTTTCAGATGAATTTCCGTCAGAAGATCACCACAGAACTACTATTTATTTATATTGAACGCAATATAAACAAAATGCAGCATTTATATGATCATATAATCTTCTTTTAAGTTGTTGAAAAGCTCAAAGAAATCATTTCTGAATCAGATCCTAACAGAAGTATGGTGACACAGCGTGGGGGCTTTTATAATATGTCTTTCAGATTGAGGAAATCACCTTTAAGAACTACTACACTGCCTATGTGACTGTGCGTCTGTTGAGGAGGAGCCCCGGGCAGGAGGTCCCTGCTAAGTGGAGCACCACCCTGAGAGACCTGCCGCTGATGGACAACCCCCACACCGAGGGAGGCTCTCAGGACTACTTCTCCATTCACAGGACGCAGGTAGGCCCGGAGGAACTAGCCGAAGTCGAGCAGCACAGAGCAGGAAGTCAGGTTTCAAAATAAAGTACCCAACATTACGTCACAAGCTGTGGAACCGGGGCAGAGGTCAGTAAGTCCGAGGAGATTCGACACCACAGACGACGAGTAGTTTATCTGTGGTTGAAGCACTGATATCAAGGAGAAAGACACTCTGAAGAGGCTGACAACTCATCTGGTTTCGATGGTCCAGTTGTGTTCAGCCGCAGTCGGATTGTTTAATGCAGACTCCCGTTGAATATTCCCATTTCCCAGCTTACTGTTCTACAGCTGAACTTCACACGTCCCACTGAGCATAACACCGGCTGCCAGAGCTTAGTGCTGTTTATTGTACCTCTCAGCTGGTGTTGGAGGAAAGCCTGTAAGAAAAGGCTCAATAAGCATTGTAGTGCTGATGTGTGGACCCAATACAAGAGATATTTTTCATGTATTCACTTTATTCCTTGTTTGTCTTTGCAAACCGAGCCAGATGGCAAGTGCTGATTTAATTTTTGTTTACTTGAGACGGTGCTCCCAGTCTGACATAGTTTAAATAGTGTAAATGATGTTTATTCACTGTTTATGGGTTATTATTTGTTATATTTAGTCTTCAGGGAGTGTACTGCAGTAAATGTCTGTTTGGGGACCTTTTAAAACTCTAAACTTTAGTTTGTCAGGAAAGTGCTTCTCACATATTTTTTCCCCGTTCAGGCTTTGTTTAGTTGTTCTGGGTGGGGGTGAGGGGGGGACTGCAGACTGTGGAACATCTTCAGACAGCTGTCACAGGTTTTAAAGAAAACAACAGAAGATGGAGTCAGAACTGCTGCGTCTGCCAACCAGCGACCTCTGACCCTGCTCGCTAAAAGCCTTCCATACAGTACAGGCTGCTGCTGTCCACATCGTCTCCTCGCTGCCACTGCAGGTTTACACCTGAGGCCGGATACATAAAGTCTATGTAGATTGACGACTTCTTTTCAACAGATTCATAACACCGCACATACGCCTGATTGTGTTTTATAAATCTCCGTCATTGTGGAAACAAACACACAGGAACAAGCTTCTTTTCCACTCACATAATCATCCATAAATAAATGGAGCTAGCAGCTGTTCCACTGACTCTTTATATTTACCTGGAAACTGTCATTACAGTAATATTAAATGAATTATGTGATTGATTAATGATTGATCTACATATTTAAACAGACTTTACAACGTGCTTCACTTTTCGGGATCAAGGGAGATGATGGTGAAGTTTATAAACTCTGTTTTACAGAACGATGTAACACACCTCCTCATTCACCCACAGTTCTTACAGCATATTCTTCTTTCATAAGAACCACTGTACGTATGGGAAGAGGCGTACATGATGTTTATCCATCTGGCTCCTGGTGTTAGAGTGCATCTCCACAGGAGTGATCACTTGTGATCTGATCTCACTTCCCCACTCTATATGCAAATAAACAGGACTCAGAACTCTGTCAGTGTTCATTATTACGGTCCTCTGGGCTGTTTGATACCAGTGAGGGACTCACTGCACACTGCCTCACTTACTGCTGAAGAAAATATGTATTTATTAAACAACATTTCTGTCCATACAACCTTGTTTATTTGGGACTCTGCTTTAATCATCCAATTAGAGGACATTAGTGGTTAGTCTGACAGGTGATCTCAAACTACTCAACTCATATACATCAATTATCGTCTGTTTTACTCTCAATGGGACCATCAGTTACTAAATGAACATCATGCTGTATGGAAGAAGACTGAAACTAGACACTGAGACCAGAAACTCATCAGGAAACTGTTTACTGAGCTCATAAATCAACTTCTCCATAAGACTCAATATTATCAGAGTGTAGCTGCCCCCTGCTGGCTGTTAGAGAGAATGCAGCTTTAACACATTAACAGTAATTTAGAGCAGTGGTTCCCAACATGGGAGTCTGTGTGTTCACAACAGCAACAACCAAAGAAAGTTCCATTCATGTTTAATGAAGTCGTCACTTATGGTGTTATTTGTTGATGTTTGTTCTTGTTGTTGTTGTTGTTTGTGCAGATGCAGGTGGAGCCGGATCACGTGGTGTCTGTTAGACTGATCCTGAGACAGCCGTCCTTTGCCTGGCTCACCTTCAGCCTGGAGGACATCAGAATATTCCCTCACATGGAGCCGGTTGGTGTTTGTTCAGAACTTCAGACATATAGAATTATAGTATTTTAGTGTGTGTGTCTTTGTAAAATGTTCATAACGCAGCTACAGCAGCAACGTCCTGTCCTTCACATCCTCCACATCTTCCACTGTTACCGCTGAGTGAAAAATTCAGTGTTTTTTAAAATCTTTTTTGCTGAAAACACGGATCGGACCACTCAGACTGAACGGAAACACTAAAGTTAGGAGTCGTAAAACCAAAGCAATGAGCTGAAAGACTCTTTAAAGCTCCTTAAAGAGAGCTTTAAAGAGTTTCTGAGTCAGGTGGTTATTCACAGACAGAAACAGAATAAAACTCACCAAACCTGTCTTTGTTTTAACCACAAACAACCGTAATATCACTATCACTGTCCACAAGACTCCAGAGACAAAAACACTCATTTAACCTTCAGATCATCGTAACTTCATTAAAGTGGACAGAAACAGAATCAAACTGAATAAAGGCGTCTCTGTTAGTGTTTCCAACAATCACCAACTCTGGTTTGGTGGAAATAAATCCTTAATTCACCGACGTAGATGATAAAAACAGCAGTTTCAGTCTCTACTCAGCTGGAAGGACACCGTGACTCCACAATATCTTTACAGAGATAAAAGTTATCAATGTAAATCTTGTAATGGCAAAGTGATCAGGAATCAGAAGAACAGAAATGGGATTTATTCTCCAGCTTTAAATTATTAAGTTATTAAGTTATTCTGGATCCAACCACCAGATGGCGCCACAGTCACACACTGTGGATTAAACTGTGCTGTTCTTCCTTCCAGGACCCAGAGAAGGAGGTTTCTGATTGGCTGTCTGACCTGACCCTGGTCGATCAACACCCTGACCTGGAGGTAAACATCTGCTGTTGTTTGTGTGTAAACGAGGTCATAATTACCTTAATCACACTGAGGTCACGTCAGCAGCATTTCAGGAGCCTGGAGAGAGTTAACAATGTGGCACTGCATATTGGTTTTAGACTTTTATTATTATTATTAGTCTTTCTTAAACAAGGAACATTAATCTCAATATGATTTCTATCAGATTTAGCAGTTGGCTGATTTCCACCTGCAGTCTCTGTGCAGATAGAAACAATCAATAAAACCATTCATGTTCATCATTACACAGTCTGTAAAGATCAGCACATTCATCCAGTGCAGCTATAACAATATACATATATAACAATCTGAGTAAATATAAATAAATAAACACTTTTATAATTAAATAAAAGTGTTTCTCTTCTAAAAATGTATTTTAGCTGCAAACTGTTCTCATATTGTAGATACAGTTTTTATTATTAACAGTTCCTGTACACGTTCGTAACGTCTCTACACATTAAGTAAGGGACTCCTCATCTATCAGTGAGTAAACTGACTGTATTCAACAATAATACAGAACAGCTGATCAACTGATCAATGAACCAGTACTCTATAACTGCAGGAAGTTTGATTATTTCCTGTGAATATTGATCAGAGATGAGTTTTACTGATATTTTTATACAATCTTCTGTCTGTATTATGTATTTATTTTAACAATCATACATTAATAATCTTATTTCTGACAGATTCAGTGTTAGTTGTTCTGATACGGTTTGTGTTTAGATATTAAATATTACATTGGAAATTTTAAGTAACACAAACTTACTTTTGTAAGTACAAATTTTGGTTAAGAACTTGAGTAAAATACAAATAAAATGACTAAAACTCGAATGTTTTTTAACTTTTCACTTTAAAAAAAAAAAAAAAAATGTATCTGTTTTTTATAGTGTAATCTAAACTTTAATTTAAATTAATCACATTTAACGAGTCCTTTGGTGAAGCTCCCCTGACTCACTTCTGTTTCCTGTCTCTAGGGCCTCCCAGACCCCCAGACCGTGTCCTCCAGCATCCAGCAGATGTGGGCTCTGACTGAGGTGATGCAGACCAACCAGACCACCGCCTCCATCGGACGATTTGACGTGAGTCTGAATCACAAACTGATCTGGTCCTCACTGCGGCGGGGTCCAGCAGTGTATTTATAATATTAGTAAATTTCTCTCAGTTTCAAGCTCAGACTGAACTGAGAGATAAACATTAAATCCTTCTGATTCATTCCCCCAACGTCCAGAGGGGTCGACTGATAAATAATTTATCACTACGTTGGTAAACACGGTCAGAAGATCCTCTGGATTCAGGTTTCAGGTTTCAGAGCTGATACATCTTTACCACAGTCTCTTTGGTTACTGTACTTTATTGGATTGAGTCTTTTTCACTTTGAGAGGACTTCAGACTGACGTTAGATTTTACTCTGGGTCATTAACAGTTTACTGTTCTCTGCTTATTAATTCCTGATGTTTAAAAGTTATTACTAACATCTGTGTGAGAGTTCAGAAGAGTTCGCACACGTCCTGGAAACACCTGGAAATGTAATAAAATGATCAAATATCCTGGAAATAATCTCAGTTGGTCTGAATGTATTTTAGCTCCTCCTCTTGATGATCAGATTTCTTGTTGCTATGGTTGATAAATACAATGATAAACTCCTGTAAAGTGTTAACCAGAGTGTGAACCCTCTCTGTGTTCCTCGTTGCTGCAGGTGGACGGATGCTACGATATCAACTTGCTCTCGCTGACGTAACGTCTCTTCGTGGAGGACTCGAGGAGCATAAAGGCCTGTAAAAATGTTTATTGTCTGCTTTGAGAAGAGCTGCGAAGAAAAACAAAGAACTATTATGTATTTGTTGCCTTTTTTACTTTAATTAATTTATTTTAACATTAATGTATGGAAGCCCTGAGAGGCAAGTGAGGAAAACCAATCTTGTTTTTCTCCACTTTCTGAGTTAGTTTTCTCTTCTGAGTTTATGAGTCAACCTGAAAGTTTTAATTCCACTAAACAAAGTAGATATAATGTGTTCACACTGTATTTTATCCACTGTTGTATTTTAATAAGTGTTAATCTGCTGTTCACCTGGAAGAAAAACATAAATTATTTTAAACCTTAAACACATTTAGCACTTTATTATATTCAGAAAAAATACCGAAACTTTTTTTCACATTTTCACGGATGAAAAAAATTAAGTTCTTATAAACACAGGAGAGAAAACTACACTTAATATAAATTAAAAATATTAAAATAACAGTCTCACTTGCCATTCAAGGCCTCCGTACTAATGAGAACTATCATGATTTAATTTATTTAACTTTATTTTAAAGCTTGTAAGTTTCATTTTAAAGGAAAATCCTGTCAATAAAAACACAGTATTAACTTCAGATTTTACTGATGCATTTATTTACTGAGCTGTTCGTAGCATTAGCGTCTAAAAACGTTGGTTTCATCCTATAATGAAAATATTATTGCATAAAAATTCAAAGTCAGCCCAACTGAACAAATACAACGAACCCACAATGCAACTTTCAGTTTTGAGCTGGGTGTCTCCAAAATAAAGTCTGTGTGCACAATGTGGACCTGAACGGCCCCTCACTGTAATACTGTACATAGTTATTATGTGAGATCAATATTAATCATTCACAGTACTCAAACAGACGTCTCCCTGCGATTGGCTGACTGCCTGCTGCCATTCATTGAGAACAGACTCTACCATTATCTTGACAGATATTGTAATATGATTCATGGTTAGTGGGAATGATCATTTCTGCATCACAAATAAAACATTTACTGAAAAACGATTTAAATCGTTATGATGTGACATTAGTTCTGATCTGTACTGAACAAACAAGATTTGTAGACCAGGGAGTCTCTATAAAACTACAGTCCTTCATTATAATGCTGTTTATCACATTTAACCTGATATTTGTAGCTATATATATAATATATATATATATATAGATATATGTAACTGTGCAGCTCTCTCATTTGAATATATAAACAAATACAGCAGGAAACCAGGGAAAGAGTTGTGTGTTGTGTCGTATGTAATGTTGGAACATTCGGTGGATAATTAATTCGGTGGTTAACTTTAGACCTTGAGAGGACATTTTTGGAAAACAAGATGAGGGTTAGGAGCTACGAGGTCCTCACAAGTACTGAAGCACCAATGTGTGTGAGTTTGACAGGAGCAGGAGTTTACTTTCTGCAAACATTACATTGTCTGCAGATCTTGTTACACGTCAATAAAAACTAATATTCCTGTCTTTGCTGTGAGCAGTTATCAAACATGAACTCCATCAGGGAATATGCTACATGAACTCTTTTTATCAGCTTCTGCTGGAAGAAAAATTAAACTCCCAGCGGCGCTTCTTAAAATATATCAACCGTGTTCTTAAAGTGCTGAACAATATCGCAGATTCTCCAGAGGTTCCTCGACAACTCCGACTGAAGGAAGGAGGACAAATGCTTTTTCAGAGAGGAGCCTTTACTCAAGTTGCAAACACTCACAGTGAATTTATGGTGGTATTATCACAGAAACATCCTCAACAAACTACTTTAATAGAATCAAACCCAGCAAATGTGTTTTAGTAGTCAAACGGGCCAGTAAACCAAGCAGCAACCTCAGTGGTAACAAAACACTGCAGTTCCTCTAACGGCCACTAGAGGCTAACTAACTCCTCCATCTAGTTCAAATCTAGAGTTAAAAAGCACCAAGATCTGAACAGTGGATGGTAACAATGTGGCTTCAGACTGGATAAACAGTCAATGTATGACAGCTTCTGGCAGACAACCACAACGCTGACGCAGGCACAAAGGGGATATGACGCCATCGACAGGCGACCAGTGAAACGCAGCGTTACCTGAATAAAATGTTCATTCCCTCGGTTTCATCTTCTCTCCATCCCAAGAACACAACTCAACAACATATAGAACATAAGTCTGGAGTTTATACACAGTTTAATACAGAAATGTTACATATAATAGCTTTAATTTAGCTTTCTTGCTCCACATTTCGTCCTTTGAGCTGCGTTGTGATAAAATGGGGGCTCATCCAGGTGCTCGGGCATCCTAATGAGCTGCTCTCCAGATCCCAGCAACCAAACAACCAAACAAACGAGTTGGCTGCCATCATGCTGACCTTTATTTCACTAAATGTAGATCATTTTTTATTACTTGCTTCCCCTATTAATGTTACTGATTGATAAAAACAGAGGGGTGGGGGCATGAACTAGAGTTGGGTGATTGGATGAATAAATCAGAAAATGATTCTGTTTATATTTAGTGTATTTTATTATATGATCTGGCTTTGTTTGTCTGTACTCGTTCACTTCCTGTATGGAAGCATCTGCAGTTTCATATTGAGGTTGTATCTCTTTATTGAATGTCCTAAAGGATCTCTCTCTCTTCATTTTCCAACATTTCTTCCATTTTATTTCCTTCTACAAGTTGTTTTTAGGGGGGAAGTTTTCCCTCATTTCATATTGCTTGTGCCTGTGTAAAGCCCTTTGAGACATTAAATGTGATATAAACTGTCCCTGACTTCGCTTCAGTCCACAGCTTCCAGCTGAGTTGCAAATCGGAGGGACGGTTGAGAAACGAGGGGAGTCGGAGAGAGAAGGAAATCAGAATTCAGACACACAAATCAGCAACTACAAAAAAACTGTGTAAACCACAAATCTGCAGAGCCAGCTGCCAGCTCGAGTGCACTCCACATTTAAATTCATACATCGGCCTCTTCCTGCACCCTGAATACTGATGCATTCGAGACATTTTTCAGAGAGCAGCGTGAATGCCGGAGACAGGAGGGGAGGAGGGACTCTGTGTTTATGTGTGAAACACAAAGAAAGACAATCAAACAGACAGAAGACGGGGGGATCGGCACCAGCGACGGCGCGGTGATGAATCTGTTTGTTTTTCTTTTTAATAGAGAACACAAATCTCCTTCAACCAACCCTCAAACCTCCATCCCTTCCTCCCTCTGTTCTCACAGACTCTCAGCCCTCTGCTCATCCACCAGGTGAGGTTCAGGTGTTAAACAATCCAGAATAACACAAGTTCATCTTCAAGGATCAAGGAAATGCAATATTGTACAATGTCTGCTGCTCTTTAACTTTCGTTTGTTCTGATAACTGTAGACTATTTCTGTCAAAGGTAACACGTGTTTCAGCAAAAAACAGATTAAAACAAAAACAGAGAGGTTTGAAGGAGCTAGCTTACCAGCTGCAGCATCTGAACGTGGAGCCGTTGCCATCATCAAAATCTTCCGATCCAGTCGATTTGAAAGATTTTGGTTTAAAGTCGAATCCAGTCAGACATCATTCAACAATGTTTTCAACAATAAAGCTAAAAAACATAAAAGATTAAAACAAAAAGTTTGAAGAAACTACGGACCACAAGATATACACACAACAGGAGCAGTCTTATTATTTCTGTCTACTTTTATGCTTCACTCTCGTCTTATATTACTTCCTCGAGTTTTACAACATACATTTTTGTCAACTGTCCAAATCCTCGAGGCGTCCTGGTGGCTCACCTGATGGAGCTGATCCCCAAAGTGTTGGGGCTGTGTGTCATCCTCTCTCTCTCCACCCTTCCTCCTCTCTTCAGCTGTCACTATCAATTAAAAACAATAAAAGCCCAAAAAATACTTTTAAAAGTCCTCATAAACACCTGAAGCAGGTTAACCACTGTTTCACTCTTTTGTTAAGACATTTAACTCTTAACCATTCATCTCTTTTCCTGCATTAACAATTATACATAAAGACTGTAATATTATACCTTTATCACTAATATTTTGTTGAACAGTGGCTGAAGTAAATGTTTTTTGGAATTAAATTTCACTGCATTGTAATTTATTCTCTGAACTTGGTGACCTGACCCTTCACTTCACAGTGGGTGTCTGAATTCCCAAATCCACATTGGAGAGACTCTAAAGCGTTGGAAGCATCAGGCAGATAAAATCCCAGCAGCAGCAGTTGTGTTGCTCTCATTTAGAGGATCTCTGTGCTCTATAGATCTTCTCCTGCTGGGTGAGTTGGTGTTATTGATGGTGGTCTGAAATTAAATGTGTTCTGTTGAGTCATGAAGCTTTGTCTCTCTCCAGCCGTCGCTATCTGTTTCTCTCCTCGCAGCGTTGCGTCACTCGGCACGTTGAGCGATGAGCCTCGGCGGCTTTTCACCCCGACACCATGAATCATTTATTCAGATGAGTGTGTGACAGCGGTGTCACAGCCTCGCTCTGATACCTGACAGCCAGAACACTTTATGCTGCTCTCGCTACCTCCAGACGAGAAGAGCGATTCTTTCAAAAACTCGGGAGAGATTGTTTGAGCTGAAAGTTTAGTTTTCTGTGTGGTCAGTTTCACGAGGGAACTATTTTCGTTCTGTGTCACTGAGCAGAAGGAAGCTCACAGAGAAGCTTGTGACAGCCGTAGACTGTATAATTAAAGTCTCTCTGACGTCACCCACTGGTTTCTGACTCTGCCGACTCCTTGCTAATCCAGAAACAGGCAAAGAGGTGGAGCTGAGACTGAAGCCTGGTTACCTGTAACTCAAAGCAACCACACTCATAATTATTCATAACTTTAATCCTTAATAGAATTTAAAAAACATGTTTATTTCTGCTGTAAAGTTGGACATTTTGATACGGGGCCTTATGGAGACCGACTCACTGCTGGAGCCAGCCTCTAGTGGCCGTTAGAAGAACTGCAGGCTTTCGTTACTTCAGTGTTGGATTGAGCACAGGATACAAACATCATCTCAGTGGAGCTGTAATGTTAGCTAGCTCACCTAGCACCAATGAGCTAGCTAACATCACCAAGCTAACATACAAAGTTATCTTAAAAAGCTTCCTGGGGGGTCGTGAGGCCTTCTTGGTGTATGAAAACATATCTCTATATCTCAGCATTTGATTCATTTCTGAAGAAAATGAAATGTAAATTTTAATTTTAAAGATATATTAGATAAAGTAGATGTTCAGCCTCATCCCACATTAGAAAACAGCCAAAGAGTTTCTCCTTTACAGATAATCTGTGATACAAATAATATTCTATAAACTCTCTGTAGGCGGTTCATCCGTATATAAAGTGGACAAATATTGTCATATATCCACAGAAATACATTCTCTTAGATTTGTTTTCACCTGCAGGAGACAAATATCACTTTGCATTATTTTCTGTTTTTTCCTCACTAAATCGTTTCTATCCCAGTTTGACGTTTTATAGGATTTATGTTTTTTAACAGGAGTTTCTCTATTTTAGATGTGCTAATAACACACTGCAGCAAACATTTGTTTCTGAAGCACTTAGTGTACCACAGCTTGCTGCCGAGGCTAAGTAACACATAATTAAAATGACGAACGTAATGATGTTGTCTTCCTTCGGGGCCAAACACGCTGCAAATTGTTTCTTCTCATAATTGGTACGGAAGCGATTGTTTTTGTTTGCAGGGTGTGTGATTTGCGTCCAAGTTGATTCACACAGTTTCTCTTTGTTTGAGAAATGCAAATAGCTCACAGATTAATATGCGAGCCAATGTGAAGGAATAATAAACTCTTAATGGGGAAAAACTCAATTTAAACTTTCTGAGAAACGGTGCCTCAGTAAGAAGAAGGAACCAGAAACTTCACCTGAGTTTTCTGAGGCTGGAATACATAAAGCTAAGTGATGACTTATGTGCTCTGTATGTATATTAGTATTGTTGCAGTGGTTGATTCAGAGGAAAAAGAAAAAGCAGCTTGTCATGATTAGTAGGCCCCCATTCCTGCAAAGGCTAATTTAAGTACTCCAAATAACAGCGGCGCCATTTCAGCGGAAATAAAAACTGGATTTGGGTTATTGTTCAGAAAACTGAGACACTTCAAGTTCAGCCAAAGTCACCTGAGAGTGAATATCATCACATTTCCTCCAAAACTTCCTGCCTCAGCTGAATCAGTGTCTTCAGTCTCAGCCGCCGCTCCTCCAGGATGCACAGTGTTATGCAGAATACAGGAGGCGGATGCTGAATGTGGAACCTGATTATTAACCACATGTAAAAGATTAGCAGGTTACTCTTATTTATCATCTCTTATTTATAGCTGCAGGGATGAGCCAGACGTTAGCATCGTCCTGGTTCCTCTCACAAAAAGCCAAAGGGATTGATCCATTGGATTATCGATTACTGTGGTGAACAAAGGTTTATGATGCTGAACATTTTTTCTTCAGCAAGATAATCTTCACAAATAAACTCAATGATTGGATTTTGATCTAAAAATACAAATAAATTAACACTTTGTATTGCATTGCTAGCTAGCGAACATTATCTATAATTGTCACCATCTCATTTAGACACTTGTTAGCAACTGCCTTTTATTAAGAGACTTGAAAGCTTTAACATTCACAGATTTTATGTTGTAGAACAAAAAACTAAAATCTGTAAACCTTAACAACAGAACTTGTTTCAAAAACCCGACATTGATGGTTGAAAATGTGCTCGTTGACTCCGACACAACATTAATTCTTGACAACCAAATGTGGTTAAAGTGTAAGAAAGAATGAACGTGAGCACAGCAACAATTAATCAATTCATTGATTAGTTAAATATTACATTAACCACCAACTTTTTTCTTAATCGATTGTTTTTAGTCATTTTACAAGAAAAAGATTTCAGTTTCTCAAATGTGAATATTTTCTGCCTTCTTCAGTCCTCTGTGACGGTAAACTGAATATCTTTGTGGACAAACGAGACATTTGAGGACGTAATAATCGTTAGTTAAATTCCTCGAAGCTGACGGTCTGTGAGAAATGTTCACTCTTTCATCCTGAGCAGCGGGATGGAAAACGGCACAATTGAGGTAGATTAACGGTAAAAGTCGGTCAAGAGGCTCCGAGAGAGAAAGCAGCTGGTGTGTTGAGCTAATGAGAGCAAAGATAAACACCACATTAGCACATTAATGCTAAAATGACTCATAAAGGCCTGTTAGACACAGACCTCCCTCTGGATCTCAGGTGCCTCCAAAAAAAACTCAACTGAACATTTTCTGATTTGTCATCTGGATGGTTAAAGACTATAAAATGAATTATTTAATTTAACCTTTACTTAACGAGGGAAGTCTCCTCGTGTCCAAGATAAGACTTTCCTCTCTGAGGCGAATTTAAATGTTACAGAGAAACAGATAAAGAAGTATTTGGATTAAATATATAAATTAGAAATGAAACCAGAGCTGACAGCAGCAATAACAATAAATTACAATGTGAGACAGAAAACACAAAAATATGCCACAAAATCATGAATAAATAATTCTGTCAGATATTTCTCGAAAAACAACATCAATGGAACCTGAAACAACCCGAGATCGATCTGAACCCATAAAATCCCCCGAGCATCAAACACCGAAGAGTTTCTGATCTGAAATCACTGGAAAAGGTAAAAGGAAAGAAAGAGCTCTTTCCCCGTTCAGTGCCAACGTTAGATAGTAGGTGAATAAACGTATGTAGATACAGATGAGGAGAGTAAAACTGTGTATTTAAGGTTGAGGGAAGTAAACCAGGGTAGTCTTCTCTCTTTGTGTTCAAACTCCAGTTTCCACACACACACACGAAGGTGAAGAAGTTAAAGAGGAAAGAAACTGAACAATAACTCAGAGATCAGTCTGAGCCGTGGTGCTAACTGGCTAACAGCTAACCTCTGTATAACCTGCACAAACACTGTAAAACAACAACATATCTTAATAAAAGAAGTAAACTAACATAACTTAATCCTCATTCTCATTAATTAATCCCAACTCAAACATAATCTGTTGAAGTAATTCAGTAGTTTTGAGTTTATAATTCCAGTTTGTGATGATATAAAGTCAATGGAACAAACACCCCCCAAATTAATTGGCTGCCATTTTGATAATCAATTAACTGTGAATTGAGAGCTGTTTTACAGGTAATGTAATAATTAGCTTTAGAGTAAATTTAACATTTGTATAAAGAAGATGCATTTAAGTTACTTCATTAAGATCAGTAACATATTTTAAAAGGTTTGGATGAATGGTGCAAATAATATACTTACTTGAGTTTAATTAACAATAAATACTTGAGTTACTTTGACACAAATCAAATATTTTTTAATATTTAAACCAGTGTTACCATAGCCTGAGAACCAGTGCACTAGTGCTCTACTTTAACTTTGTCCCAAATGAACTGAACAACAAGAAAATTAAATCATTTAATTAAATAAAACTTAATTTCAGAACAATACATGTATATTTTAACTGTTACACATCTATAAATCATTAATATTTACAACATAAATGTTACACCCTCATATTAAAATCCACTCTTTTTGGGATCAACTTCCTGTTTGATGCTGACAACACACCCTCACATGATGTCACAGGAATTGTGTCACATGACTTCTTGGTCACCACAGCAACGCCCCAGCACCAGCTGTTTCACCTGAATTCACACTCAGGTGGCACTGGTTGTCAAACTCAGTAGGCCGTGAAAAGTGAAGTAAATTGTCTAAATGAAAAAGTGACAGCGTCAAAAAAAGAAGCCTATTAAATCTGTCTGATTGTTAAATATTATAAAACAATACATAATACAGACAGAGAATTGTATAAAAAGTTCCCTAAACAGGAAGTAATCTGCTCACATTCATCCAAATCACTCGTTTTACACAAACTTCCTGCAGTTACTGAGTTCACTGTTTGGGTTCATTGTGCAGTTTTATTATAATATGAAATATCTATAAAATATGTCACTGAGTAGTTTATTAAATTATAGAAAAGGGTCCCAAACTGCCCTGAAGTGCTGAAATTGTGAAGTTTAACTACAGAAAGCATTTGTAATGTTTCTATCTCGTGTGATGGATCTGATGTGTTTTTATTTCAGTAATTTAAAGCCTCCTTTAAAGGATGATTTCTGTTCTTTTCACAGTCTCATGTTAAAGTCCCCAATGGACCATTAAGGACTCTGGTCTCCACTAGATGGAGCTGCTGTTCCACCCACCGCCTGCTCTCCCTCCTGTCCTGTCTGAATCTCTGCTGTAGAATCTTGAAAGGATAAACTCTTTATTTTCTGATCACCATAATCGAGTAACGCTGGAATGTTTCATAAGGCGATGCAGTGAGCGTCAGCCTGCGTTGGAAGCGATGGGGCTGAGGGTCTTATGAAAGCCGCTCTCTGGAACAGAATTTGAAGAGCTGTGATTGACCGTCAGTGCGACACTAATTGCTCTCTCTCCTACAGACCGACAGACAGAACAAAGACTGGCAATCAGTGGACTCATTAGCCCACTTACTGCCCGTTTGTGAGCGCTAACGACAGCACTGTACGCACTGCAGGAGGACACTGGATGCAACAGGAAGGCTGGTCAGGATCAGGACTGCACATGAATACAGCAGAACAAACATCAATGGGATTCTTCCCGACCTGTAACGCCGTCTGAAATGAGTTTACACAGGCAGAGACTGAAATGTGAAAGGAAGGCATGCAGAATATGATATTAGTTTGACTCTCAGGATGTCATGAGGCAGCAGTCTGAGCTGCTGCAGTGAAAGTCACAATGACTGCACTGTAGGCTCACTGTAGAGTCACTGTAGAGTCACTGTAGAGTCACTGTAGACTCACTGTAGAGTCAACTGTAGACTCACTGTAGAGTCACTGTAGAGTCACTGTAGACTCACTGTAGAGTCAACTGTAGACTCACTGTAGAGTCACTGTAGAGTCACTGTAGACTCACTGTAGAGTCAACTGTAGACTCACTGTAGAGTCACTGTAGACTCACTGTAGAGTCACTGTAGACTCACTGTAGAGTCACTGTAGACTCACTGTAGAGTCACTCTAGACTCACTGTACAGTCACTGTAGACTCACTGTAGACTCACTGTACAGTCACTGTAGACTCACTGTAGAGTCACTGTACAGTCACTGTAGACTCACTGTAGAGTCACTGTAGACTCACTGTAGAGTCACTCTAGACTCACTGTACAGTCACTGTAGACTCACTGTACAGTCACTGTAGACTCACTGTAGAGTCACTGTAGACTCACTGTAGAGTCACTCTAGACTCACTGTACAGTCACTGTAGACTCACTGTAGACTCACTGTACAGTCACTGTAGAGTCACTGTAGGTTCACTGTAGAGTCACTGTAGAGTCACTGTAGACTCACTGTAGGTTCACTGTAGAGTCACTGTAGAGTCACTGTAGGTTCACTGTAGAGTCACTGTAGGTTCACTGTAGGTTCACTGTAGGTTTTTTGTCATTAAAACTGAGAATTATGAGCTGAGTAACTCGTTCAAGTAATAAATTCTGTCATTTAAATTTCTTAGAAAGTTCCCTCGCTCACTACAAATTTGTTCATGTCAATGGAGTGTGTGAGACGGGAGGTAACACCAGCCACAGACTGACCACCATTCACAATAGCAGGAGTACAGCTGCTGCTAGTCAGAGCTAACAAACCTAACCAGCCATGAGTAGCTGCTGTCAGACCGAGAGTCCGCTGGAGCTTTTACAGTCACTGGAAGCATATTCATGATGTTCGTAACGTTAGCTAAGCTAGCAGCTCAGAGAGGCTAATTTTCCGGTGTCTGCAGCAGTCTGCAGAGTGGAGACGTTGGTTTTATAGCAGCAGGGGTTGGTTGGTCACCCGCCTCCAGATCAGCCAATAGCCAGTTTAAACCAGTAGAGGGCGGTCGCCGTGTTTGTTTTTTTAAGTATTTTTTTGGTCTTTTTATTGCCTTTTATTAAAGTGACAGCTGAAGACAGACAGGAAAGGGGGGCAGAGAGAGGGGATGACACGCATCAAAGGGCTGCAGGTCGGATTCGAACCCTCGGCTGCTGCAGCAAGGACTCAGCCTCGGTACATGGATCGCCACCTCTACCCACTGAGCTAACCGGGCATCCATGTTTGTTTGTTTTTTTAATAACAAAATATGTGAAATTCAAATACTTTGCACTAAAATGTGCAGATTTAGACCTGAATCAATCAACAACACCAGTAAATAACCAGATACAGATGGTTTCAGCTGAATAAAGTGGTTCTAGGGTTTAATTAAAGAGAGTAAACGTATAATTATTGTTTAGAACAATGTAGACCCAGCAGACAGCTGAGGAGGAGGAGGGCTAAAGTCAATTATATTCACATAAAAGTGTATAAAGTTCTCTGAAATTAGCAAGTTTGACCTTTTTAATAAATTTGCAACAACATTTATGTATACAGTATTTTGTTACGATATTGTTAACTGGAAGTTGTTTTGTTCTTCGATCGAATTCCTAACTGGACAGATTTGTATAGGATCTGTATTTCTGTAATCCCAGAAGTTTTGGATGTTGTCACAAACATAAAGCAGCTGCTCTGTTGTTTCTACATTTACATGTCTGCTGTGGTGAAACTAAAACAGTACATTGCATTAAATGTTGCTGGCGCAAGGAATTGTGGGACGGCATTATCTCCTCTGGTAAAGGATGGTCTAGTGTGTCCTCTGCTAAAAGAGATAAGAAAGGAGGCATTGAAGCACCTTTCCTCAGCAGTTAGAGGATTCGAACGCTCTTATCAGCTCATTTCAGTCAGTTAGGAACCTTCCTGAACAAAAAAGACTGTTTGAAAGCAGCATTATTGTTCTCTGACAGCTGAGTGACCTCTGAGGTCATCACTGTTACTATGTGACCCCTGCTCAGGTCGTCTGGTTTCCATCTGTGTGTCTTTAAGTGCATTTTTGGAGTAATTTGCACCAAAGAAGCTAAAATATGAAAAAAATTGTGTACTTTATGTTTGAGCTGGGAAAGTTCAAGAGTCAAGAGAAACATAGTTAAAGGCTGCTGCACCCACAACAGCATTATTTATTCAGACGTGTTTTACAGCAGTCAAAGCTCTATGTGACCTCTGCCCATTAAAAGCCTTGCTTCCTACAGAAATCGCAAAAACCTGCATATACCTGAAGAGTTATCCTGAATGCAAACACAAAGAGACAAATTACTGGTCTGTAAACCTCTCTGTCCTGTTCTTGTAAAATAAGTGCGATTGTTGGACAGAAAAAACATTTTTAAACTTCGTTCTGAGCCTCATTTTCGACATATTTGCTACTTGTTTCCATGGTAACAATCAGCTGACAAAGAGGAAAACACAGCTCAATTGGTGCTCGCTTACAGCGGTACAGAGCGAGAGGGAGAACTCAGAGACCTTTTACCAGTTTACCTGTCGTCACCATCACCATCATCATCATCTTCATCACCACTGCTCAGTTAGTTTCAAACTAAATCATCCTCTGTGTTGGATTCTGGCATTCAAGGAGATTTATTAATTTCTTCTGAAGCAGTTTGAAGATGCGTCTCAGACCGCTGTGTGTTTAACTCACGTCGTATTAGTCCTTAACAGTGTTGTTAATTGATTACTTTACTTGATTAATTGATTGATTAAACTTATAACTTAATTTCTAAAGAACAACTTAATGTTTCTATGCTGTTAATGCTCAGAATTCAGATTTTCTGATTTCCAACACTGTTTAACTGTCTATCAATTTACTTAAAATGGCAGACATAGACATAGACAGTGAACACATTGTTCATAAAGTTTATAAAAACTTTAAGAGTGTTTGTTTTTATGATATATATTGATTTAAAATGGTCAGTAACATTTATAATGATGCAGAATAGATTCATCCCTCAGTCAAATTATATAGTTTTATACACACAGATGTGAACTGACACTCGCACAATAGAAGTCCTCACGCACAAAATCACAACTGAGAGTCAGAAACAAAGCACAGGTAGAGGCAAATCATACCTGCATGTGTACAATAAGTGTACAGAGCAACCACAGTTTCTGAGAGAATTTCTTTCTGATTGCAAGCATTTCAGAGAGTACTCACTCTCAGGAATTAGTCTGTTCGCTCGAACAACCTGAAATTTGACATTTTGTGGGCGGAAACCAAGGGAGGTCTGGCCTCTGATTGACAGCTTCTAAAGGTTATTTGCACATGACATCACAGATGGAGAGCAGGAAGTGATTTTGTACACACTCTCAAAATGTTTTGTGTTGTTTGGCTGAATGAATATTTCTGTTGTTTCCTCTGATGTCCTCCAACTTATCTGCGTCAGTTTACTGGCGGACATTTACTTGTAGCTATAAGCTATTATTTTGTAGATGATTGGAAGGACTCCGTAAGTGGAAACTTATCACAATCAAAACACTGCAGGGAATGTGAATGAGAATGAGCTATTTCATGACGCCAAATAAGCAAATGTTCCCCCCTAACAGGAATTAGCTGTTGAAGAGTATGTGGAGGTGGAGAGAGCCCCATAGTATTTTTGACTTAAAAGAACCTTTGAAATGAGAAAATATGTTCCATATTAATTTAGGATGAAGGAAGCTGATATGAATCTTTTAATATATTGCGAGTGACGGTAATGCTGACAAGGACATGGAACAATCCACCAACACTAAAATCATGGTCCTCAATTTGTCCACATTTACATATTTACAGATGTATCGACACATTTTACAATTGAACAAACTTTGGACATACAAAAATGACCTTTTACGATCAGAGACCAGACAGGAAAATGGAATAAGCTGAATCCCAAAGATAGAATCCATAAAATATTATTTTACTTCAGTCTAACTCAGATATTACAATGAACACAAACTGTCTTTATCCTCGATCCCAATGGTCTTGGGCCCCGACACCATCACTCCTTCTGTTTTGTTTCTTTCATCCACTTTTTTTTAACTGTTTAATTGTGATTAAATATTTTAATCGTTTGACAGCACTAATTTTCAGTTTTAGACTTATTTTATGGTATTTTTACTTCAGTAAAGAATCTGAATGCTTCACTGATGAATCCATCCACAGATGTAGATGTGAATTTTCCTGTTAAGCACTGTGGACAAGAAAGTTCATGTGGTATGAATGAAGCACAGAGCCTTATCTGTGTGTGTGTGTGTGTGTGGCCTTCATCACTCTTCATCAAAGCACAGAGCAGTCGCTGCTGTAGCGGCTCTGCTGCACATCGCTGCTCTCTGGATGAGGGCAGCACAATGTGACCAAGAGGAGGAGAAAGAGGACAAAGGGGAGCAGATGTGTATCAGCAGAGAGGATTCTCAAAGCCTGATCCTGACCTCGCCCTGGAGGAAACATTCAGTCCAAGCCGGGTACTCTGAAAATGATTCCTGATAAAGAAAGTGAGCAGCAGGTTAGTTCTCTTCATGCTGAAGAACATAGTCCTCCACAATAATTTTACCACCTTTTTCATAAACACAGCAGTCTTCTTTTATTAAAGAAAGTACAGCAGGAAGGAGGAACTTTTTTTATAATTCTATGAACAGTTGGACGACCGCCTTTTCATTGAGTCAGAACTGCAGGAAATAGGACCGATCGCAGCTCTTAGAACGCGGTTTTTAGTAGATGCCGATGGTGCAGATGTATATTTTTATTGTTATTTTATTTTATTTCCCCTTACTCCACATTTACAGATTCTTTACACAACCATCCACTCACATTTGTAAATGGTTTTGCTACAACAATGGCTCCATAAGGTGTAGCTCTCGGAGGAAACATGGCTGATCTTAACTGCAGGTAGAAGAACAAAGATATCATTGAAGATCATCAGTTTGTAAGTCATTAAAAACTTATAAACCACCGTCATGAACACAGAGTTCTTTTAAAAAAGGTGTTTTGGGAGAAAAGTTGTTCTTGTTTCTGAAAGCTGCCATAGCTACCTGTAATATCAGACTGATCGATTTACTCTACCCTGATCTGTACATTGTCAGTCTCACTCACTCCTCAGTGTCAGGGCTGCTGATGTGCTGGCAGGGATACATTAGTGAGATCCTTTAGGGGGGAGAGAGTGGGACGGGATCATTCGGTTGATTGACTTTGTGTTTTCCCTTCCCTTCCTTTGGGATCTGCAGCAAATAGAGCTGATAATTGACTAGCTCGTTCTCGGAAAATGAGCTCAGTTACAATTTAAGTATCTGAGTGGCGGTAGATGGATGCTGGTCCTATGTGTGACAGCAGCAGTTGGCGTGGCACGCTCAAAACTGAGCACCGGTGGGATTTGGGAGTCCCAAAAGTGTCTGTGTCCTTTAACAGAAATGCTTCGCAAGCAGAATCCAGGACTTGTTGCAGTTTCCATATGTTCAATGTGTAGAGAGATCTTGAACAGTATTGCACTTTATCGACAAACCACATGAACAGTGAAACTGAGAAAGATTGTTCAGTTCTGACTGTTAACAGCAAATAATTTGGTAAAAGAAAAATGTGAAAAAATGCTTGTTTTCCATCCACAACCATTCTGATTATTAAGAGTTGGATACCAACATAAACAGTAGGTAGCACCAATTCTACAGTTGGAAACCAGAGGGAGAGGATGCAACAAGACAACGTAATTAAAAGAGCTCAAACTGTGAGAAACAATGATCTGTGAGTGATCCTGGATGTTATATAGAGACATGGGAGTGTCTGAAACATTAACAGTATATACGTGGCAGTGTCTTAAACCTGCATTCTATGTGATGGCCAGCAGGGGGAGCGCCATTGGCTGCAATAAAACAGATATTATTCAGTCTTATGGAGAAATGAGTTGACTTCTCAGTTGATTTATGAGCTCAGTAAACAGTTTCCTGATGAGTTTCTGGTCTCAGTCTCTAGTTTCAGTCTTCTTCCATACAGCATGATGTTCATTTAGTAACTGATGGTCCCATTTAGAGTAAAACAGACCATAAAGCAGGGTATGCTTTAGGGCGGGGCTACCTTGTGATTGACAGCTCATTCTCAGTGAGTCCGTCCAGCTCAACGCACCAGACTCAGATCAATCTGTCAAAATAGGCAGTGCTGATCAGATATGGATCCAGATTCTGTTGTTGACTATTTCTCTCCTCAAATCTGTTCACAAACACATATATTTATATATTTATCTGGAATACCAGATCGTGTGTGAGCAGGCGAGCCCCCATTGTTTCCTGAAGAAGTCACTGTCCTTTGTAGGTCTCTGATGCAATTTTGACTATTGCTGAGAGGGAGAGAGCTACCAGAAAAACAGATTTTTTCTGATAAGGTAATAAAGCACCTCAGGCACACATTTAATAGTTTTTGCAAAATTTTATCAAATTTTTGCTGTTTCCATCAAACTTTTCTAAAGCGATACTTCAGAATGCGCATAAAAATAAGTTGGTGGAAACACGGCTCATATGGTCACGTAGCATCAGTGTCTCTGAGAATCAAATCTGCTCTCTGATCCTCTTCAGTCCATTGATCTACGGCTGTCGACCTTATTGAGGCGCTGCAGGACACAGCAGGGGAATAAAGAGGTGATTCATCTTTTGATGAGTCAGACAGTGTGGACACAGCAAACATGGCAGTGTGATGCTGCAGTAAAGACTGTTCAGAAGCGGTAGAAAGAGGCAGCTCTGGACTGAGAGGACATGTGGACAGTTGGACAGCATGTGAGGAGACTAGGAGAGGTTGAGGAGTTTATTTTAACACAGTTATATCATCAAAATGCCGATTGATCTAAGTACTGAACCCTGAGTAAAATGGTTTGAAAGCTGTTTCAGCTCAGTCTCCATCTATGATTGTGATCCTGAAGACCTCAAACATGAGATCCACCATCCTGTATCGTACTGACTTTACTGAATCATCATCGGTAAAAATGAACAGTTTATTACATTTTATTTACAGAACATGACAAAGACCCTCTTTGGGTCGTCCACAGAGCCTTACAGGAGGGAGCTGGCCCACTGAGGTCTTTGTCCCTAAGCAAACTGCCCCCAGACCCTGAGGAGGGTGGCTGTGGTTGGGGATTGAGTTGTGTTATTGGCCCCTTTGAACCACAGCGTTTTCACATCATATGGATTAATTTCATCAGCAGTGTTTGTAACAGACAACGTGTCTTTCTGCGGGACATTGACAAACATATTTAGTGTTAATCTGGAGGAATCTTTTGTCCGTACTGAAGTGGATTTGATGTTGGTTTAGAGAACTGTGGAACCACACAAAGAAACCTCTTAGCAGATTTTCTGCCTCCGTTACGAGACCTTTCTTTGTTAACTGGTGCAATTTCAGGCGTCTAAAAGATGACAAACTGGTAATAAAAGACTTAGTTTGAGGTTGAAAAATGGACACTGGCATCCTCGTTGTGAAGGAATCCTCCTCGCTGTGAGCCACTTGTAGACACGGCAGCCAATTTAAATGCACGTCCATGTGGGTTAGACGGTCAGGGATGATGCAGTTTGGCATGTGGCGAAACCGGTTAAGCAGTTTCCTTCGCTGTGTCCATAGAAGCGGTCGATGCATAATCAATCAACCGCTTTGTGATTCTGAGGCGCCTCATTTCTCACCCGTATTAAAATGCAGCAACATGAGAGGGAGTGTATGTAGGCCGGAGCAGCAGGGGGGCGCAAACTGATCGAAATGAGACAAGATCTGATGTGTGTGAGACAGACTCAGATACAGCAGCATCAGCTCTCACACTATCATGAGGCCTCCTCTCTGCCCTGAAATCCCCTGCCTATACTGTAAACAACAATCTGTAGTTTTTAAATGCATGGAAATATGAATAAAACTACAAAAGTATCCTGTGAATTTACACGTCTAATGTTTTTTACATAAAAAGATTAAAATACATTTAGCAAATCCCTAATTTTTTTTAACAGGTATTGAGTGTTTATTTTATAGATTAATCTGTTAAATTCAACTTTTATACTGTTAATACATTTCAAAAATTATATAAAATTAGTAACAACAGTAAAAAACTATTAGTTTTAGTTTGTTAACTGACAGATATCTTGTATAGTTATTGAAGTTGAATAAATGTTGTTTATCAGCATATAAGCATTGGTAAACTGTCCAAATACAGTTTTTATCCATGTAAACAGCAATAATTACTGTAATTTCACAGATAATTACTTTTATTACAGTTCTATAACTTTTAACATTCAGATTAAATGAGAAAAATCAAATAATAAGAGCACTCTGCTGTAAATTTAAGCCTGATTATTTGTATTACAGCAGTGTTCACCTGTATTTATAGCTCATTTCATTGATTTCAAGATTTTATGTCAAATTAAAGCTAAAAATTGCATTTTAATTATAGAAAATTTCTGTATTTGTTATTATTTTACAGTACTGTTTTGGTGCTCCAGCTGCCAGAATATAACTTTTTTTTTTGTTTTTACAGTGTACGGCGAGTGGAGCCTCAGAACCTCCAACATCCTGCTGGAAGTCGAGTGATTGGATGGGAGGGGCAGGAAGTGGGAGGCAGAGACAGAAAGTGTTTGTGTGTGTGGATTCTGTCAGAAAGGTTGCGAGCGATTTACCAGCGTTTATCCGCTCCTTTCACTCCGTGTCACAGCTCTCCCTTTGCATGCGTGTCTAATCCTTGACTTTTCATTGATTCCAATTCAGCAGACGAAATAATCTCATCAAACACAGAACCGTGTTTGGACACAAAAAATCAAACATTAGAGACAGAGAGAGAGACGATTGTTATGTTCCTCGAAAGCACCATCATGTTATATGTGACCTTTATTGACCTACAGTGACAGCGACATCCAGATAGAAACACCAGAGTGTAACACTGAGGAGGAGAAATATAATATTCATAGGTTTGTTTTCATTAGTGTAAAATCACCTGAATATAATAACTGTTGTTGTTTTGTTACCTTAGAATGACTTTAATCTGCAGAGGGGGCGGGTCCTCTTCTGGCGGAGTCCGCCATGTTGAACCGCCCAGAACGGACAAACTGAACACTGGCTCTAGATAGGACTTTTCCCACTTTTATTGGCCAGGTCGTCAAATACAGATGCAAGTGGTGTTCAGTTAGTTGCCGCTAAATCCTACACAGTGTTCCATGAAGGAAAGTCTTTTTAAAGTTGACCACCATGTTCACTGCAAGTTTGACCAATAATTTTAGTTTCCTGTGCAAAACTTTTGAGCCATTCGTCACCAAACTCTCAGTCCCACAACATTTAAAGGACCAGCGTGTAGTGATGAACCTGCAGATTGCAGCTAAATAAACAGCGCTGGGGCTGTGAAGTAAAACTACAGTAGCAGCGAAACTCAAAAAATATAACCTATCTGGAACCAGAGTTAGTTTCTTTGTCCATTCTGGGCTACTGTAATAAATACTGACTGACTGTTACCTGTCCATGTTCCCGCTCTGGATCCAGGTGTGTTTCTCTGACGGAGATTAGAGGAGGTAATGATGCATTACACTCTGAGGTGGTCGCTGTCTTTCGCTGTATTCTGGAGGTCTATGTCCACTGACACCAGGTAGCCATCACTGCAGCCGACTGCTGACGCAGCTCCTCACCAGCTCGCCATCCCGTCACTGACTTTATCTTACTGTGTATGTTTGTGCCGTTACCAGAGTCTGTCAGTGTGCCGGCCCTCAATAATTCAATGCACTTATTCCTCAAACTTAAATAAAAGGAAAAGGAGCGCCGTACCGCAGGAAGACAATGACTCTAAAGGTGTTTTTAGCACTGTTAGCTAGTGTTTTGCATGATAACGTGTTGCTAAGTAGTAACCTTATAAGATGCGACTATATATGGATCACTTCTATCCATCTTCAAAATGTGGTTATTAGTTTATTGACCTTTCACTGTTACTTTCACTTTCACAGATTCATAGACAGTAAATAAAGTTTTGAATGTTTTTTTCCTTTAAATACACTGAATTAAAAATACAAATAGTTTCTGCTGTTACAAGAAAACGTCGACCACACAATTTAAAATAACCAAAGCAAATAAGTCTCACTTCCAGTTCCCGTTCTTCCGACACTCAGTTTCACTGTTTTCCTCTCTTTTTGAGTTAAATTAACTTATGTGGTTTTACAGTGTAACAATGTACATGTAGCATATCATTATTGTAATCAATAATTGGTGATTAACTAAAAAGGTGAAATATCAGAATATTAAGTAGATATTTAGAAGGAATAATTACAGAGATGACAGTAAAAAATTAAAACTTAGGAAACAGATTCTTTTGCAAAAAGACATTGCTAGAAAAGAGTGCACAGGTAAAGGAAGACAAGAGGTCAGGAGGTTTTTGGACATGTTGTTGCCACAGCAACCAAGTAAAGACGGCTAAATCTCCAAAGACAGGATCCCTGGTATAAATAATTCTTGCTGAACTGCCCTAGAGACACCAAACACCAAATCTTCATCAGCTCCTTCAGCTAACCACATACAGTCTCCTCAGAAGATCCTTGCATCAAACAGATGTTAAATCTTTAATAGAAACACATCAAGACAAAATGGTTGAAAAGGAGACTGAGAGAGAGGCAACAGGAATGCCCTTGAAACTGTAAAGTTGTTGTTGGAGTGAAAACAACGTACAGTAAACGTGTCAGAGAGCAGAAAGAAATGGCTGCTGCTGAATTATAAAATGTCTTCATTCGCGATCCTCTCAACGATGTCTTTACATATCAAAGAAAGTTAGTGGGTCAGCCTCGCATCGCAGGGAGCGAGGGAGGGAGAGGAAGTGACAGAGGAAGAGAGCAAAGAGGCGTTTATGTAACTTCTGCACAGGTTAGTAACTTCTGACTTTAAGCTTCATCTTCACTTGAGCTGATTGTTGTTTGTCATGTGAGAAAAAATAAAACTAATAAAGTGTAAATGACATAATAATTGGACAGGATCTCAATATAGGCCCAAATTGGCGGAATGAAGCTTTGGCGAATATCATCCAAGAAATGTATTTAGTTTATCTAATGTTTATGTTATTCAGTTGAATTTTCTTTATGTGACTTTATAATGATAATGACAGGATTTACCAGTTATTTATGAAGGACTTTTAAATTTATGATGCGATATCTCACTGTAGAAAGCTGCCACCTGGTGGTTGGAACATGGTACTACTTCCTCTCTCTGTGAGGTGTCTCATTTCACCCACAATGCATTGTGCGCCAGGCTATCTTAGGGGTTGTTAAGATGTTGCGTCTGAAAATGGCAACAGCTTTCATCCTTTCATCCAGGGACTTTGGAGGTTGCATTACTGTCGTTACTAAGCAACCAAACCCTGCAAGCTGCACGATGATGATGAAGAAGTTGTGGTAATTTAGCCGTAAGCCTTGCTGACTAAACAAATTAAAAGTTTAAACAAAGATAATATGGATTACCAGCTCACAGTAGCTTTAATGCTCCATTTGTGTGGAGAAAAGAAACAAAAAACTACTTTAGTTGGGCTGACATTTCAGTTAATTCTTATCACATGACCTGTGGTGCGCTTGCTACGTTCTAAAAAGTTAAGATCTTTCCGTCTGGGTGCACCGTGGATGAGCCCAGAAAACCATGCATGCCGCGACAGTGTCACTTTCACTTTGGGTTTAGCTCACCTGGTAGAACTGGTGCCCCATGTGCAGCTGAGTCCTTCCGGCACGGGAGATGGTTGGGAACCAAGGTATCCTCCCCTCTCTCTCTCTCTCCCTTTCCTGTCAATCTTGATCTGTCCTGTTGAAAATGAGAAAAAGAGAGAGAGAGAGAGTATAATTATGTATTATTTATTGTGCACATGCAAAAAGATGCAACATCTGAATGGTCCCTTACTCAGTCTTAGTTTATGCAACAGTGTCTGACTTTAAGCTCCAGCTGCATTAACCCTTTGAACTCTGCAGTAGAAATCGTCTGCCAGTGCCTACACTGGTATTTTTGCTTGTGACGTCATTTCTTTGAGTATCTTGAAGTAATTCATATCCCTAAAATCTGTACAACCCATAAGCTGAAAGGTTATGTAAGTCAATGAAGCAGAAAATGTAGGAATAAAAAGCACTGAAATTGTGTCTTAAATAAGAAACAAAGTTTAATCAGCTGCAGGAGGTCTTTTAGAGGGTTTTTAGAGGGTTGAGGTGGAATTTTCTGATAAAGCAGCAGCTCGACTAGTTTACTGCAGCACTAAACCACACCTGCTGTTACCATGGTAACCACAGGTGTCACCGACCAAATCAACCTGAAATCTTAAGAAGCATGCGGTCTCTTTCACTACAGCACCAAACTGCCCCCGAGGCTCTCTTTCCTCCTGTCTCCATCCTCCTCTCACAGCCAGTATTTCTCCATGAATCCCTCCCTCTCACACTCCCCTCCATGATTTACCATCCTGCCTGTGACTTGCAGCGTGTCTCTTAAAGGTTGCGACCGGCCATGACGGCACTGTTGATGCAAGAGGATGCTGCGCCCGTTAAGCGCTGTTGCCTCCTGCATCTTTCAAAGAACCCCACTCCTCCCATCCAAGACCACTTTGAAGTGCCCCCTTATCGATCTGCTCCTCTGAAGTGAGCCCCCTTAAGGCTGAGGAGGGAGAGCGAGCAAAGAGAGAGAGAGAGAGACATTTAGACCTCTGCCCGATCTCATTACCTCCAGGAAACAAACACAGCTCTGTTCTGGTGCTGAGATCACAATCATATATACAGAAACACTATCACAGTATATGTGTACAGTGTATAAATGTCCACTACTGGGGCTTTAATATGATTCCTGTAATTATATATTTTAAACACAGAACTGAGAACAGAAGTAGAATTGGGTTTATATATGTGGGGTTTATATGTGATTTGAGCAGAATAACAATAGTTCTTAAAATGTTTTAAATGAAAAGCTCAGTACCACAAAAAGCAAATGTTTTTATTCTCAACGTATCAGTGTGACCGTCAGTGCTGACGACGGTTGTAAAAATACCAGAATTTGAAACCGAAGGATGGATTGACCGAATGGTACCGAATGCCATCAGCATTTTAAATTCAAAAATATACCAACTAACATAATGAGACAGTAGTTTGCTAGCAATAATATTGCTGGATTAAGCTAGCTGACAGTATTTGGTACATTAGCAAGCTAGCAGATTGTCCATGTTAACAAGCAAGCTAATGTTATCCAGCTAAAAGCACAGTCAGACAATATCTTCCACTAGCTTAGCAGTAATGTTAGCTTTGACTTTGGACTCTGTGTTGTGGACTCTGTGTTGGACTCTGTGTTGTGGACTCTGTGTTGGACTCTGTTTCGCCCTGTGTTTGACTCTTGTTGTGGACTCTGTGTTGGACTCTGTCGCCCACTGTTGGCACTCGGGAGCATAAAGGTCAATGAGCTAAGGGAATTCACTAGTTCGGTTTGTCCATGTGTTGTTTTGACAGTCTGGCATTGCCACATTAAGCCACAAGAGAACAGGTATTATTAGCTTTATAAGCATTAGCTTGGAGGGTATATTGTACATTCCTGACAGTGGCAACACTGGAATAATGCTACAGAGGAACAGCGACTAACAAACTGATGGTCATCTCTCCTGGATCCACAAGATTTGAATCAGGGCCGTTCACACCCACCCAGACTCCCACCGGAACTAAGACGTAAAAACACAAACCTACCTCACAGACTATTTTAAGAAGTTAACTGCAAGTCGCAAGCTTGCATTGGCACAGGTGCCTATTACAGTTTCTTCCTTAAATGTTGTTTTTGATCCATATTATTGATGCATATTGTCAAAATGTTCTAACTCTACTGTAATAGTTTCGAAACGGCCTTAACGCACTTTTTCAAAATGTTCTTACATTTGTAAATGTTGTCAATTCTGCATATTTCATTTCAGACAGCAGAAAATACATTGCAGATTACATAATGTAAATCTTTTAAGTTGAGTTTTGAGGAAATTTTAATCTAACTGACAGGATTATTTTAAGTAGTTTTATGTGTTTCAAAATTCTCTTACTGTTGTATATTTTTGCTGGCAGCAGTTTATTGCAGTAAATTCTGAGATTGTATTTTAAATGGGTTTTTGCAAGAACATAAGCATACCTCACAGGATAGGTTAAACTCTTATTTCTTCTGTATTTGTTGCATTGGTCTTTTTCTTAGACCCATTGAACAAGTCTTCAAACTTATGTGTTAAATACAATATTAAATAATATTGACATTTGCCCAAAAAGTCAGCTATAGGTCATGCCCTAACAAGCAGGTTATGCTCTGAAAAGCAATTGAAGAATTTAAGTTTATGGCCAAGCAGACACTACTAGGCTGTTTCCGTTTGCTACTCGAAATCTCTTCTCAGCGTCGTCCAACAGGGTTTATTTTCTTTTTTTCCATTTTTTGAAAGTAGCAGTATTCAGTATTCATGTTGATATTGCCTTTTGAAATAAATTATTTTGATTCTCTCTAAGTTTTTATTGCTTGTTTTGCACAATATTCACAAAAATGCTTAAGCAATTGTCTATAGCCCTAAGAATAATGAAGTTCTAATATTGATTGCATTTAAGTCTAATATTTTAGGAAACTGCTAAATTGAGTTATTGTATTATCTACTGTGTCTGTCTACAGTAAACTGAGAAGTTAAAGTAACAAGTTAAACAGAATATTATTGTAATTTCCAAATAATCATAGAAATATGCTGCATTTTTTTTACTGTATTAGACTGTGAAATCATTTAACAGTTTGAATACAGAAATAAACTGTATTTCTAGTTTACAGACTTTACTACTGTAAAGTCAATTTACAGTATGAATACCGTAAAATTACAGTATATTGCTGGCGTCCCTGCTGCCAGCTCTTTACCGTAAATTATAGAATAACAGAAATATACCGTATTACTTGTTTAGAGTCTACTACTGTGAAATCATTTTACGGATGAAAACTGTAAAAAAAGAAAAACGGTACATTGCTGGCATCCCTGCTGCCAGCTCTTTACTGTTATTTTACAGGAAAATTATTTACATTGAACACAAAGAAATCAGTCCACAGGCAGCAGAGAAAGTCGGGGAGGCTCATTTTATTTTTCCTGTCTCTATGTGCCATCTTGTTTGAATGAAGCTGTAAGAAACATAAAGGCTGCGGTTTGGAGCTGAAGTCAAACAGTCTCCCCACACTGCGTCCTGAGGATGGAGGAGGTCACGGTGATGCTAATCGTCCGTCCTTGCAGCTCGGATCCGATTCGTTCAGGTGACCGAGGTTCAGAGGAAGCGCTCTGAGGATGGCCAGAACCGCCTTGGGCTCCAACACGGCCAAAGCTTTAGCCTCAGCTCCACAGTGCGAGAGAGAGAGAGAGAAGGTAATCCTTTTCTCTCCGTCTCGCTTTCTCCTCTCTGGAAATCCTCCTTCAGCAGAGGAACAAGCCGGGGTCGCTGTAGGTGAGCTCAGCACCTGATTCTGACAGCAGTAGAGATCTGCCTCAGTGTCGGTGTGCATCTACGCATGCACAGGTGTATTTACCTGTGTGCGCAACCACTTATTTTATGTGTACTCTGTGTGTCCGTCAGTAAAGAATAATGGACAGTCCATGTAACCTGTGTTTAAATACGTCAGGTAGCTGTCCATCATTGTGAAGGGTCCTTGATTCAAACAATCCTCTCTGTTGAGGCCTAAAGTGAACCAGCTGTTCATTATTTTACTCACAGCCACATTCTGTATACCAGTGGTTCCCAACCTGCAGGTCTGGACCCCACCAGGGGTCGCCGAAGCTTCACAGGGGGTCACGAGGCCTTCTTGAGTTTAAAGAAAGAGAGTAAAAGAAAACTTAGAAATATCTGCAGTAGGTCGATATTTCAACCTTTCATTCATTTCTGTGGCGAAAACTCAGTGAAACTTAAATTTTTAAGTTTAAATTAAACTGTAAAACGTTAATTTAACAGTCCAGCAGTAGCACAACAGATCTTAACTCTCACCTGGTGAGATGGCACAGACGACGCAGGCGACGAGGAGTCTGTGGATGCTAATACAGCTAGCATGAGCAACAACACAAGAGCTGTTAAACACTTTCCAGCCACAACTGAGCTCCAACTGGGCGAGGACTAAGCTAACCACTGTGTATCAATCAATATGTAAATATGTGGAAGCAAACAGGTCTCTGATTTCTGTTTCACCTGGACTTTAACTAAAAGATCAGAAAACACTCTGCTTCTGATTTCAAGAGAGTCTGACTCTGAGATCAATAAAGTATCCTTTTGACGAGGGCAAATATTAGAGGTAAAATGAAAAATACGATGAGAAAAGCTCCTCCATCTGCATCACAATTAATTCAACGTTTGTCTTGAATTCAGAGACGAACCTTAAACTTTAGAAACTTTAAAATGTAGTCCAACCTTGCCTCGGGGCGTTTTATTCCAACACGACGCCTGAATCCCAAAACGTCAATGCTGCGAAAAGAAAACCTCAGATACAGCGTTGAGCCGTCCTGGCGGGAATGTGGATGTAATTACACACAGAAATGTCCCAGCGTGAGACTCTCTGATTGAGAGCGAGTGGATTCTTATGACGGGCTCATTTCATCGAGGGCGTCGGTCTGTGAAAGTGATTGGGCTTAATTGGGCAATTGCGAGTGATTAGTTGGAAGAATAAAGGCTCTGGTAAAATGACTCGGCTATTAGAGATGAGCCATAACTGCGGCTGTATGTATGAAGCACATAGAGAGAGAAATACATATCCACAAATAAAACCCTCACAGCTGTATGTTCTGTTATTATTCCGCCGTCGTTCTCCGAGACTTCTTCCATTAACTTGTAATTATTTCAGGGCTCGGAGAGGGATGAGTATTGGATGTAATTAAATCTGACCTTTCCCCAAAGCTGTTTAACCCTTCTTTGTAAGTTTCTATGTAAATGCTGCACAAGATAATGCACGTTTAATTAAATAACAATCAATACACAGTCTGTGAATTTCTACCCTGAGGTGGCGTTTGGGTGTGTGTGTGTGTATTCTGTATGAAACATGCACAAACACTTAGTATTGATCACAGAGTGTAATTCAAGTGAAACTTCAACATAAACCTTTAATGACTGGTTGAATACAGTGGAAAAGAGAATTTTTAATGTATTTTATGTTTAAGGACACATTAATCTGCATTTATGTGACAGTGTTGATTTAATTATTGTTGTTAATGTCGGGTCCAGAATACACAATCTTTATGTCTGTTAAAGGTCCAGGGTTTAACATCAGAACTTTTAATTAATGAGACTCATTGTGTTTTCGTTACCTTAGAATGAGACGTTTTTATCTACAGAGGCAGCGGGTCCAATTCTGGCGGAGTCCACCACGTTGAAATCTTTTTCCCAGTACAGAACAGCACTTACACACAAGCAAGCAAACAGGTGATCAACGGTCATTGGACAGTCTGCGTTAGCTCACTGCGACTGGCGTCACAGATGATTTTCAGCTTCATTGCGTACACAATTAACATTTCAGTCAGCCAACCCACGTTTGGAATGTTTATTAAGCAGTACAGCATATTTAGATTTTGCCGTCCAGGCTCCGACCTCATCACTCCCCGCAGATATGTTTACATAGAGATATTGGGGAGTGATGCGCAAATACCTTAACCCCCAGTCGGAGCCTACAGGTGGATGCTGGGGTGGTGGTGGGGCCTACAGCGAAGCAGGCAGTAAAAGCTTACAGAGCAGCAGCAGCAACAGCAGCAATACGGATGCAGGGCAACAGTGGCATTGACAGAGCAGAGGGAGAGCTGGGTAATTGTGCAGTTTAAATAGACCGCCAGATTGGAAGGGAGCACTTGGTTAGTGATTATGGAATAAGGCATGGCGTGTGTAATCAGCACAGCTCGAGTTGAACTGCCTGAACTAGTTTGCAGGCTTCGCTTCATTACTGTGCATTTATTTATCAAGCACAACTACAAATCATTTATAGTTTATATGTGTGGAGAATTCACAGCTTCAGAAAAATTAGATTTTGACACTGGTCTTACTTTCGTTACGCCATCAGAGTGAGGAGCTAAATTTAATCATCATTTTAATACATTTCCAGGTGTTTCCATGACTGGAAAACTAGTCTCTCAATTGACATTTTTCCCAGGATGCACAGAAACCACGTGATTGATGTTCTGAGTTTAAATTGAATTTTTAAAAGTTTACTATGAATAAACTTTTCACGTAGCCCTAATCCTCTTTCTGAGACTGTCTTAAGTTTGGAAATGCCTTTTTTTGTTTGTATACGACAAATCTGCAACAGTAGACAGTTTCTATTAAAATAACGTTGTAGATTAACGTACCTTGCGAGTTTAGACAAAAGTGTTTCATCTTTGAACCTAATCCAGGCAGCTGTTATGTAATTATGAAAACACTTTCCTAACTCATGTGGTTGTTTTAATGCAAACAGTCTCTCTTTCTGTCTGGAGTTGAATCATCGAACGAGAACCGAACTGCAGGAACAGCTTCTACTGAACCAACGAGTGAATTAAGGAACAACTTGGCCCTGTCTGTACAAGATCTAACCCAGTTTTAATTTATCACAGCTATACAGAGAACACTCTGGGGACGAGATATGAACGTGCCACAATTATTATTTTGCTTCATTCAATTAGAAACCATAAATAAATAAAAAACTCAGATAATCTGCAATCTTACGCAGCCGTGGGATAAACCCGCCTGTATTTATGTTCGGCCTCTGGAGAGCGAGCAGACAAATGGCCAACTGATGAACGTCCTTTTCTCTTATTATAAAATTAGAATAAGAATTGGATTCTTCAGGAGTTGGGGCTTTCTGTATTTGATTGCATCGCGCTACTCCATCGCCATCAGTGACGGTGCCCTGGGGGGTGAGAGGGTGAATCAACATGCAGCGGGACTTCTGTTCAGGTCACAAGTAAAACAATAAAGGTTCATATGGAGCCATTACTAAAGCCATACTTTAGCAACAATAAAGCTAATGTTATCTGTCCACCATTAAATCACTGAGAGGAGACAGAGAGCATCTGGAAGACAGATGAAGGAAGGAAAACCAGATCACATTTTCTCTGTAAAATGTGATCCACTTTCACCAAAGTCGAAAACGATAAACAGAGCAGCGATGTGACGCTGCCGCCGACTGGTGGCTGCAGGCTGTACAGCTACTAGTTCATTTTTAGTTGTTGTTTTTTTGCTAGTAGCAAAAGTCACTTGTAAAAAGAGCCAATTGAGTCCCACCTGCGTTGTAACTGACTTTATTTACAGCTCTTGAAACAAATACCGAGACTTCTCAGCATCAATGTGTATGTCTGCATTTACAGATCTGATTACAGACAGGGATTAAGCTACAGATATAAGTGGAGAGTTGTGTAACTGTAAGTAGTTTTGTTGCGATGATGGCTCGTCTTGTGCATGAATGTGCATGTAAAAGGTGACTGAGGAGGCATGAGATTTAGAAAGATAAGCAAAATCAAGAGGAAAAAGGAAAACCACGTTCAAAGCATGTGAAGGCTTCACTTGGAGAGTAATTGAGTGTGTACTTCACTGCAGCTCCGACAGAAACCTGCTGCCACAGCTCGTTTTTTTGTGTAACGTAGTTCACACGCATATTGCTTTATATTCCTGCGACATGCTTCAATGCACAGCAAGCACACGTTTACACCATGAAATACAAGCCCCCTCTAAAGCTCCCTCATTGATCTGACATGGCTTAAATATACAGCGAGATAATCGATCGCTCTCAGCAGAGCGAGTGTATCATCAGGCTGAAAGCCACTTGTGCAACAATGTTCCTCTCGCTTGTTTTTCAGCACAAATATATCTCTTTCACGGAAGATTAAAGCTGCGGGATTCAGTACCACATGTTTTTTTCTATTCAGAGAAACGTGGTTAGGCTTTACAAAAGACACCATTTCTATTTGTTGTGTAAAACCTCTCTGTATCGTGAAATGGTTGATGTTAAGGCACTCAAGACACGTTTAATAGTTTTGTTCCCCCCCAAAAAAGCTCTTTTCCCAACCAGCTTTGGGGTTTAGACAGATATTCCCCACAGGAGCTGGAAAAAGAACTAACAGAGAGAAGACTCAAACACGACTCCAAATACTGATCCCAAACTGAAATAAGACAAAGTTTAAAGCTGCAAGTGGCCACACAGAGCTAAGATTCATTCGTTAGCTAACTAGCTAACAGCATGGCATCAACTTTATTATCGCTGTACAAACACACAACTTTGTCAGTGATTTGGGTGAAACTGGATCATATTTTATGGAGAGATTATTGTCTGGTTTTCCCTCCAGCTGCTCTGCCTCAACCCCGCTAACTGCTAATGTAGCTGCCGTTAGCTAACCATACCAGATCTGCTCAGGGTCCCGTTTTTACAGATATCGTAACACATTAACACATTATGATTGGCTGTACGTCGTTAAGTGTACGGATATCGTATGTTTGCGCCATACTACATCTTGCCTGATCGGTACTGAGCATGAACAACTCTCAACTGAGATGAGAAGGAAATGAGATGACTCATTCGTTCCATAATCAGCTCCTTATTTAAAAATTTGAACGTAGAAAAATCCCTTATTTCTCAATATTATTAAGGTAACGTTACTAACTTAAAACTTTGGTGCCACTTTTGCCAACATTAGCCAAGGTGTCTGAAAACTGTGCTTGTCGCTGTAATGTACTGTCTGCACAGATGTGATGTACATATAATTCACCGTATCTATATACTGATATATCATATCCCTCAGACTGCTTTCAGAACAGGATAAAAACTGTTTAAAAAGTCTTAATCTGGAACATTATGAATTAAATGCATTGTTGAAAGTCAGCCATCTTGCTTTCTTCGCATATGTTGAGAGTTTCACATGCTCAGTACAGCCAATCATAATGTGTTACATCATCTGTAAACGCAGCACTTCGAGCAGATCTGGTACCTAGACCGGACTGGAACTGAGAACAGCCCCCGAGAGAATTTGACGACAGCAGTACAGAGGTGATTTGTGTTGTGTAGTTACCTGATGGACTTGTTGATAAAACAAAGCTGCTAACGGTTAGCTAGTTATCTCTCCGTCGGTATCGGATACTGTAATCGGTCCTGGTCTGGACGTGCTGTTCACTGGGAGCTCGCAGTCCAGCAGAGTCAGCCAATGGGTTCACTACAGTTGCCGGACGGGGGGACATAAATATGAGAAAGCGAACAGCACTTTGCTTCCTGTTTAATGTGGACCTTAAAGTTTCTGTCTTCTGCAGACAAACAACAAACCAGACAAATAAGTCATTTATTGCAGGCAGAAAACTGCAGTGACCAAACACACAATTTTCAGCCATTTTCTTTTAGTAAATAAGGACAAATGCATTTACCACCTAAACAAGGGCCACAGATCTCCATCAAATGTTCCCCAAGGAAAAGTAAAAGGAGATAACGTTGTGACTCTCTTATTTAGCACATTTACATTCGCTTTCATCAGTGATCACCACTCAGATGCTTCAGCACTTGAAGACGCATTTTAGAGACTCTCTAAACAGACCATTGATCCCTCACCTCTCTCCTCTTTTCCCTCGTGTCATTGGTGTTAATGGGTATTGAAAAAGACATCGCTTGGGTCCCAATTAGAGTAGATGTCTTAGGAAAGTGGAATTTCTAACTTCCGTCTCAGAGAGGCTCTTGTGATGTATGATGTGTGACTCGGCACTCAGGACTTCCTCCGCTATTTTTCACACTTTTTCTTGCAGTACGGCTTCCCGAGCTCACTCCCTCAGGCACTCCCTTGCCACTGACTTCTAAAAGGAAGACACTCGATGACCAGAGTCCATGAACTGTGGAAGCATTAGGAGGTTCAGCCTCAAAGGAAGTGTTTGTGTGCTCCTGTCTGTCTGTAGTTACTGTGTTTGGATCTGATTCAGTGTCAATTTGAGAGGTGTGGGTACCTATAAAGTTGACTGGAATCAAATTATCTTTCACAGTGTCCTTTGCTTTATTTGGAAAAAATATGAGAGGAACTACACTGAGCTTAACCACAGTGGAGTATCTCAGTGTTTGTGCAGCAAGGAGAACATTAAAGGTATAAAAAGTGTCCCAGTTCAACAGTTAATGCTGGCTATTTGCTGGAGGATCGTCACCTGAATCCATCAACAACACCACTGAATACCCAGATACAAAAGGTTTTGGTAGAATAAGTGGTTTGGGGGTTTAGTTTCACTTTAAAACACTGAACTTGTGTTGTGATGGCGCCATCAACGTGTGCTATCAACTATTCATGCATGTGCAATAATTGAGCAATTACTCGACTAGTATCAAACAAGTAAAAAAAAAAACTTTTATTAAAAAAAACTTCTGTTCTGTAAGTAGTTCTTGTGATCAATAACATTGCTTGGACGGTCAATTATATGTAACACATGTATAAAGGCGCACTATAAAGAGCGACATCATCTGCATAGAGGAGGAGAACGGGGTAGATAAGCAAACCAAGGATTTCACCCAGGAGAAAAGTTTACATAAGTTCAATTTCATTTTTAATCATATAATAGAAGATATCTCAGGACACTTTTCATACAGCAAGTCTAGACCGTACTCCGAAAATAATTTACAGAAACCCAACAATTCTAAGCTTACGTCAGGTATGTAATGTAATTTACAATCATTTCCTAAATCTGACCACATACTTTTGTTGTCTAAACCCAGTCAGCAACCTCTGTGGTTGCAAATGAAACCAACACTCAAGTAACAAAAGCTGCATTACCTCAAGCAGCCACTAGACGCTGACTGCAGCAGTGAGTCAGTTTCCATAAGGCCCCATATTAAAATGTCCAACATTAGCGCAGAAATAAACATGTTTACAACCATTTCCTCACCTCTTTAAATTATATTAAGACATTGCATCGCGTTGACCTCCGGGACATAAAGGTAAAGGTGTTTTAAAAGTGAAATTTTTTTTTTTTTTTTTTTTTGGCTTTTATTGCCTTTATTTGATAGGATAGCTGAGGACAGACAGGAAAGGGGGGGCAGAGAGAGAGAGAGAGAGAGGATGACACGCAGCAAAGGGCCACAGGTTGGAGTCGAACCGTGGGCCGCTGCAGCAAGGACTCAGCCTTGGTACATGGGTTGCCAGCTCGACCCACTGAGCTAACCGGGCGGTTAGCTCAAAATGAAGAAACCGGGCTAACCGGGCGGTTAGCTCAGTGGGTCGAGCTGGCAAAAAGTCGAGCTGGACAAAAATCAGAAGTGGTGTTACTCAGTACTGGTGAGTACATTTTGGAAAATAACTATTTTATACCTAAATGCCAAAGCTGTCAGACTGGCAGACAGATACTGACAGATTTTGAGAAGGAATTCATACATTTCTTTTTCATAAGTTTTACAGAGATGGTAAAGAAGGAACAATTTATTTTATGACGATAGATTAATATTTGTCTGTCATGTATGAAAAATGGCGTCGGCAAGTTGCAAAATGAAGAAAGGGAAAATGCATGAAAGCAGAGATAAAGGAGACAAGTAAATGAAAGCGTTGAATGTGTGTCGATGAGGCTGATGTGTGACAAAGACAGCTGATGAGACAGAGTTGGACAGAGACCACAGAGAAAATGTGTTGAGACAGAAAAGAAAGACGTGTGAAAGAGAACAACAGATGAAAGCTGAAAGGATCTGAAAGAGAGAGAGAGAGAGAGAGAGCTGGAGGAATGAAGCAGCCAACTGGCCTTCCACTGCAGACGTGATCGCTGTGTGAATGATGTGCCTCCTCATCCTCCTCTTCCCCTCCTGTTTCTCAGCTCAGACCTCGATGTGACATCTTTGCTGGTAAGTGGCCATGTCAATCCGTCCAATACCTTTCGATATTTCACTCAAAACCACAAGCCTGCTGGAGGTGCTACATTAAAAAAAGAGAATCACCACAGTCGGTTAGATTGGTCCTCTGGAGAACATGAACATCTTAGTTACCACTGACAGTAAATATAATAAACAGAAGTTCTTTCTAACGGCTATGGACGAGTTGAAACCAAGAGCAGCCAATGAGAGCAACTCAACTCGCAGTACGTCACCGCTGCTGGCTGCAAACAACAATATGGCTAACCATAATGGTGAACTCGAGGTTTCGAAACGGATCTCCACAAACCAATGGGTGACGCCACGAAAGATTAACACTTGACAGTCCCTCCACAATGTTTCGATCGCAACAAGTTAGTGCAAATTCAAACAAAAACTAGCTAATTTACATCAGTTGTTAGTTTGCTAACATTTTACCAACTTAAGATGTGACTATAGCTGCTGCTAAGTCCAGTAGTTGTTGAAATATTTCAATCTGGACCAAAGCATTGCACCAACCAACAGAAAGACCACTGTTTCCTCCCTGGAGCTATGTTAACATTGATAATAAAAGTCATTGTCAGATTGTTCATACTGACATTTTATTCCTTTTGTGGTTTCCCTAAAAATGTGTTAATATGAATGTTTTGTCCAAACCCAAGTACCAACCCAAAAAAACAGTTCAAGGCTTTAAACCTTTCACCAATTTCAAAATAAAATAAAGCGTGCCGACTCTAAATTTTCTGCTACATCAACATTGTTGCAACAGACAGGAAGTCAATCAGTCAGGAGGTTTTATGTGGAGAAACTCACCATTTTGTTTCCTTTTTAAGGACCAAATACACAAGTAAACTACGTCGGGCACAACACGCTCTACATTATTATTTTTTTTCCTCCCAAAGCTTGTGTCTTGCCAGTTTTAGGCTGTATTCATCTGCTGGAGGGTGAATAAACACCTGTCAGTTTAAATGTGTTCAGGTTTTTCACACCAATAATGGCGGCGGCACTTTAGAGCGAAACACATAAAATCAGTCTGCTATAACCAGAATACTGAAAATAAGAAAAAATACAGGATATAACAGGAAATACAGGATATGAGAGAGATGTTTAGAATTCAAGAATACAGCCACAGGGTAAATAATAATTCAATCTAGTTTGCTTTATTTCACCAGAATAATCCGGTTTGTATCAGCACTGCAGGGTACACACACTAAAAACAGTTATTTGTATTATCTTTGTGTTTTACTTGACCTGCGCTGAGAGCAGCTGAGAAGATTGAGCTTCTCTTCTTTTCATCTCAGTTTCTTTTTCATCTCAGTTTCTTCAGAAAAAAACCACTCTTTGATAGGAGACGTCTGCAGGATATTTTGTTTCTTTGCATGAAACACAAATGTGGGATATCAAACAGTCTGGAGAATTTTTTGACATCTGTTTTTTGAGTTTGTTAACCTTGATTTGAAACGAAACATCACATAAAAGATGAATGGAAATAGCTCAGAAGGGAAAATAGATGGTGTTTGTGATGCTCTGTCAAGGGTTAAAAAATCAGACAATTACCAGATGACAGGTCACTTGCAGATGAGTGCACTATAATTTAGGAAATGTGTGGCAACAGTTAAATTACCTTATCAGTTAAATAAATAATAATAAATAAATACAATTCTAGTTCCAATTCTCTGAATCTGATCAGGATTGTAAATCTGTTAATGCCCTGCTGATTGAAACAGGAATAATTATGATAAGATGTTTTTAATATTTTCAATGAGATCCGCCCATCCGGCACTGACATCTTTCAGAACAAGGGCACAGCGAGATTTGGGGTTGTTTGGCTAATAAACTGTTAAAAATATTAACACAAATGCAGGAAAACAGATCAGTCAGCTTACTAGTCATAAGAAGTACAACTCAGCTGATAAATTATTATTTAGTGGAGAGAAACTGAATTATTGTTTTAACAAGCGCTCCAAAACTAGATCAGTTGTAATGACAGCGCCATCTAGTGGTAAAATAAGTACTTTTTATACTTTGCTAATACTTTTCTTATCTGAGTAGTTCTTCCACAACTGTTCAGTTTTTCTTAAAATTTCTGGATGCGCCTGCAATCTGAGTCAGGTGGTGTCTATAAAGAACGACAAAGTGTTGTTGGGCTCAAACCAACACCAGCCTTTAACCCAGCGGTTGGTGCCCCGTGTGAGGCAGTTTCCTTAAAGCTACATGCCGGCACTCGTTGCTGTATGGCGGCCTATAACAGTGGCATCTGAGTGCAGGTAGCAACTGAAAGCATGCAATATCTCCTCCATCATTAACAACCCCCCCAGCTCTACAGCTCCCGCCCCTCCAACCATCGGCCCCATCTCAGAACACATTCCTCACTGAGTCCACAATCATCCTGACGCTTTATTTGTTGTGTTTGTTTTATTTATCCAGCTGCCTTGTGTGCCATTGTTTACCCTGCTGGCAATGTCCTTGAACGTCCATACGTCTCGGAAACGGATAATACCTGCCAAAATCTAATTTGACCCACCCCTCCATCCCCTTCCACCTCCCCCGCCCCTCTCTTCCTTGTCAGACCTTGTAGGCAGATCCTTTTAGGTCCGCAGATAATAAATATCTGATCTGTGCTGCTGCAGAAGAGATGGATTATAGAGGCGGAGGAAAAAGCAGGAAAAAGCAAACAGAGTGAGGAGGGAGAGGGAAGAGCTCTCAAAGGAAACGGAGGACAGTGTTTATCTGGGGTTTCTCATTATCAATTCATTAATTAAATCTATAATCTGTAACATTTCCTCATTAAACAGTGTATAAACTCTAGAGCTATCCCCTATATGTAGTTGGGTTGTGTTCCTTAAATCTTTAAATCATTTTATTCAGGAAACGTGTTTCACCGGTTAGAAATGAGCTAACATGAACACAAAGTGTGAAACAAGATGGCTGTTCAGTGTCGTTAGCTGTTAGCTCCCTCCAAACAGTAACCATAACATCAGCTAGCATAATGCTGCACTGTTTGTACAACAAGGTATCATCTAATTTAACGCTTATGCTAGCTGTTTTCTGGCTACAGCTAGCTAGCAGTTTCCCTCTACTTCCAGTCTTATTGCTAAGCTAAACCACATTTTTACCATCCACTGTCAAATTTGGTGCTTCATTCTTTTTTTTAAGTTACTTTTTGACCTTTTCATGCCTTTATTTGATAGTGACAGCTGAAGATCAACAGGAAAGGGGGATAGAGAAAGAGGGGATGACACGCAGCAAAGGGCTGCAGGTCGGATTCGAACCCGCGCCGCTGCAGCAACTTCGTATATGGGTCGCCAGCTCTACCGACTGAGAAACAAGCTGAGCTAACGTTAGCAGCAGCTCGGCTCCAGGACGCAAATTTATGAATCCTACTATGACAAAGTCGTGATCCGCCCTACTCTTCCTCTGATTGGCTTAGCTTCAGGATGCTGACAGAAAACAGGACGTTTGTGCTGTTTTTGACAAATTCGCTCAAAATTGTATAAAAATGTAATAATTTCTTGTGAATGTCGTCCATTTGTTGACATTAAAGCTACCGACCTGGTTGTAGAGGGTGACAAATAACATTACGTTTTTAATTAGCTTGAAATTGTATTGATGAAATGTAACATTTAACACCCTGAATAGAATAAACGAGTGTTCTTCTCTCTCTGTCGTCTCCCCTCGTTGACGGTGTCGAGTTTCTTTCCTTCGCCAAGGCTTTGGATTCGTACGTCCTGTGTCTGCCGAAAACACCCCACACTGCTTCACCACCTTCTCAAACTACCTCTTTTATTATTGGTTTGATGTGAGAGAAATTACTGTGGGTTTAATGAAGATCAGTTTATGTGCCTCCAGCTGTAGAATAAACATTCTACACTTTACATGGAGCTTTTTCTTGTATAGGACGTGTTATAATGTGTGTGTGTTGTGTGTGTGTGTGTGTGTGTGTGTGCGTGTGTGTTAATATGCAGAGAAAAGACAGTTTTATGTGTATTTGCAGACATATTGGTGCGTATATCTGTGCATGCCTGTAGGCTGTAAATTACTGTGTGTGTTTGCAGTCATAAGAACGTGTAATATACAGTTATATTTATATACGTGTGTGTTTTAGTAGGATTAATATATATGCAGAGGGAGCAAACAGTTGAATAATGCAGGAGCGTGTTTGGCAAACATATTAGCTATTCAATCATCCGCTGCAATGTGTGTTTTCCATAATCATACTCACTTAAAGACACTCAGTGTGCAGACAGACACACAGGCAGGCAGACAGACACACTGGCAGGCAGACACACAGGCAGGCAGACCATTTGTGTGTCTTCTGCTCTATTTCTTCTTCTATTTCATCACCTGTTTTGTTTGGTAGTTTTTATCCCTCTGTACAACCTGAAGGTGTTTTTATCGCCCTGAGTCGAGCCTTCCAGGCAAACTTTAACTTCGTACTGTGTACAAATCCTCGCTTTAGCTTTGAAAGAGTTTAACCCTAATCCAGCATCTTACAGACCTAGAAACAGTTCTATTATGGATCAAATCCAGTCCACCGTTTTACAGCTGCTTCTTTCACAATGTAACCTTACGGGGAAAAGACTTTTTGGGGCCAGTGCACGTCACAGGATGGACGCCATTGCTGCTAAAAAGGCTAACATAGTTGCTGCTAGCATCAGAACGGGAGAGTATCTATTAGTCTCTCCAGGAAGTTGTCATCGCAAAACATAAATTCTACCAAACTGACTTCCTGGTTTCTACTCATGAAACTGCACAAACGTCTCACGGTTTTATTCTCCTTCAATTACGCAACCACTTTCACTTTCTCCCAGTTTTATCGCACAAAAACTCTAAAAACATCGCAGGTATTTAGAAAAGCTGCCATGAAACAATGTAAATGAAATCGGCTGTAAAATCCTGGATTTCTCTGTGGAAAGAGGAGCAGAAAACAGAACCAAAGGCATTTTGTCTTCTCCCGACGAGCCGGCACCCAGAGACTCGTGGAAAGACGTAATGAGGGGTGAAAAATTAAAGGAAAAACCTGAATGAACGGGTGGAAAAACGTGACAAACGAAGGTGTTTTCACACCAGAGACAAAGGGTCTCCGAGTGGCTCGATGAGACTGATTGTGTCCTGTACATGATCACCCTTTAACCATCGTCCTTCCTCCCGCCTGCACCAGGCGCCGAGCTACAAAAACATCTCCAACTAAAATATTCATCTGGTCTCTGGAAGATCTGTTTTTGGATAAAAGAAAATTGGTCTCCTGCTTCCAACGTTCGTGTCTTCTCTCTGAAATTTCCACTCCTGCCGTGATGTGATCCCTCCGTCATCCTCCCACTGACGTCACTCTTCAAAGAGAATTCGGGATGATTTGCGTACTCGTCCCCCCACATTTCATGTCGAGGTGGCTGCATCTGGAGAGAAGTTGTGTGTGAGGGAGTTTCACAGCCGCAGGCGGGGTAACGCGAGGAGAGCCGGCTGCTATTTCTGTTGCTTTGTGAAGAGTTAGTGCAGGTTATGTGTTTTATTCCTGCTTCTGTCGGACTGAATTCCCTTTCTACACGTCAACAACATTAACACATCACAAAGTCAGAAACAAAGCTGTATTTCGCTTCCTCTGTCTGGCCTTTCATGCACGGTGTATTTAGATGCTATTTTGAACCATTTAATGGACCTTTAGTGACACCTAGAGTGCAGCTTTCCAAGCAAACTGGAATAGATTTGACATACTGTGAGCTATATCTGCTTTTTACAAAACAGATAAATGTGCAAGACGTCAACAGAAGTGTAATCCTAATTTTACTGAGCAGCACACAAGAGTCTGCAAACTTAAAGGTTCCATATGTCAGATTATGAAGCATGGCGTCGGTTGCTTCGTGGTGTTGGCTGATGGGTGATTTGTAAACAAGAGCTAGTTAGTAGCATGGAGCTAACGGTCCAAATGAAATATAGGAACATTGCAGATAGTAACGTTATTCTAAATATGATTGTGACTGATTGTATGATTTCTGGAGGCCGTGGTGCGAGTTGAAGACAGAGTAGAATGAATTGTGAATTAAATCTGAAAAAGTTCAAGGTTTTAATTCATTAAAATACCCATTGCTACTATATGCTAAACAATATTAAAAATAATATAGATGCTAAAATGAATAAAAGGCAGTTTCTAGAGGTGATTTAAAAGATGTCACTAATTCCTTATAACCTTAATTGTCCTTAAAAAACTGAACATTTTGATATTAGAATGCTTAATGTAGCTCAAAGCAGTATTATTGTTGTTTGTTGTTGTTGTTGTTGTTATTAGTAGGTCAAACCCACTGTGTAGCAGTAATGCTGCAGTGACACTGTCCCCCTCTAATACTCTGAACAGGTCTGTGGAGTCAGTCACACGTCAGAGTTGAACCTTAATCTCTATTAGGAGATTCTTTTCTTGACATTATCCTCGTGCTGACACGGTCCTTCACTCATCCAGAATAATGCAGGATTTCACATTTTCCACTTGGAATTCAGCCCAATTTAGTAAAAGCGGTAAAGTAGCTTTTAGAGGAGGGATTTGCATTCATTGTGAGGGGAAAGATTAGTGAAGCTGACACACGGCTGTAAAACACACAGATGACACGAGTGAGACTCTATTGAGAGCAAATTAACAGCCGTCAACTTTATGTTACAGCGCTGTCAGCTAAAACCTGCAGCAGAGATTGCAGGGGGCGTGGCCTCCAGCAGTGTCGCAGCGAGCTAGTAGTCAGAGCTAACAGAGCTAACCAGAGCAGAGTCATTAGAAGCACATTGACGCTGTTTGTAAAAGTTTCTGTGAGGTACCTGTTTAAGCTGAGCTAGCAGCTGTGTTGTAGCTAAGCTAATGGCTCAGGGAGGCTGGGGGAGGTGGGCCGCCTTCCTCTTATTAGAGGAAGTTACCTCCGTTTTGTCCACGCTGTGTCAGCACTGCCCCTGCAAGGTTCAGGTGAATTTAAACAGAGAGGAGGACTCGTGGATAATTGGGCTCCTGGTAGAAGCATGGATCTATGTATGACTCCCCCTCCCACACAGACACTGGTTGGCTGGTTGGTTGGAGATAACATCAGACTGAAGATGGAAACGGAGCTGACAGCGCTGTCTCCGTCTAAAATCAGGTTCTGAACCTGAACCAAGTCCTCCTTAGTACGGCTGTGGAAATGGGGCTGAACCTGACCTCAATGTGTCACTGTAATGAGGGATCACTGCACTTATTTATCTGGTGCACTTCACCCATCAAAGGCAGCAACGTAGGAGCAAACTTCCCCCAGCAGGTCTGATCTGCTGTGTATTTACTCATTTACTGAGGAGCAGAAGAAGAAGAAGATCCTGGTCTGAGCTCTTTGAAACAGATTGAAAAAGAAAAATAACATTTAAACACAGAATGAACCTAACAATGTTACATTTAACAATTCAGATCCATTAAATGCTCAATGTCTGATCAACGACACAACAATCAATCAATAAATCCATCAAAAATAGTAACAATGGGGCGGATAGCTCAGTGGGTAGAGCTGGCGACCCATGTACCGAGGCTGAGTCCTTGCTGCAGTGGCCTAGGGTTCGAATCCAGCCTGCATCCCCTCTCTTTGCCCCCCCCTCCTGTCTGTCTTCAGCTGTCACTATCATAAAAGCCCCAAAGAATATACTTTAAAAATAAAAATTATAATAACAATGAAACAGATAAAACATGTTGTCAATTAACAGCACTGATACAAATACATTAAACTATTGAAATGATGGAAAGATTAAAATAATTAAGTAAGGCACTACAGAGATAGACCTTTAGTTTAACCACAAACAGCCGTAATATCACTATCACTCTCCACCAGACTCCAGAGACACAAACACTCATTTTACCTTCAGATCATCGGAACTTCATTCAAAGTGGACAGAAACAGAATGCAACTCATTAAAACCGTCTCTATTAGTGTTTCCAACAATCACCAGCCCTGGTTTGGTGATCGAAGTCACAATTTGCCACAAACACACAGTCAGACTGTGGAGTGTCGGTGAGCAGAGGATTATAAATGTTAAGCCAATCAGTGACCCTCCATTTTACACAACCTGCAGTCTCACTGCCGGTTCTAACTTTAATACAGCTCATCAGAGGAATCACTGTTTCCCAGTCAAATACCTAAAATAAATTCCCCTAACATCACCTGTGATCGAGTTGAACGTGGTATCTTCCACCATCAGCACACCTGAGTGACCTCTGCAGCCTCGATGTGACACTGCAACGTCTTTTGTTTTTATCAGCAGATTTTGAGTGAAAGAGACGTTGAAAGAGTGTTATTATGAAATTATTTCAAACAAACAGTGTTGTATATATGCATTTAAATGAATACATGAATATAGCAGTAAACTGCTGTTAAGTATGTGCACATAGAGGGATTCGCATGCACACACACCGTAATGTGTCCAGCAGAGTAGAGCCACTAAAATACTGTTCCTATCAGTGAATTAGGGTTTATTTAGGCAAAACCAGAGTCGGTGAAGTTTTTTTTTAAGTTTTATTTAGTTTCTGTCCACTTTGAATGAAGTTACAATGTTACTGTCTGTGAGGTAAGCTCTGTGTCTTTGTCTCTGGAGTCTGGTGGAGAGTGATATTACGGCTGTTTCCAGTTTCTTTCATCACCTTGTTTTTACTCTTTAAACACACAGAGCTCTGCTATGTCAGATGTCAGCTGCTGGCTGGAGGTCTGCTTTGACAAAGACAGACGGACAGCGGCAGCATTCAGTCTGCGTGTGTGTCCACTGCAAACTGGGATTTCTGAGAAGGAAACAGAAGCTGATGGCGAGTGTGATGGATTGAATAAACGTGCGTCCACGAACGCGTGTGGGACTGATGACAGATGAACCAGGGATCGATCTTGTGGGATGGCGGCTGCGAACGCATCCTGATTTTCATCCGACCGACAACCCGTTCTTTCTGCCGGTCTCTCTCACACAGACGCTTGCTGAAAGAGACAAGTTGTCACGCACCATGGTGTGAAGTGTCACCAGGAAAAGCTCAGCCTATGGGCAAAATCCTCCACCCAAAGTCAGCAGCGACATTCAGTCAGAAACACACAACTTTATTATCACTGTACAAACACACAACTTTATTATCACTGTACAAACTTTATTGTGTTTCAGCCAAAACTTTTGTTTTACAAGAAGACGAAATCCAAAAATACAAATAAATAGTCATATTGTACCTCTATGTTTGCCACAAAATACCAAAACATCTGAGGATGTGATCGAAACGTGTTAAAAAGACATTTTTCATCAGGTTTCCTTTGAATGATTTGGGTAGTAGCCGAAACATTTTTAGAGATTTTAGAGGATTTTAAGGTTTAATTGTTTTCTCACACGACTCCTTCCTCCATTCCTCCTGTTTTCCTCTGAGGCCGTAACGAAGGGAAAGTTCTCCTCCAACAACTCCAATTACTTTAATTTATAATTGCTGACAATAAAACCTGGAAATATACTCGACTCATTTTACCCTTTAGTTTCTAGGTGTGTTTCAGTAAACAGGCCTCGTTAATATTAATGTGTTTGACTTAAAACAGAGCCATTATAATTAATTTACAGCCGTCTAATTGATGCCCACAAGTGGTCACACAGTGTTGATGTAATAAATTATAAACGTAAATTAAACATTCATGCAGCTAATTACAGGGATGTACTGTATGTACAGTGTGCAGTGTGTCTCACTGTAATGCACCGCAGTTGAGACGGAGAGAATAAGACCGGCTGATACGAGCCAGGGAACTCGCTTTCTGCCAAATTGGCTTCTTTCCGAACTCTCCATCAGCTAACTGCAGGTTTCAAAAAGGAAAAATAATTACTAGGCAGCAGTTGCACATTTGTCCTTCCTCCTTTCGTCAAGTGTCAGACAAACAGCAGTTGATGTAAAGACTCTCTGATGATGCACGCTGTAATTGTTTCAGTGTCATTGTTACATAATGTTTTAATTCTTCAGAGGAAGTAAAATCTTCTCTCCAGCATTGGCCGGCTGCAGTGGGGGCGCTTGGGGCGGCTCGGGGCCACGGCTCTAAGTACTACAACACAGTTACAACCATTATTAACATCTTACTTCTGTACACTTTAACAGTGTTTTTTTATTATCTTGCAGCTAACAAACAACAAACGAAGGCCTAAACTATTTGCACCTTCATTATAATTATTATGCACCAAATGAAACATTGAAAATTGTGTTTTTATTTTAATTGTATATGAAGCAATTAGAAAAAAAATATCGTAGGCCACATTATATTTATTCTTATAATATCTCACAATATTGAGAACATTTCTCATTATAATGTCAATATTTCCTCATTGAGACTTACATAAGCCTATTTTCCTGTCACACTGGTGGAAATGTGCGTTCACACATTGAATGAGGAGATGAACAGTGTAATGCTCTACCAGCTAAGCTCACTTTCACACACAAACTTCCTTCTTACTTGTGAGAGAAAATACAGATTTTCAATATATTCAATTACTTTGTGTTTCACAGACGAAAATTAAATAAATAAAAGAGGAGCACCAGAGATGTCAGTCTCACTGAGCGTAATATCTTTTAAGACGGCATGAACTGTCGTATAATGAAAGTTTGGAAGATGGACTGCAGAGCCTGAGGCCTGTAGCGCAGCACTGATAGAGCATGCTGAGCTACCACCGTTGGACCCTGTGGGCTCTGCACTGGAGTTATAGAAGCAATACTGAGTAACCCTGTAGGTTCGTGATCAATCAGTGAGAGTGGAGGAAGTGATCAGTAGCTGACGGGGCGGTTTCTCTGTTGCTGTGTCTCTGGATAATCAGCCGGGGGGTCCCAGGGTAATAATGAAGGTGAAAGGTAAACAGACTGTACATATAGCTCCTTTCTTTCGAACCACCGACACAGCCGTCCTGAAGGACCTGATGGTTTTCATTGGAAACTGTTAAACCATCTGTCTATCAAGTGTCCTCAACCAATCAGACCAATTAACCATAAAACGATTAAAGTCAGTCGGGAGAAGAAAGAAAATATCTTTTCCATCAAGACAAGTCTTCAGTGTCGTTCTGTGATTGATCTGATGGGTCCAGACCTCTGAGGTTGGTCTCAGATGCTTAAAGCCTGAAAAGATGAATTCTCACATGATCAAGGTTAGTGTGCCTGTTTGCACTTATTTTATTTTGGGAGCTGATCCATCAAAGCTGCTCCGAAGGCTCCAGTCTTCATTTGTGACAATTATCGTCTGATCGTTTGTTTTCTTAAAGCTGCAGCAGAGACTCTGTGAAATAAACTGAATTGGGGGCCTGAAGGTGCCGGTTAACCTTCTCAGACTTGGTTATCGGATGGTCAAACACCTTCAGAAACCTACAAGAGGTCAATGAAAATGTCTTTATTCCCAGAATCTGTGACAGGAAGAGAGAAACTAACAAGGGTTGTTCTAAGTGACAAAAAGGAACGAAGGCAGAGAGACAAAAAGAGCAAGAGAGAGAGACTCGCTTTAGGCAAATCAAGATACAATCGGAAGAACTGAGACGAAGGGTGGAGGCGAGAGTGGCAGCTCTTTCCCAGAGTGCCGCGCTGCGAGCTCAGTCCGCAAAGTCTCCTGGGAGTGAGCAGAGAGAGAGAGAGGGATGAAACAGGACAGGACCGTCCAACCATCTCATCAAACACTGACACACGAACCGCTCAGAGGGGCCGAGGGGAGAAGTCTTTACACGGTGTCTGTGACCTGCGAGAGCCTCGAGTTCGAGCCTTGACGTCTCTATCTCAATTTACTTTTTAAAAATGTCAACTTCTTCGGCAAAAAGTTTGACAGGACAACGAGTTATGCAGAGAACAACGTCAGCTGTCCATAAAATATTAGGACAGTTCTCACTGAGCCAGTGTCGAGCAGGTTGGAGCACTAGTGATAACTTTTTTAATACAGATATTAAAGGTTTACTGTTGTTAACAGCGCCACCAGTGGCCGTTCAGTGAACTGCAGTCAGCGTCCTTATGTCAGCATCATATTTAAAATAACGTTACTATCTGCAGTGTTTTGGAAACCAACTAATGCACTCTGATAGGATTTTGATAGTGGATGCAGCCACGTTAGCAAACAAGCTAACGTCTGTTACCTGTATTGTGACACAATCATTCTCAGGTGGGAAGACGGAGGAGGAGGACTGTGGTCACAGTGAACGACGGAACTTAACAGACTCTACAACAACCTGAAATCAATCTGTCACATATTGGCAGGTGGAGCCACCGGCATCATGTGTTATCTGCCTGTAGTCCAACAGTACAGACCGCAGTCCACAGGGGAACTGAGGTTCTTCATTAATAAAACACCTTAAAAGGTTTTGTTCCTGTTCTTCTGTACGCCCATATAAGGACTGCTCCTCAAAGAGGCATTGACCTTGTCGTGAACCTCCTCAAGACTTGCGTCACCATTAATCAAATATGCTAATGAACTTGAACAAACAAATCAATTTTAGTTTGAATAGATTGATTGTTAATGTGAGCCTGTTTACCTCCAGCTCTGCTGCTTTGTATCAGTCTGGCTCAGCTCAGCAAAATAACAATAAATCCAACATTAAACGGTGAAATCAACAGCAAAAGTATAAAACTATGGAAATAATAAATGCTTATGTGCTCTGGAAGTTGTGGTCCATTTCCTTGTATTCATGTTAGCCACTTTGGTCCGGACTGAAATATCTCAAAGACCATCAGATGGATTGTTATGAAAAATTTTATAGACTTTATTATTAATTATTAATATTAATCTTGATCCTTTTCTTCTAGCACCATCATCAGGTCAACAGTGTGTCCAATACCACCTGTAGAACTACTGACATTCCCATCAGCCTTTAAACACTGATGAAAGTCACATAGATATTACTTTAAAGCAGTGGTTCTCAAACTATTTCAGTCACTTCCCCACTTTGGACAAGGGAGAATTTTAAAGCCCCACCTGCCCCCATTGCCCCAACACAATGCTGATGAAATATGCAACAAGCTTAAAATGTTCCAATTTATTGAAGTAACAAGTAGTATCAGTATAGTAACAAGTTGTATCTAAATACAAATTAACTATCTACATCAAATAACAGCAAGTTCAAAAATAAAGAAAATAAAAGTGCAGCTGTGTCAAAATTTGTATCAAATTCAAAAATAGAAAATAAATAAAAGTGCCACTTTGCAATCTGTTAAAAAAAGAGTTTCTCTACAATTATTATGCCAACGTCACGTCAATCATTATTTTGGCACTTCGGTTCCAGGTTACATTTTTCTCGGGGTCTCATATCTAATGTTCTTTTAATTTAGACTGCATGTAGGCTAGTAATGATTACTTTGTTTGTGGGTGTTTTGTGTTGAATGTATGATCTTTGTTGTCATTAAAGAAAGGCATTGATAAAGCAGACATCCCAATCTGCAAAAATTCATTTCAGGGAGGTTCGTTCTGTGGGGGTGGGGTGGGGGTGGGGTGGGGAATTCCTGTTACTCTTGGTGTCGCCCCTGAGGGTGATCGGTCTAATAAGCGGCAACATACAGCTATAAGGACGGTGTGCTCTCACACGCGTTGCATTTATAGTCACACAAACACACATGCGCAGTCACTCTCTAGTCTAGTGCGCGGTCTTGCTCCAGATTCCGGGAGATTGGATCTCATTTGTGCGCATCAAGGAGCCGCTATCAATATGCAGGAGACTCCCGGAACTTCCAGGACAGTTGTGTTGTCTGGATAAAGATATAAAGGGATAAAAAGGAACATTTCCTCCCGTTTGATGCGCCCCACCTGTCACGTCTCTATTCCCCACCAGTGGGGCGCGCCCCACACTTTGAGAACCGCAGCTTTAACGTAATGAGCCCCATGCGTTTGCATGCTACCGGCAGCTACATTAGCAGTTAGCTGACAATGATCTAGTTTCACCCAAATCACTGACTACTGCACAAAAACACAACTTTATCAGTGAGCTCCAGTAGCTAGCCATGCTGTTAGCTAGCTAGCTAACTAATGAATCTTTGCTCTGTGTGGCTAAAAGTTGAAGATTAATTGACGAGTGAATGTCATGAAATTATTGGTTGAAATCAGTTAGCTCATGTTGACGTAAGCACGCATTTAGTTTCATTTAGTTTTACAGAAAGACAATGATTGGATTTTATATAAAAACAGAAATAAATGGATTTGTTGTCATACATATATAACAATAATATATAACAATATAACTGTGAATGTGATCTTAAAGGGTTAAAAAGAAATGTTTCATTCCACCTGAACTTTAAAGATGGTTATTTACAAGCTAACACAGATACGGCCGCACAATTACCTCAACTTTTTATTCGAATAGAAAATATTTGGATGTGCTTTTCAAACTGGATCTGCATCAAAAAAGAGGAACGGCTGGACAGAGAAGATAGAAGTGAAAATTAGTCAAATGATGAGATGCTGCAGATTTCTCCTTCTGGTGCCAAAGGGGAAGTCGATTGGCTGTTAAAGAACAAGGAGAAGATAGAAAAACAATAAAATGAGACTCACAGAGATCAAACTAGAAAAAGAGATCACATCTCTCCTGTACTAGCTTCTCTGCATTGGCTCCCTGTAAAATGTAGAATAGAATTTAAAATCCTCCTCCTCACCTATAAAGCTCTTCATGGTCAGGCCCCTTCATATCTTAAAGAGCTCATAGTACCCTATTACCCCACTAGAACACTACGTTCTCTGAATGCTGGGCTACTTGTGGTTCCTATAGTCTCTAAAAGTAGAACAGGAGCCAGAGCCTTCAGTTACCAAGCTCCTCTCCTGTGGAACCAGCTTCCAGTTGTGGTTCGGGAGGCAGACACCCTCACCACATTCAAGAGTAGGCTTAAGACATTCCTCTTTGATAAAGCTTATAGTTAGGGCTGGATCAGGTGAGTCCTGAACCATCCCTTAGTTATGCTGCTATAGGCCTAGACTATCGGGGGATTTCCCATGGTGCACTGAGCTCCTCCCTTCCTCTCTCTTTCTGCACTCATTCATGTTCCATTAATGCATGTTACTAACTTCACTTCTTCCCCGGAGTTCTTGTGCTTTCTCGTCTCGCAGGTTCTTGTCGATCCTGGTGGAGCCTCCTGCCATGGTCCTGCTAGATTGCCATTGCTAATACTGTTGTTGCTGTGCACCTGTCTGTCTGTCTGTCTGTCTCTCGCTCTCTCTCTCTCTCTCTCACCCCAACTGGTCGAGACAGACAACCACCCACCTAGAGCCGGAGGATCTGTCCTAGGTTTCTGCCTTTTAACAGGCAGTGTTTCCTTGCCCTTGTCTCCAAGGTCTTGCTCATGGTGGTACTGTTGGGTCTCTGTAATTAATGTTTTAGAGAATTCGGTCTAGACCTGCTCTATTTGAAAAGTGTCCTGAGATAACTTCTGTTATGAATTGGCGCTATACAAATAAAATTGAATTGAATTGAATTGAATTGAAAAGTTGGTGCAAGAACAGGAAAATAACAAGAAATCTTCAGGGCTTAATTATTGTCTTCTTCAAACATTATTTTCTCCCTCACATTATTCTATCCATCAGTACACAGCAAAAACAACCAGAGAGCTGCTCCACCTCGCCTCTTTCAGTGTAAAACTTTCACTGTACGTAGCAAAAAGCTCAAATAAATTCTGCCAAAAGGGGGTCTCTCACATCCAAACAATAAGAAAAGAGGACATATGCACAAAGGGGATATGACACCATTGACAGGCGACCGGTGAAACGCAGCATTACCTGGATAAAATGATTTCGCTGAGTTTGAACCATCCACATATATAAAGATGGACGACATGACACCTGACTGCAGTATAGACTCTATCTCCCCTGGTGGCTGACTGCAGTATTGCTCATAAAGCCTGTTGCCTCCATGTTAATAAATGGGACAAACTCAAAAATCATTTTAGGTCGTTCTTATCACACTGATGTTTGTCCAAGTGGTCATTTTATCATCAGTTTGGTTTTAATTAGTTATTTGAAGATATAAAAAGCGGGTTTCACGTCATGATTGACAGCTGAGTCCTGCCCGCCATTGAGTGGGTCAGGCGTATGGGCAGGACCTCCATACAACGGCACCGATCCTGATCACTACTGCACAGACTCTGGCTTCGAATGACGTCACCACCGTAAGTTGGCAGCAACCGTATCCGGATATTTTAGCTTCATTTGGCATCTTTTATCTTTATGTCTATGGTTTGAACATTGTTGAAAACATTTGGGATAATGTAAGTACACAACTGAACTACTGATACTTCCACATTAAAATGTCTATTAAGTATTACATATAAAATATTACATATTATAGCTTTTACAGTTGAAAACCAAACTCAAATTAGTGTTAAATATCACTGTCCCATAAGTCCAGTTAAACATCTGTCGGATTACATGAGCTTGTTTGTCGGTATTTTGTTGTGTACTTCCTCTGTATGCTCGGATGCCTCTTATTGGACTTGGTGTCTCACAGACTGTTTGTCTTCATGTCGCCGTCTGTTACTATCTGATTATCATTTGTTTTCCTCTTTTAATGCCATCTTCTCTCTCTCTGTGGGACCGCCTCGGAGCATCTTTTGTTTGAATAGTTCTGTGTACGTCTGATTGTCGTCTGGTCCATCGTACTCTGGTCACACTCTGTGATTCCCTCTTCGTCATCCTCCTCATGCCTGCTGTTGTACGTTGAGGACGGTAGAAGAGCGTTCGTGCTGCGCTGGCAGTCTTGTCTGTTTGATATTAAATTTAAATGTGGAAGCCAACAAAACATCAATTCAATTCAATTCAATTCAATTTTATTTGTATAGCGCTAATTCATAACAGAAGTTATCTCAGGACACTTTTCAAATAGAGCAGGTCTAGACCGAACTCTTTAACAATACGAATATTGACCACAGTCAGTGAAGTTGGACCCAGAGACCGTTTGTCTCTTCCTGTTTGTGTGTTTTCTCGCCGTCCAATAAAGGATGAATTCACAGGCTTACTTTTAACTAGGGTATATCACCATGGTAACCTTTGCTGTACCTGGGGCGCCCACCCCGTAGAACTGGTGCCCCATGTGAAGCTGAGTGCTTGCTGCTGCGGCCATGGGTTCAAACCTGTGGGGTGTAGGGTTGTCTCTTTATATTCGCCATTCGAACATGGTTAATATTTATGTGTAATGACCGGTTTGAAGTAGTTTCCCCTGTGATCTGTGGATATGGTTACTGTTCTACGTAGTTAAAAGGTTTTAGTTGTGTTTCGGGGCATTTCCACAGGAGGGGCTTGAACTCTGACTGGCCACCATGTTATCCTTACTTCTTCCACTTTAAAGCTAGAGTGAAGATACTGCTATCATATGAAACTAGATGACCTAATGTATCCATGGGTAACAACCATGTCATGTTAAAATGCTGGGAAGGGGACTAAATAGCACTCTGAAGTTAGCAAAATCTTAGCAATGGAAAAGCTTGCATGACCGTTTTCAAAGTGATTCCTTGACCAATGACCTCAAGATACCTGAAAGAAAATAGGTTGTATGGGTACCCACGAGTCTCCCCTTCTGAGACATGGCAACTTTAAGCTAATCCCATGCAAAAACATTATTTTACATGTGGTATAAATGTGTTATTTTCGCCCTGTTTTGAATATTTGTGCATACTGTAGTCCATAAACAGTGTTGGGATTAGAAGTTTTATTCCTCCTTCATGAAGTGTCTCAGGTTCTTACAGAGTCCATATTGTATCAGTTTGTTAATGATGGTATTTGTTTTCAGTTGCGTGTGTTACATTACAAATACATTAGTACACTAGTGGAAATAGTCGAATAAATACACATTTTACAGCTGAATGTCACTTTTTTTGCTGCTACGACTAAATTTAGGTATCATTCATATCATCTCAGGTCATGTAAGTTATTAAGGGTTTTAAAGATTGAAAACTGAATGTGCTCATATCTGGATCTGGAAACTGACGTCAGAGTCTGGCTGTTGCTGGTCCTCACTCAGCCTGTGAGTCTAACTGAGCCCTGAAATCCAAAACACAACACCTGAGCTCCTACAAAAGCAAACACAGAGAAATCCTGGCTCCAGTTTAAAACCCATTCTTCATTTTGTCTGTTTTCTGGCGCAGAGGTCCCCAAACAAAAGCCTTCGACACATGTGGCTGCCAGAGACACTGAATATACGAACCATCCGTCTGTTTGTGTGACGTCTTTTAAATCAAATCAGCTGCTTCCTGCCAAGAAATAAGTTCCGCTTTACAACGCACTAAATTCTCGAACGAGGCTTTAAAATATGGCAACCTCTGAAAACAAATTCAAGCAAAAGCTGTTGTTTGATTTGGTGTTGAGCTGCTATTTTTGTTGATTTCATTTGAATGTGTTTCGCTTTAATAAACACGTGAAAGTTTCATGAGGTGGCGGTGCCGGTGGAGAGGCTGGTTTGTGATGATAAGTGCTGTGGGTTCAAACTGATGGGCCAAGCAGGAAAGTCTGACAGAGAGAAGTAGTTGATTAATGTCCTCATCTCTGAAGATTACCTGTGAGGATGCCCTTGAGCAAGGCACTTTGTCATTGACTGTAGAGGCTGTTCTGTAGTGAAGGAGGGCTGTGCTTTTCACCGGACGCCTCCCCGCTGTGGGAGCAACACTTTATTTCTGAAAACACGAGGGAGGGATTTCATCTTCTCTTATCCTGTTTCTTTAACGGACCAACAGCTTGAATTAGAGCCTGAACAGCTGCAAACAGCTGGAAAATGTAACGTATTATATGGGATGTGTGGCTCAACAGCCCTAAACTGCAGCCCCAGCATCACGTTTCACAGATATACAAGGAAACTGGCGAACAGGTATAGCAAGTCCAGACGTACAAGAAAGGACCCATGCCCCAAACCCAACAGGAAGTCAGCCATTTTGTGGTCATTTTTGGAGATTTGCATTCGTTGTACTTTAATAAACTCCTCTGTGGGAATTGTTCAGATATAGTATAGCGCCCCCTACTGGAAATGTCACGTTTCATACTTTTATGTACAACTCCCAGTAGATTGACCCAATCCAACTGAAAATTGATAAGAAGACCCTAAAGACACGTCACAAGTGTCAAAAAAGATTGTATTTGTTGGTCATTTGACAATTTTTTCAGGCATTTTACTTTACAGAATTAATCTGATCGACTTCAATTAAAGGTCAGCGGCATCTAAAAGCCATCATGATGAAAATGCTAATTGTGAGTTTTCATTGTCCATGGCATGTTGTCAACTTTCAATATACCGCAATGAAACAGGAAACTTTGTGTACTTTGTCCAATCAGCCCCAATGATTGAAACTTCATTTATCATGAATATTTGGCTTCACCCAAATTTCACATTAATAACTGTAGCCACTAAAATTATACTTTTCTTCAAAACTTGAGCGTTTACACTTTGAAAATGCTGAAATCTAAAAGAAACTTGTGTGTTTTGCTAACTGAAGCCTCTCTATCAGCACCATATGTGTTTTGGCCGCCTGGCTTTGATGTCACTCTGTGGCACATCATTATCTAACACAATAATTACCATGTGAGCAGATTTGCCCGCAGACTTTGTCTCGCTATAGCTGATGCACTACATAACATAATGACACCGAGCAGCTAATAAGAGCGTCTTTGAAGTCTGCTGAGGTCTAATTTGTTCCTATCAGGCGGTTGTTGGAGCTGGGCGGCTGTCAAAGAGGACTCCCTCTGCCCCGAGTTTGACACAAGATGTCTTGTATTTATCACATGTGCAGCCGGTAATCATCGTTTCTATTCTCCTCTGTTTGCAGTCTCATCTTTAGGCTTTCAGTTTCCCCCCATATTTCTGTGCTGCTTCCCCTCAAATCCTCAGGCTTTATTGTCGTGATGGCAGATGGTGAGACTTCGCACCGGCAAAGAGGCATCTTTGATGAGCACGCAGGGTTTTCTCGCCTGTTTGGTAACTCGGTGAACTTGAGTGTGTCTGAGTGGGAGGAGAGGAACAGCGGGGGGTCATTAATGAGCGAGCAGCATGGAGCAATTTGGGATGTTTCTGTTCATAAGTATACAATGGAAAGAGCTACCTGTTCATGAGTTCTCATCTGTTTTTTGCCATTTTACTAAACCAGATGGTAAATGTCTCTCCTCCTAGAGCCAAAATCTCTCTGGAGAGAGCAACTTTATTTAACCATTTTCTACAATGACGATGTGCAGCAACACAATAACCAGATGATTCATAAACCTAACAAACAGACCTAAAATTAAAGCTGAAATCCTCAAAGACAAAAAGGGTGGGAACTACCGCCCACCAGCCTCCACTGACAAAACCAGTTATTTTACCTTGCAGATAATGGCAATATACACTTCAAACTGAAACTAACAAAGACGATTTTGGTGAGTTGTATTTAGTCTTTCCAACAATCACTGACTGGTTTGGTGGAAATAAATCTATAATTCAATGAGTCAGAAGTGAAATTTTTTGTAAAAGGGCTGTAACGGCCGCAGTGTAAGCTAACGTTCCACCACTTCAGGCTCAGATTGTTATTCTCAGTGTCACTGTGAAAAGGATCCCTACAGATAGTCCAAAGTCCCTGATCATGATGAAAGCTCCTCAGCTGATGAGATAATTATCTGTGGTCAAGGCCTGCTGTCAGTGGATGTGACCACCCGCCACTTCAGGAGCTCCAGTAAGCAGCCCTCGTCTCTGTCACTGCTCCTCCGTTCAGTCCCTATTAGCAGGTGTGTCTCAGCTCCTGCAGACCACCAGTGGAAGTCTGTGATTGGCCCTCTGGAATCTCTACTGCTTCAGTCAAGTCCCTGAAAGGGAAACTCCGACTGATGTCACACTTTGGATCAGTTTAATTGAGAGGGGGAGGATGCTCAGTCTGTACAATGTGTTCTGTGGCTCTCGAGGGAGATTTTTACAGGGTCTGGAAAATAACTGGAGTGATGTTATCAGAGAGATTAAAGCTGAAATCCTGTTAAAAACTGGGGGCGTGGAGTACCAGGAGGGGATACTATCTGTAACAGATAACGTCTGCAGTGAAGAGATGCTATCAGGTTGCATTATGGGAAGTGTAGGATCCAGTTTTATGTGGGTCCGGACACAAAGTATGGCATAATTTGTCCTTTCCTTGTCTAAATAAAAGCCTGAGAGGATTGAGAGAGGAAGTTGGACTACCTGGTAAGTGCTGAAAACGTGTTGCCCTGATCAACTAAACTCCATTTAGAAAACAAACATTTAAAAAGTTGTTTTTTCGTCGTTGCTTTCAGACTTTGTTGGTTTGTCTGCAAGATGAGGAGCAAAGTCTGAGAGCAGACTTCTTACAAATCTCCATCATGAAGTCATTTCAGCATCATTAAATAAATACAATAAAACATTAAATCAGTTTAATCTGTCTATGGCGGCCTGAGCCTGAAATAAGGTAAATATTCACTCATGCGAGTAACGAGAGGCTTCACTGTCCTCCTGTTTGTCCTTTCTCTCTGTCCACACTTTCCTCATCTTCTTTATAATCTGTTTATTCTCACCCATCTCTCCAGTCTCACCCTCCTCTTCACACTCCTCCTCTACATATTCCTGTTGGTTGGTGGTAATAAGGACGCCTCCCTCTGTTTGTGCACACACAGAAACACTCTGGCAGATGCACTAGAGGACGGTTGTTGTTTCTATTTGCTTGTCTTCGGGGCACTTTACAGAGGCAGCGCTGTTTCCTCCCTCAGAGAGAGGCTGATGTTCATCGACTTTAAGTAAAGACGGCATACTCTCTACAGCTGTCCTGAGGGCTTTCTGAATGTGTCTGCAGAGGTTTGATGCTTTAGTTTGTCAGTGAGTGTTTCTGAAGGTATGCAGGTGGATATACTGTACAATGTAGCTTCTGAGAGAGGAAACTCCGTCTGGGACTATAAAGACTATCTGTCTAAGCAGATATGTTGATTCACACAGGAGACCCTTGTGTGATGTTTTATCTATATTTAGTCCTTGAATACTTAGTTTGTGGAAAGCCAATTTAGCATACGATTGACACTTTAAGTGTACTGAAGTAGATTTGTTAGCGTTAAGAACACAATTCAGTTGGTTGATACAATTAACACAGTGCAGAGGGACAAAATGCAGATGTTCGCTATATTGTTAGAAATTACATTGATTATGGATGAAAATAACATTGGAATATATTTCAGTCAAAAGACGAACTGACTACTGCAGTTTTCTAACGTTAACATTAGGACCACGTCCCAAAAGTAACAAATGATGTTTAATTTATCTGGTTTTACAGACGATCCGGGGATGTGTGTGAGGAGCAGAAAGAGAAGAAAATTACCAAGATTTTTGGATGTAATGTCGACCTCAAGGCTTTAAAACGGTTCTCCACAAACTGATTGGAAACCAAATCTACCTTTGGGTTCAAATAAAGTCACTTTGAACCTTGACCGTAATTCAGGTCAATTATTGTAGAAAATTGTAAGTCTTTTTTGGGTATTTCTTGCCAACAGTTACAAACACCAAACAAGCCTGAGGAGTGCTGACTTATCTGAAGATACAGCAAGTAGAATAAAGAGAAATGACCGGGCAGATTCAGTAAGACCAGCCAGGTAAATATTGTTTTCAGAAACCAGAGGTCTTGAGGTTTCTTACACATTCACAGGACTGCTGACAATAACAGAAGCACAGGAAGAAAAATACCTCGTTCCCACCCAATCATTTGGAGAACACTCAGCTTCAACAGCTGGAAACGGTCGCTGCAGACACTGTGTGTTTTGGTAAATTGAGATCTGATTGAGTGAGTACTCAGAGAGGTCAAAGGTTGGCGCGTCACCGTCGACAAAGTGAGCATTTATGCCTCAACATCCACAATCACAGATAGCTTCAGAAAATACATCAAATCCAACCTTTACTGTGAATTATCTATTCCTGTTTATAGGAAAGACTTTTGAGGGAACTGGTATCAATATATCTGTGATGGACGTCTCCGTTTATGAGTGAAGACTGGTTCAAAGTCCAGGAAATAGAGATGTTCTGATAACATTTATCACTTCCTGATATTGATTCAGTTACCTGATTTTTAGGTATCGGCTGCCACTGAATAGCATTCAGATTCATGTGCGATAAAAAACAGACACCTATAATTTATTATTATTTCATGTCACAATTGATGTTTAAATGTGTCTTTGGGCTGTACCTCTACTGTCCTCCAGTTTCTGTCAAACACTGACAGGGAGTCCTGTTTCAGGTATCTTCAGGTGTTCTTAATGGTATTTAGAGTGTCCTGATAATCAGTAAAAGTGGTTGATGACTCATCCTGCACTCGGGGGCGTATACCAGTGCTGCGTCAGGGCGCTCTGTGGTCGTCTAATGTGCTAGTAAATCAGATCAAAATCCCAACACAAGACTTACTTCCTGTTGTCAGTAGGGGGCGCTTTGAGTACGACGGAATATTGCATGTAGATGTGTTTAGGGCGGGACTCAGATTGGACAAATTACAACTTCTTGTTTAAGGACAGAAAACCACCTGTGTTGCACTGACACTGGCCATGTGTCAACACTGGAAAAATGCTTACTTCCTCCTTTTACGGTGGTGATACATCGAAATTCGACACCACACCGTTCAACGAAGTCACCAGATTGGAGGTAGAGCGGGTCGTCCAATAATCAGGTTGGTGGTTCAATCCCTGGCTCCTCTCGCTGTGTCCATTTGTCCATCGTATCTATTAGCAATATACTGAACCTCAAATTGCTCCGGATGCTGCACATCAATGTATGTTAGTTTCCTTGCATGGCAGCTGCTGCCATCAGTGTATGAATGTGTGTGGGCGGTTGAGTGTGGCATGTAGTCTACAGTGCATTGAGTTGTATATATTTACGGTCCATTTACAAATCAGGTTTGTTGTGATTAAATGTATAATTGCTGCTAAAAATGCTGTAAAACGTTGTTTTCCTTTGCTGCATTTCATCTTTTATACATCAGCAGTTATTAAGTGTGATTATTGACTGACACACATTTCTACAATATTAATCTCACAGTTTGACTTCCTGTCTGTGGTTTTAACCGTCGGCTCTGTGAGATCTGTGGGAACGCCGACTCCAGTGCTGGCGTTTGCAGGAGGGGCAGTGCAGATTGTCCTGGTGAAGCAGCTTCTGCACGTTGCTGTGAGGAATGTAATTTGTATTATTTCTGTTGTTGTGTTAATAGTGTGAATGTTGTCTGGAGTTGATTTATTGTGTACTGAGTTCTTCTGTTTCCTACAGAAATAATGAACATAAACAGTCCCACTAAATTCCCCAGTATTGACGACCCAGAGGTGGTGGCGATCCGGCAGGAGCTGCAGCTGTCGGCTGAAAGTATGAAATGAGTTGTTAGCTTTGGTCGAGCGTCGAGGATTCCAAACACTATTTTTATTATCCTGAAGGAAACAGTCTCTTTCTGGATGCTCTGGCTGGATTATTATTTCTTTCAGCTGATTGAAGAGAGACTGCAGGGATTTACTTTTAATGAGAGAGAATTAACAGCACTGGGCTAATTAAGGTAGCCTCCACGTCCCTACAGTGCAATGTAGAGAAAATCAGGTGAGGCAGGAACTGTTAGCTCTACCTGTCCTACATTGTTTCTACTCTACAGTGACTGTATCTGCATTGTAAAGTGTTGATACACACTTACATACAGGTGTAAACTGTTGATTAAAATGTCTTTGGTCTTTATATGTATGCATCATAACTAGGGGTGTAACGCTTCATCTACTACATCGATGTATCGATTTATATTCCTATGATCCAACTACATCGATCTGTGCTCGGCAAGTTGGCCTTCCGGACGACATATATCGATCTAACAATGTTTTAAAAGGTACCGATACTAGGAAATAATGCATTGGATTTAAGCACGTCAGACTTTATATTGATGTGTTTTTTTCTTAGCACTTTTAATGATAAAGGCATTAAACGTTACTCGTTTCAGTCTGCCTATATGTGACGTCATCGCCACGCGCCAGCAGCAGCATAAATTTAAGAAGACAACAAAACAGCATGGCGGATGGCAGAGGAGAAGCTGTCGAGCGAGAAATTATCAAGCCACCATTGCGGTCCAGTATGTGGAAACACTTCTAAATAAGTCGCTCGCTGTTTGTAGGATATGTAAAGGTCAAGTAAAGTACAACGGCAACACGACAAATCTCTCCAACCACATACTGGTAAAAATATTGGCGCGTTACTGCGTGAAGCCTGCACGGAGTGGAAAATCTCCGACAAGAATCCTGCCATCGTCACAGATAACGCCAGGAACATGATTGTGGCCGGTGCAGAAGCCGAGTTCAGTCCACACATTACCTGCTTCGCACATACAGTGTATAATTTCTGTGTTAAAAAACAACAGTAACAGTAGCAGGTAAACCTGTTAATTCAATGTGAAGAGATGTTGGTTGCACTTTATTTTTGATATTAATATTATAATATTTTTATGTTGAAAAACAAAAGCAGAAGTAGCAGGTAAACCTACTGTTGAAATGTTGGTTGCACTTACTGTATTTTTTATTGAAAATGTATTGAATATTGAAAATGAGAGCAGAAAAGGTTTGCTTCCTGTTAATTCAACCTGAAGTGTTGGCGACTTTATTCAAATAAAATGTGAATGCATTTGCCATTAATTGTTGTTTACTTGTTTGTTTATATCCATAATTAATTGATACCTGATTCCCTTACAAGAAACAACAGGAATCTAGGAAACTTAACCTGCACTGTCCAGTATCCAGGTATTTATTTCAGTCACACTGGTTGAGTTTTTGGCTAAAAAGTTACTGAATCGATTTCAAGTCACTGAATCGTTTCGGATCGTATCGTTCTAAATTAACCAGTATCTTCCTTGAATCGTATTGGCAACCACGAATCGTGATACGAATCGAATCGTTGTTAAAACGAATCGTTACACTCCTAATCATCCCATTAATGCATGTTACTAACTTCGTTTCTTCCCCGGAGTTCTTGTGCTTTCTCGTCCTTATCGATCCTGGTGGAGCCTACTGCCATGGTCCTGCTAGATTGCCATTACCAATACTGTTGTTGCTGTGGACCTGTCTGTCTGTCTGTATCTCTCTCTGTCTGTCTGTCTGTCTCTCTCTCTCTCTCACCCCAACTGGTCGAGACAGACGACCACCCCCCTAGAGCCGGAGGATCTGTCCTAGGTTTCTGCCTTTTAACAGGCGGTTTTTCCTTGCCCTTGTCTCCAAGGTCTTGCTCATGGTGGTACTGTTGGGTCTCTGTAAATAATGTTATAAAGAGTTCGGTCTAGACCTGCTCTATTTGAAAAGTGTCCTGAGATAACTTCTGTTATGAATTGGCGCTATACAAATAAAATTGAATTGAATTGAATTGATCATAACACTTACTAACTGTAGGTTTAATAATGAACATATTTTCTACAGTGGTTACAGTATTTTGCGCCACGTGTAGAGAGTAACGGCTGAAATGTCTCATGTTCTGTGTTTGATGTACGTTGGTTGTTTTGGATCAGCAGTATGTCGTATGGACCTGGAGGTACAGAGGCCAGCACTGTGCCACAGAGTGGTACAGGTTCATGGCAGGGCGACGGGTGGCCTCAACCACCAAGTCCACCTCTGTAGGACGAGTGAACAGAAGCTGGTCCTGTCTGAGGAAACCCAGCAGGTCGAGGGGAGTGTTGGTGTTTTGTTGTGGTTTTCATGCTAATGGTATGTCTGATGGTCTGGTTGTGTAATATTATATTATATCATTAATCATGAATATTATGAGTTGATTTATTGTGTACTGTGTTCTGTTTTCTACAGAAATAGTGAATGTAAACAGTCCCATTAAATCCCGCTCCTTTAATGAGCCAGAGGAGCTGCAGCTGTCGGCTGTGTTGTTAGCTTCGGTCCTGACTGCTTTGAACATGATAACGTTGAGCATGTGCAGCAGAAGTTAAATAATTAAAGAAAGATTTTGTATTTTTGCAATAGTTTGTGGTTATTGAGAGGGTTGAGTATTTATAAGTTCAATAAGAGATGTCCAGAAATGCTGTTCCACAGTAAAGACTGTATGTCCCTACATATTCAAAAGTATTGAGAGATTAAAGATTGAAATTTAACGAACCCGTTAATACTGTGTGAATAATGATTTCATTTATTAGTGTCTGTAGCTGTCATTAAGTTAATGGTGTTTATTGAATGCATTTTAAATGTTACATTAATAAGACAATATAATAAAATTGGTTGATAATCTTTAATATAAACCGTCTCATCATATGTCAGGTTGTGTTAGTACTGTCTTATAATGTTTTACAGTTCAGTGCTCTGGTTATTTTTATGGTACTAAATTATTTTGAAATCCATTACATCATTTATAATTAAAGCCATTATTAAATCAGCGGATATAAACTCAAGGCGACATTTATTTTGACAACTTCCACTTGGTGTTTGCTTTGAGGGGTGGGACACATGATATTAGCTAAAAGGAAAAGACATCGGTGGTTTATGTATGAATTATATGTTAAAGTTAAGAGTTTATTAGTACTTTTAAACACTTTTCTTGAATAATTAAGGTTTAGTGTTCACGATTAGTTTCAGCCCAGGTCGTCGACAAACACTCCTCCTTTGTTTACTGTGAATGGTTAACCTGAATGTTTGAGTGTCGCACCGAACAAGTGCTTGCTCATGGTGGGAACTGTTGGGTCTCTGAATGTCCTGAGATAACTTCTGTTCTACAGTGTTTCATACGGAGCGATGGACAGTTGACGTGGAAACACAGCGGTCTTGTGACTTAAAAATTCTGCCTTCATGTGTAAAGTGTATATTGTGGTCATATGATTGTAAAACTCTTGTTTCTTGTTGTAGGAGCATCAGATGGGATTGTGAAGATAACAGAGGGAAAGCTTTCCTTTGCCTTTATGTCGTATCGTATTTAACTTCTGGTCACTTTCCAACAGGTTCCGACAACTTGAACCTGTGGAGCTCAGATGGTGGAGGTAGAATATACTGTGGTTCACTTGTTCAGTTCATAGCAGATACATATTGAGTTTAACTTTTATTATCAGTAAATGCAAATTCTACCTTATTTCCAGGTTAACTTGAGTGATAACGGAGGCATGGTGGTCCGGTCTCGGTTGCTGTTGGCTGCTGCTTACTGAAGGCCTCTGCACCGAACCCGCAGGCTGCTGCCGGGACATCGCGGCCTGTTCGTCGCAGCACTCAAAAGATTGTTAGATTCTGTTGTTGAGATACTGAAACATTGTGAAACCAGTGAAGTCCGCTCAGCTTTACACATATTTCCTACAAATACACAAGAGCATAAAACAGAGCAGCTGTTTAAGAGTTTCCCTAAATATGTAACAATATTTGGAGATTAAGATTTTGTTAATAGTTAGAAAACAGGAAAGCTTGAGTTGATTAAAGGACAACGTAGAACCTTTAATGTTCAGAGGAAAAGCTGCTTTGGGTAAAGATGATAAATGTAGATGTTTGTTTAATGTGGTACTGGTATAATTCATGTAATTAGTGTACAGAGGAGTAAAGGTGTGTTAATGCTGAAATGGGTTCCACCAGAACTGGGAACATTTATTTATTTGGTTTATTCAGTGTTTTTAAAATCGTATTTCCTTGTACAATATTATTATTTTCTTTTTTATCCTTACTGATTTTGCCTTTATTTACTTAATTTGGTTTCTAGTGTAGCTTTTATTAAACACTGTTGAAAATATTTCTATAATAAAATACTCATTTTTATTTTTTATGTAGTTTGTATTCCAGTCAGAAATCTGTGAATCATTAAACTGTATTAAAAAGGTGTTGAACAAATAAAGTTACTGTTAAAAACAAGTTGAGTTTTTCTCTGAATGGATGTAAAGACTGCAGATTTTTAAGGGTTAAACACTTCAATCATTATTTGACTCATTTATTCCAGCACTGATTAAACCTTTGTGTCATTATACAACCTTCTTTTGAGTCTGGCTCCTTCAGACATGAACCTGGCTGTGAATCAGCCAATTACAAACAAAAGGAACCGGTTTTGCACATAAACTGTGGACTTATTTATTGTCGATGCTTCCTGGTGTCAGGGTGCAGTCCAGGGTGAAATCTCCTCCGCTTGACCTCCAAACACAGCCAGTTTGATTAGTCATGGCTGTCTGCTCGAGGCCGACCGCGCTGAGTCATTATGACATAAATAACTTCTCTGTTTAACTTCCAGTGGAGCTGAATTACAAGATATCAGGAAGTTATCAGTCGCTCAACTGAAGGTACGTTTTCTTACGCTCACATTGATCAGATGGATGCACTCAGTCAGTTTTAGGACTGAGTATCGACAGTATTATGATATGTATCCAAATACAGACGTTAAAATTACTTATACTGAGACACATTGTGGTTGTACTGTAAAGGGGGGTTCATTTCAGGGTTTAGGAAAAAGTATAAAGAGAGGAATGTAAAGGCAGTTCAAAAGTTTCAACATTCACAGGTGGAGTATTTAGTCATGTATGGATTTTGTATTGTAGAATAAAACATGAAAGTTTCTTAACCTTGTGTTAAACAGACTTAATTTCAGACATTAACAGAAACCCCGCTGACTTTGTTAGCTGAAATGCTAACTGAGTTCCCGCTGTTTGGACTCAGTCCTGCAGCGCTCTTTAAATCATTGTTCCTCCAGCGAATGTAAAAGAGCTGTGTTTTTATGCTACATCAGGTGTTCATAAAGCAGAAAACACTCACAGATAAAGAGACGTGCTGTTGTACGGAGTCCAACTCCCTGTTAGACCTTTAATGAACAAACTTTAATAAGTAGTTCACTTATTTATGATTGGAGAGCTGTAACTGTAAAATGATCACAAGACATGACTTTTGAAAAGAAAAGGAAATATGCATTGTTTTGCAATTTATTCTCTCTCAGAAATGAAAAGACTCTGAAAGAAAACTGATTTTGTAGCTTTTTGTCATAATAAAGGATCTTTTTCGTCCATAATTTGTGTTTGTTACAAAGAACGGTGAGAAAATCATGTGGTGGCAGTACTGATTCCCCGAGTATCAAGGAAAAGGAAAAGGAGCCTGAGAATCAGTTCCCAAAACACATTAAAATAAAGTGTTATTTTAAAAATGAAATAATGATTCTTCAATAAAGGTAAACTCTCAAACACTTCTTAAGAAAACAAGAGAGACAGTAAAGGGGGTCTGTGTCTCATAGTGTGAGTTCTTTAGAGGACCAGACTGAACCCCCCCCCCAGTTGTAACAGGTGAGCTGAGTGATCCTGTACCTGTGCAGTATGTCACCATACGGAGAGACGTTTCCTGTGTTTGGGGTCGAACTTCCTCTAATGAACAAAGTGAAAGTGAAATAAAGTTAATGTGATTGTGGAGGACAAAGTCTGTGTGAAATCATCATAAGATATGTAGAGATACGTTTTACAGCTAAGGACCTTAAACTGAAATAATAATAATAGTTTATAAGCAGTTCACGTACAAATGATAATGTATGAGTGTTGATAATATTGTGGTTTGTTTTTATATTATAATGTAGTGAAACAGAACTTTATTGTTATTGCTCATCATGCTGCGGTCTGTTCGGGTCCACTTGGATCAGGTCTGACTGTTGTTGGGTCTCTAGAAATAATTTATGCGTGTTGGGTTCAGGTAGGTTTTCAGGTCCGAAGACCTCTGGGTTCAGAATCGATTTCCTCCGTCTCTCTTGCGCTCTCACATTGTTTATTCTGACCTTCCTCAATCTGCCCAGGCATCATTAGTGGAGGGACTTTGTCTTTTCCATCCACACCATCAATAATTGAGACTGTGTTGTTGGACTGGGGTTTCAGATGCTGAATGAGCCGCACAAAGATGGGCAGCGTTTTATTTAAACAGCGATGTTGGTGCGGAGAGTACTGATACTTTTCATCTGTGTACTATATAGTAAATCACCAACTAGCTAACGTTAGCTTATAAATGGAGTCCGCTAACACAGAGTCCAACACAGAGTCCACAACACAGAGTCCACAACACAGAGTCCACAACACAGAGTCCAACACAGAGTCCAACACAGAGTCCACAACACAGAGTCCAACACAGAGTCCACAACACAGAGTCCAACACAGAGTCCACAACACAGAGTCCACAACACAGAGTCCAACACAGAGTCCACAACACAGAGTCCAACACAGAGTCCACAACACAGAGTCCAACACAGAGTCCACAACACAGAGTCCACAACACAGAGTCCAACACAGAGTCCACAACACAGAGTCCACAACACAGAGTCCAACACAGAGTCCAACACAGAGTCCACACAGAGTCCACAACACAGAACACAGAGTCCAACACAGAGTCCACAAACAAGTCCAACACAGAGTCCAACACAGAGTCCAACACAATAACGAGTACAACACAGAGTCCAACACAGAGTCCACAACACAGAGTCCACAACACAGAGTCCAACAACACAGAGTCCACAACACAGAGTCCAACACAGAGTCCACAACACAGAGTCCAACACAGAGTCCACAACACAGAGTCCAACATCACAGCTAACATTACGCAAAGCTTCTGGGACGTATATGTCATATTAGCTGGTTAACGTGGACAGCAAAATACTGTCAGCTAGCTTCATCCAGACTGATGGACAAGTTGATGAAGCTGATCTGTGCAGACGTTATTCAGCTTGGCTTTGCAGCTGGCTGCTATCCTTAGCTTGATAGCTCGCTAACATTATAACTACTTAAATACTATCCAAGTGGATATGTTAGCTGGCTAACGTTCTACGAGCTAAGTGCAATGTTAGGGGCAGGGAGCATCCAACTTTATCTTTTATCTTTTATCTTGTAGCTGCCATTAGCTTGTGCAGCTAACGTTAGCTGACTAAGCCAAACCAAAGAGAAAACCTCCTCAGTACTTTACTTCCTGTGGTCAAACTGTCCTTATTCAGTATCAGATCCTGCATTCGGTCCCGGTCTGGTCTTGTTGTTCACTGGGAGCTCCCAGTCCAACAGACTGGAACCAGTATAGCTGCTGCTACCACAGTCTCCATTAACAGACAACATTCACATATTGTGGAGACATTCTCACGAGTTTGATGTTTAAATCAGAGAAACGTATGTGTAACAGTTAAAGGTAATCAGAGGACACGGCCAGTGGGGCTCTCCTGTTATTTCTGTTGTTAACTGAGGGAAAATCTACCATGAATGTAATTTGTAAAATAACGCTTGACTGCAAACTACTACCTCTTTCATATTTCAGAAACACAGAGGTCATCTGACTGTATTATGTGAATCTATATCCCAGCAATGCTTGCCTGCTTGTTTTTCCTGCCCTTCCTCCTCTGGGTGAAGAATTATTGAAGCGGCAGTGGAATTATTCATAAGAGCTCTCGTAGCATTTTGGGATCAGGAGGCTCATCTTGCTTTAAAGAGAGAATCCAACTGTGAAAGATAAACCTTCAGCTATCTCCAGGCTCAATACAAATCTTGTGGGCACTGCTACCTGCTGTATTGTTACATGTTAATCACATTCAGAGGTAATCCTTGCTGGTTTATCTGTAAATAGAGCACTGCAGGTAAAACCCTGAACCGAGTTAGCATTTTAGCTAACTTGTTCTTGCTTTAGATGTCTGAAATAAGGTCTGTGGTTAACAGAAGAGTTTCACATTTTGTTCTACGACATAAAAAGTGGGAATTTTAAAGCTTTTTTGCGTGTCTTAAAAAAGTTGGTTGCTAGAGTCTAAATGAGCCTCCAGAGGTTGTCGGTAGACGTATGCTATACTCACTTTACAGCCTCAAACTTCATAGTTTTTAAAAAGGTTTTATTCTACAAGATTGAATCACAAGTTGAAGGTTTATTGGTGGTAAAGTCATGTGACTGTGGTCTAGTTTGTTTGTAGCTAACGTTAACTTTTTACTTCTGGGGATTAGAAGTTTAGATATGCTATGTGCTAGGCTAATTTCTGGGGAAAAGACAACCATTTTGAAGATAGTAACATTTATATAGTCGCATCTTAAGTTAACTATGCTAGAAAAATGTGAGCTAACAATTGATGTAAATGAGCTGGCTTGTTAGCAAGTGTTTAGCTCTGTAACATTAGCTTTTAGCTGTAACTAGCTATGTTGAAAAGACAACCACATTTTGAAGATGGTTAAAAGATAAAAGCTACATCATGTTTCCATCTTCAGGAGATGAAGGAAAACAAGTCTTACAAACAGCTGCTGGACAGTTAAAGATTTACAACTGTGTTCATTCAGGTGGGTCAAAATAAAAGCACTCATTGTAAAAGGTTGCACATATTTGTCTGGCTGTTGGATTTAAACCTTCAGAGCTCGTCTTAAACTGAACTTATTGATCGGAGCGGTTCTGATGCTGCTGAAAGGAATAAAACTGCAGTCTGTTCCACGTAATTAGCAGTCTCTGTAAGCCTTGGTGGGTCTTTATGAAGCTAATTGCTTCAGCTACAAAGGTGGCAGGCCCCGCCACCCTCCAGTGGTAACCAGCTGTCAGGTTAAGTGGCTTGTGGGCGCCACACACACCGATAAACACACAGTACTGATATATATGTAATATTCATTAATATATGCACACAAACACATAGTGAAATCCAAGTATCACAATTATATAATAAACACATTTAGATCTAAATATGCAAATAAAGAGAAAATGTATTATAATTACCAAATATTGTGGTAATAATCCATGTTGTCCTGGAAATGTTTAAACTCGACTGTTGGTGGGATAAACTAACTGCCACCCTGAATATATGTGTAACGTTAAAGTCCTTCCCTGTGGGTTAATATAATCATATGTCACACTGTTAAATCACACATTCCCTGAACAATATATCAACATTCCTGCAAACTGTACAGCTCTTCATTCATTTGTTTAAACGTTTTATTACACATTTTAGTAAATATTGTCTTATTTTTATCTTTAATTATATTCTCTGTTTCCTGTCATGCGCCAATCTACTATTCTGATTAATTGTTCTTTAAGCACTGAAACTGTGGAAGTAAAAACCTTTTTGAGATCAGACAGATCTGATCTGATTGAGACCCATCAGGTGTAATTAGGTAATACATGCATCACACACACACACACACACACACACACACACTTGTTGGAAACCAAACTTGTGGTTTCTGCCAAAAGAATAGTTTGAACAACAAAACGAGTGAACAACTGTTGTTCCCAGAGACGTAGGGAAAATGGCATCGAGCTGCCCGTTGAGGTGAAGTCCACATAAAGCAAACACAGAGACACACACAGTGGTTTATTATCCGCTCACACTGTCAGCTGCAGTCGCTCTAAGGTTCATGTTCAACATAAGTTCATCAGGTCCACCTCCTCATTCTGTCAAACCAACACAAAGGCAAATATTAAATGAATTATTACAAAACATACTTTAGTCAATCTACGCCCCAAATTGTTGTTTGAATCTGATTTCATCTTAAAGAAGAAAATGAAGAAATTCTGTTCATTATATAATTATAAGAACCAGGTTGTTGTCTAATCTTTAGAGTCAAAGTTCACCCACTTTTCATTAGTTGGATAATCGCAAAGAAAAAACAGCGATCCATTCGGGAGCTGCTCCTTGTGACCAGGACGGAAGTATCAGGATTGTTTGCAACACCTTTTCTCTTATAACTCACTATCTACCAGGACCAGGGTGATTGGACATCCAGAGAAATTTGGGATAGTCCCGAATTACGCAGTTGTTCAGAAGTCCCAAATCCTATCCTGTCTGTCCCGAAAGTTAACAGTTACAATAGTAGATAATATGAAGGAGTTAAAACAGGAGCTGTCGGATGCTGTGAGACTGGACTCTGCACCGAACATATTGTGTGTTTTTGAGACAAATTGTTATTAATAATTAATAATCATTACTGTCACCAGAATGATTGAAATGATCAATTAGTCTACATTAAATATCTGAATCCGTGAAAATATTCTGATTAAATCTCTTATGTAGACTATAATTACTGCTTTTAGTTATTAATGTAAAACGATGTAGTTATATATTTAAAAAATGTCCTTCCGACCTGTTTCTGTCGTCAGAGAGCGCAGCCGCCACAGCGAGAGTAAACAATGTGTTTGTGAACTTAATGACAATCAGCTGCTGGAAAGATGTTTAAAATGTCTGTAACATAGCTGTCACCTGTGTATCCACAGCCCATTACACAATGTTCATATCATCCTCACTCAGAATAAGTAACCACGCCCAAGTCCTCTGCCCCGAATTTCACCTGTTCCACCGGACTCAGCTTTATAACATTTGCCTCTGTGATCTGATCTGTGATCCAACCATGTTTACTCGAGTGATTTGGCCATAAAAAGGTTTCTGTATTATTTAAATAATAATCGAGGACCGTATTCGGAGGCAGCCCTCCCCCTGTTACTGTTGTACTCTGATATATTTTATTGCTCCACAGTGGCAACCTGATGTAATCTCATATAATTAGTTCACTTTGCCAAACAACATGAAAACGAAGGTCTTTGTGTCTCCTGTAAACAGACTTTAACTCCGTACAGGAATGACAGTTTCTCTGTTTCTCTGCCGAAGGTGGAAATCAGCAGCTTCCCAAGAGTGGGAGGGAAGAAAAAAGAAAATCACTAAACCCAAGAGAAGAACAAACATGTTCCACAAAATGGAGGGCAGAAAATGTCAGGCTGGTTAGTGATGCTGCATTCAGAAACCCGTCACCGAGCTGAGACTGCAGTCTGTTCACATGGAGGCTGAAAACAGACGATTGTGTGCATGTTAATCAAAGAAAGACTAATTTAATCTTCTTTTCTCTTTCTAAGTTCTCTTATTTGATTTGTCTGTTTAAATAGCTAATTATTAGGAAAATGGCGCTCGTCTAATGGGATTCACATAAATGTACATTTAAAGTTGCAACCGCGACCACAGAGACAGAGAGAGTGTTTATAACAGGTTAAAACAATGTATGAATAATGTACTTTATCTCTACCATCAGAGTAAAATGTGTAAATAAATAGTGCAACTGCTCTATAAAGCTAAAGTAATCTATACAGAAAACATTACAGTAATTTTAATATTTAATAGCAGAGATTTGATTGATATTTATTTATGAGGTAATAAAACATGTAATGTTTTAAAAACAGGTTTACAAACATTTTACGTAAAGTAATTGTTTAACATCTGAAAAATCTTTTATCCTTTTTAACTTTCAATGTGCAAACAAAAGGAAACAATAGGAAATACAGATTTCATGTAATAAGAAGGCAAACTAATGTTAGATTTTAACAGTAAGAAGACACTTAGGCTGTAGTTACATCATATATGTTTATGTTAATACAGACAGAGCAGGGTCTGTAGTTGTGGGCTCAGAGGTCATATCATTAAAATAAATATTAATAATTAATATATAAAAGTAAAATTACCAAAGAAATAAATATTTAAGCACATAACTGCTGTTTTACCTGTCAAGAAAATGTTGAAGCCATTTCTCTCAGTTTCAGTGTCACTGCAATTAGCCCCTGGAGGGTTTCAGGTTAAATCATCAATTACCAGTTAGTGTGGATGTGTGAAGAAGAACGGCGGAGCTCCATTCGTTGCTATAGACGCTGCTCAGCGGCTGAGCTGCTAACTTCCGGTTTAGCCTTGAATGAAGATAACGTGATGCCATCTCTGTAATTACACAGTTTGACCACTATGTGAAATTAGCTTCAAAGCCCATCGCTCTTCCTGGGGTCTTGGGTTAGTCGGTTTAAGCACCACCAACATTCATGTTAAACCCTGTTAATTACAGGTAACTAGGTTGAACAGATACATACAGTTACTTGCGTATCATTAATAGAAGCATGAATATAAACTGTAATAAACTTTAGCTGACTGCTTTTTTATTTGAGTTTAATAGAGAATCAGAATTTAGTCATTTGGTGATTTCCAACATTTCCAGTTTTTCTTTGTTACACAAAGTAAGTTCGTTAACAGCCTCTTAGATGGTATCATTGAACTACTGTCAGCTGTGATTTGAGCATCTGAATGTCTTTAATTCACAGAAGGAGGATTGTATGTGCGCTGCTGTTGTCTGCTGCCAGACACCAGATGCATAACAATTTCCATTTGGTCTGTATGTCTGTCCGAGCTGCCTCTCTGAGCCTTGTGTGCATACATTGGTAGCGTGGGAGACCAAGTTGCTCCATTAAGTCAGATCTACAGGACCGCCAAGACTTTTCCTGCCATCCTTGTTGGCCGGAGACTTAATCAGCAAGTTGTTTTTGTCCTCTCGAACCAAAACGAATCCTCTCGTGTGGGAAAGAGGAGCATATGTCAAGCTGGTTTGTAATTCTGAATTCCTGATGTATTAAGTGAACTGCATTTTGTGCAGACAACAAGGTCATCAGGGCTTCGGTGGCTTTTTTCTCTCCTGTATCTCAAGATAAAATAATCCGAGGAAGCATCACCGCATGAGTGAATTATTAGCGTCTGCTTTTGTGAGATAAACACGTTTCCAAGGGTAAAATTCAAGTTTTGTTTCAGGTTTAGAGAATAATGTCCACATAAATCTCTAAATAACAGCCCGGCGGGGTGTCTGTCGGCCTTATTACGCGACAGAATGTGTGCGAGAGATGAAAGAGAAACTGCAGCGGTTAAAATGAGATCTCACATTATGCCTCGTCTGCAGGCGCAAAATCTCAGTTGTCCACATTTTTCTCACAGAAATGGTACAATGTGGTCCTCAACAGAACAATATCTCTTTCCAGCTTCTATGGAAGCCCATTTCTGCCAATGTGAGCAGAAAATAGGTAAAGTAAGTTATTATAATGAGAAACTTTCTCAAAATAATAGTATCTCACTATTTTGAGATTGAAAAGTTGCTATTTTTAGATAAGTCATTATTTTGAGATAATTGAGATACGTCAGTATTTTGAGATAATAAGTCGTTGTTTTGAGATAATAAGTCAGTATTTTGAGATAATAAGTCAGTATTTTGAGATAATAAGTCAGTATTTTGAGATAATAAGTCAGTATTTGAGATAATAAGTCAGTATTTTGAGATAATAAGTCGTTGTTTTGAGATAATAAGTCAGTATTTTGAGATAATAAGTCAGTATTTGAGATAATGAATCAGTATTTTGAGAAAGTTTTATATTATACTAACAGAATCTTTTTTCCTATGACATTGGCAGAAACAGGCTTCCATATGTTCACAGTTCCTGATCCAGAGGATGAGTCTGCATGAGGAGGGACGGAGATTTTTCATCAATAGGACAAACAGTAAGAGCATTGTCTGGCTTTAATGAGACGTCCCTCGTTCTGTTGTTGTGGGCTGATGTAAAACTTAATGGCCAATCAAAGAGTTGCTAGGCAACAGTGTGCGTAGATGGACTGTTTAAAAAGGCTGGTGGTGAGTGGACTGGATGATAACATTGATCTCATTAAGAGACTAGGAGGGATTACGATGTCTGTCTCACTGATGTCCGTCTGTCTTACTATCAGAGCAACTTTGTCTCTGAATGAAGTCAGTTTTATTTATATAGCCACAAATCATAAATCACACATTTTCCTTAAAGGACAACCTGTACAGTGTAAAACACCCTCTGTGTCTAGATTCAGACAAAAAAAACAACAAAAAAAAACAAGTCAAGATTTAATGAAAAATGTCTTTTTAACCCTTTAAGATCTGTAGTTATATTGTTCTTCTATTTAACAATGTATGACAATGAATCCAATCATTGTGTCTTCCTGTGAAACTAAATGTGACGCGTGCTTACGTCAGCATGAACTAACTGATTTCAACCAATAATATCCTGATACTCACCCGTCAATCAGTCTTCAACTGTTAGTGACACAGAGCTCACTGATTACTGTACAAACACAACTTTATTATCACTGTACAAACACACAACTTTATTATCACTGTACAAACACACAACTTTATTAACACTGTACAAACACACAACTTTATTATCACTGTACAAACACACAACTTTATTAACACTGTACAAACACAACTTTATTAACACTGTACAGACACACAACTTTATTAACACTGTACAAACACACAACTTTATTAACACTGTACAAACACAACTTTATTAACACTGTACAAACACAACTTTATTAACACTGTACAGACACACAACTTTATTATCACTGTACAAACACAACTTTATTAACACTGTACAAACACAACTTTATTAACACTGTACAAACACACAACTTTATTATCACTGTACAAACACACAACTTTATTAACACTGTACAAACACACAACTTTATTAACACTGTACAAACACACAACTTTATTATCACTGTACAAACACACAACTTTATTAACACTGTACAAACACACAACTTTATTAACACTGTACAAACACAACTTTATTAACACTGTACAAACACACAACTTTATTAACACTGTACAAACACAACTTTATTATCAATGTACAAACACACAACTTTATTAACACTGTACAGACACACAACTTTATTAACACTGTACAAACACACAACTTTATTAACACTGTACAAACACAACTTTATTAACACTGTACAGACACACAACTTTATTAACACTGTACAAACACACAACTTTATTAACACTGTACAAACACAACTTTATTAACACTGTACAAACACAACTTTATTAACACTGTACAGACACACAACTTTATTATCACTGTACAAACACAACTTTATTAACACTGTACAAACACAACTTTATTAACACTGTACAAACACACAACTTTATTATCACTGTACAAACACACAACTTTATTAACACTGTACAAACACACAACTTTATTAACACTGTACAAACACACAACTTTATTATCAATGTACAAACACACAACTTTATTAACACTGTACAAACACACAACTTTATTAACACTGTACAAACACAACTTTATTAACACTGTACAAACACACAACTTTATTAACACTGTACAAACACAACTTTATTATCAATGTACAAACACACAACTTTATTAACACTGTACAGACACACAACTTTATTAACACTGTACAAACACACAACTTTATCAGTGATCGGATTGGATTTGGAAACTGGATCATATTTTATGGAGAGAATATATTCCCAATATACTCCCAGTGAACAGAACCTGAGACAGACAGAGGACAGTTTGACGACAGCGGTACCGAGGTGGTTTAGTTTCCAGATGGACTTGTTGCTAAAAGAAGCTAACTGTCGCTAAAGGTAATGTTAGATGGTGTTAGCTTGTGCAGCCAACATTGGCCAACTTAGCCCCAGGGTTCCAGGAGCCAGACCCAGCAGTAAACCCTCCTCAGTCCTTTATTCCCTGCAGTTAAACTGTCCTCCATCAGCATCAGATGCTGCATTCAGTCCCGGTCTGGACCTGCTGTTCACTGGGAGCTCCCAATCCAACAGAGTCAGCTAATGGACCCACTACAGCTGCTGGACTGGGGGGACCTCACCAAGCAACTAGTAATTTTATTCTCATAGGAACAAGTTGACTTTAGTTTTTCTGTTTTGGCCTTATTGATGAGAGCAGCAGGCGGCTGCAGTCGTTTGAGTCCGGGTTGGGAGGGTCAACCACAATCTGTCCTGCACGCCTCAGGCTCCTGGAGGCCGGCAGTCCTGGAGGGATGGCAGATTGCAGCCGATCACCTTCTCAATGACGGTCTCAGATGACGGCTCGGTACTGAAAGGAGGACAAAAAGCAGTAAACAGGGAGGGAGAGAGGGAGGGAGACGTCTGGATGTCACCCTCATCGTGTGTTTATATGAATCTGTCAGCCCTTCGTTTCTGTTTCCAGTCCTGTGCTGCTCACAGTGTAGATAGATTCACCCTAATTAATATGTAAATGTGCTGACATTTACCACAGAATGCTGTTTATTCAAGTGCTGGCATCTAATGACTGCACACATCAAATGCTGCTGCGCGTTTTGTACATCAAATTCCCATATGTAAATTTTAGCAGGGCAGCAAATGAGGCGTCATGAAAATAATGTTGACTAATATCATCATGTAGATCAGAGTCTGAGCCACTTTACTGGTTTGTCTGCATGTTCACACTGAATGTGTGAGCAGAGATAAACAGATACAGACAGCATGCAATCAGGTACCGAGGGACGCTAACAGGTGACAGCAGCCAGGGCGGAGCCAACAACACTGGCAGGAAGTGATCGGAAAGGAGAGGTAATTTGCGAAATAAAACAGGAAGATACATGACATAGGGGAGGAGTGGATTATGCTGCCTGCCAATTAATGAATATCAATTCATTTGAATACTTGCAATGTTGTTAATGGATCAATAAGGCTGCACTATAAACACAAGGCTTCAAATACAGAATGTGTGTATTCAACGTCTCTGTACAATCAATCCATTGATGTGTATATATAAACGGTGTATCTAACTCCTATTTCTGTTGTCTATAACTGTGCTGTGTGGAGCTGCTCTAACGGTGGGATCAGTAAAGACTCTCATTATAGAGCTCAGTCTCAGAAAACAAGGAGAGATCGGAGCTTCGTGAATCCTCACTGAGAACTAATTCAGCACATCTGAACTGAGTGAGTGGGAGGAGCAGAAAGGGGGACAGGAGGGGAGTAAAGGGAGAGACAGTTTAACAGAGAGAGAGATAGATTGAGAGAGAGGAAGAGGCTCTGGTGGATATCTCTGAGGGTTTGAGGCCATTGAAATTCCTCAGCAGTCATTACACGCTCCTGTGGCTGAAGCCCAGAGTCCCGACCCCCCACCACCTCCACCACCGCCCCCCGTCCCCCTTTAACCAGAGCCCTGAGAGACAGACCATCAATCAGACTCTAGCTGCAGCTTCCTGTGTGTCTCTGGTTCTCTCTTTCTCACTCGCGCTTTATCTGCCTATTTTCTCTTATTTTATCTAACTCACTTATTCTGTAGCTCCCACATACACCCCCCATGCACAACCCACCCTCCCAACTGCAGACACTATTTTGGGTCTGGGAAACCTCAGTGATGCTTCTGCAGAATAACTGGGCCAGTTTACATAAGAGGGCAAACTGAGGGCGATCGCACATCAAAAGTCTGGAAGTTAAAGAACTCAAGTTGAAGAAATATCCCACAATTAAAGCTGCAGTTGGTTTTTATGAAAATATGTTTTAGTCACACTTGCTGAAACTTTCACTCTGTGCTTTCCTTTTGTGTCGTACATGAGACAGATAATCTGTGGAAAGGATCATTATATGTTTGCACTATTTGAGAATTCACGGTACATTATTGTTTTAAGTTTACACATTTGGGCCACAAAAAAATTGTTTTAGCCACCAAATTTAGGGGCTTGGTGCTTAGAAATGTTCTGATCTATCTATATAAATCAGGACATACATGTATTATGATGAGACAAACAAAAAACACCTCTTGGACCCATACCCCAAAATCCAACAGGAAGTCGGCCATTTTGAAATTAGTGGTCATTTCTGGTGATTTGCACTTGATGTATTTTAATTCCTCCTCCTAGGGAACTCATCAGATTTAGATCTTTCTATCTTTATCTTTATTTATTTATATTTCAAAAAGTACTTTATTTTTTGCGTGATTTTTATGCACCAATGCACCAAAGCAAATTCTTTGTACGTGTAAAAACTTACTTGGCAATGAACCAGATTCTGATTCTGATGTTTTGGCTCGACTATCGGGGATCTGTCATGTCGTCCACCTTTAAATATGTCGATGGCTGAAAGAAGTGATTTACAGCAGGTTTTGTGCAGTTTGTTTCCCTGAGATCGGATTCACCAAAGTAAAACTGGACGTTCAGGTTAAGAGTACGAAAACGTTGAGGTGATACAGTCGAGTAATATCGTGATATCTGATTGATTTTGTCATAAATGTGCAGCCAGAGTCAGAGGTCCCTGATGAGTGCCACTGAAAGAGAAGAAAATGAATAAAAACTATTGGAGTGCTGACAAGACAGGCTTGGCACCATTCAGACTGACTACAGTGAGTTCACAATAACAATGTGTAGCTGCTGATAAAAAGCATAACATCAGTCGTCTTCCAAAAACCTCAAGGCAATCCAGAAATAAAACCCCGTCCCTGAAGTAATTAATTCAGTAAAGTAACGGTGAAATCTTTTGAATATATTCATTTTCCCCCTCGGCTTTATTTTTTAAGACTAAAGGTTTTTTGTTGTTGTTTTTGCAGCTCTGTTTTGCCCAGAATGGGGCAAAGTCCCATAAAAATGACAAACCAGTTTTTTGCTACTATTTGAAGTTCATCATCTTGAGGAAATGAATTTACATATGAAGCCAGGATTCAAAGGCTTCTGGTCATACGGGACGAGGACGGCATGAAGACGAGTTAGCACCTGTTTGAAGTGTAGGTTACTTTGTCTTTATAGTGTCTTTAAAAAGTCTGAATACAGAGGTCAACTAGAATAAATAATCACCTTCTGACTTTTAGATACATGTCTCAAAAGAGTTGACAAGAAATACCTTTTAAAACCTGCACAAACTAACTAGCTGATGGTAGCTAACATTAACCTTAGCAGCTGTTAGCTACTTCTAGCAACAACTCCATAAATCCCCTCGGTACGGCTGTTGTCCAACTGTCCTCTGTCTGTCCTCTGTCTGTCTCTGAGGTTGTGTTCACTGGGAGGCTGCTGAGCCCCTTTAGGTTGCACACTAAGAGCAGCTACATTAGCAGTTAGCTAACAGCCAGACAATATTCTCTCCATAAAATCTGATCCAGTTTCACCCAAACAGATAAAGTTGTGTTTGTACAGCAATCAGTGAGCTCCGCTAGCTACCCATGCTGTTAGCTAGCTAGCTAACTAATGAATTTTCACTCTGTGTCACTTACAGTTGCGGGCTCAGTTTTCAAGCTGAGTGAAAATATGGTATTATATGAAACATCCACTAGTACCTTATGCTATGTTATGTATATATATATATATCTAAGCAACGTTCCAAATTAATCCCGTGCAGTTTTAGGCAGTATAAATATCCCATCTGTGTGATGGCGGACAAGATGGCGGCACACACAGTTGCTGCGGCTCAGCGTTCTCCCGGTCGGTGCCACGTATGGCTGTTTTTATACGTGTTGTTTCTTGTTTTGTGTACGTTCTGTCGGGCGAATAACACCTACAGCTAGCATGACCTCCTCTAGCTCTCGTAATATGTTACGAACGGTGCGTAACAGGAGAACTCCTCTGAACACACAAGATTCCGGTGGCTTTGGCGAGGAGCCCCGGCTCTCCGTGGATCACCGTCCCAGCAGGGAGGACACGCAGGCGACGTAGAGAAAGAAGGCAAAAGCAAGGCTGCAGGGCCGGCGTGCTAACCAGGCTACGGAGGCAGCCACTCAGCCTATCTCTCACGAATGCTAGATCCCTCACGAACAAAATGGATGAATTGAGGCTACAGACTGCAGCGAACAACACCGTGAAGAATGTGTGCATTCTGCTTATCGCGGAGACCTGGCTTCACCAATCCATCCCGGATTCTGCCATCGAGCTAGCAGGCTACACCACACAGCCCCATGACAGAACAGTGGACTCCGGTAAGAGCAGAGGAGGGGGGCTCTGTGTGTACATGAACAACAGCATCCGGGTCTACCCCAAACAAAAGCCCTGGATGACACAGGGGGTCCAGCGGCTGCTAAGGGAGAGGAACACCGCCTGGAGGTCCGGCAACAAAGAACTCTACAGCACAGCCCAAGAGGATAGAGGACCACCTGACCAGCAACAACAGCAGGCAAGTGTGGCAGGGAGTTCAGCATCTAACCAACTACAGATCCAACCTTGGAGCTGCTGAAGGTGACCTCTCTCTGGCAGAGGAGCTGAACATCTTTGCCCGTTTCGAGGCCACCGCACCACTACACCATTCGGCCCACAGCAGCGCAAACCTCACAATTGATGATGGCATCCTGGGATGCGTGCTAAAGGACTGTGCAGATCAGCTGGATGGAATCTTCACAAAGATCTTCAACCAGTCCCTGGAACAGTCCACTGTCCCACCCTGCCTGAAATCCTCAACTTTAGTCCTACTGCCCAAGAAACCTCACATCTCTAGCCTCAACGACTACAGACCAGTAGCACTCACTCCAGTGGTGATGAAGTGCTTTGAGAAACTGGTCCGTAGTCACATCACAGCTGCCCTGCCCCACAGCCTTGATCCCCACCAGTTTGCCTACAGAGCGAACCGATCTACAGAAGACGCCATAGCCATAGCACTACACACTGCACTATCACACCTGGAGCAGCAGGGGAGCTATGTGCGGATGCTCTTTGTGGACTATAGCTCTGCATTCAACGCCATCCTCCCTCACAGGCTGGTAGTCAAACTGGGGGACCTGGGGCTTCCACACACCATCTGCATGTGGATCAATAGCTTCCTCTCCGACCGCAGACAGAGGATCAGAGTGGGCCATCACACATCAACGGCCTCAGTACTGGCTCTCCCCAGGGCTGTGTGCTGAGTCCCTGCTCTACTCCCTCTACACACACGACTGCTCCCCCTGTCCATCACAGCAACACCATGGTGAAGTTTGCGGATGACACCACAGTGGTGGGGCTCATCTCCATGGGGGAGGGCGAGTCTGCCTACAGAGATGAGGTGGCGCAGCTATCAACATGGTGCAGGGACAACAACCTGCTCCTCAACACCTCAAAGACCAAAGAACTCATCATAGACTATAGGAGAAATAAAACAGAGATCCCACCATTAATCATCAGCAGGGACTGTGTGGAGAGGGTGGCAGACTTCCGCTTCCTGGGAGTCCATATCGAGGAGGACCTTTCCTGGAGTGTGAACACCTCTGAGTTGTTGAAAAAGGCCCAGCAGAGACTGTACCTCCTGAGAATACTCAGGGGGAATAACATCACACAAAGACTACTGGTGTCCTTTTACCGTGCCTCCATTGAGAGCATACTAACATACTGCATGTGCGTATGGTACACCAGCTGCACATCGGCTCAGAGGAAAGTGCTCCAGAGGGTCATCAACATCGCTCAAAAGATTGTCGGCTGCCCTCTCCCCACACTGGAAGAACTACACAGTTCCCGTTGCCTCAAAAAAGCCCAGAACATCATAAAGGACACTCAGCATCCTGGTCACTCCCTGTTAAAGATCTATTCTATTCTTTTTAGTGTATTTGAATATTTCTGCATACTGGGGTCCCTTAACAGCATTGAAACTGCATACATTGACTGGAAAGCTGAGACTATTCTGAGGTGTGTGTGTGTGTGTGTGTGTATATGAACTGATTTCACTTTACTTTGTCTAAGCAACCTCAGTTTATTAACAAAACTGACCTTGATGCTTTCTGTGAATGAGAAACACGAGAGAAAATTACCTGCATTTTACACCAGGACTGTTTTCGCCGCATTATCCTGAACTCACTCTGTAAAGTTCCCTGCTGAAGCTCAAACGTGGAGAATCAAGATTTTCATTGTGTTTGGCAGTTTGTGATGTGACAACACTTTTAAGTCCAAATTGGTCTTCTCTTCTCTAAAAGTCGACATTAAGTCAACTTTAATGGTGCAGCACGTCTTCAGAGAGCCTTTCATTCTCCGACTCACAGACTGAAACAGAAAGAGGGGAGAGGTCCTTTGTCTTCCTCATTTCCAGCCCGTTGCATCAGTTTCCCGTGCGATTCCTTTTTATCTGTCTCTGCTTGAGCAGTCAGCCGGTAATAGGTGAGCGCTGCTGTCCTTTCCAGGGTGTTAACGTCCAACTGCGCCTCGTTGCATAAGAAGAGATTTTCTACAACTTAAAGGTTCAGTGTGTAACATCGAGGAGGAACTATCGTCAGAAAAGTGAATATCCATCGGTCTGAATACGTTTCAACAGTAGCCCAGAATGGACAAACCAAACACTGGATCTAGAAAGGTTCGCAACTTTTGTGAGTTTTGCAGACACCGTAGTTTCTGTTTGGCCTGCAATCGAACAGTCAACAAAACGATTTACGTCCCTGGCATAGCTAGAGTGCTTTGATTAACCTTTATGTACCTAATTAACCTAATGTCCAATTGGCCTCAAATTGAACACATCCACATGCAAATATGTAAAACATTACGTGATATGTAAAACATTACGTGATAATAATGTATCATTATTTAAAAAAATATAGCAAATTCCAGATGACTCGAATGAGGTCACTTCCTCTTCCTCCACTTGAGACGGCGTGCTAACTAAAGAAAAAAGCGTTTTCAACAGATTCAGCGGTGAGTGAAATCATAGTATTATTAATTGAATAACGGTTAGTGTAAATGTTACTTTACTACTGCTAGCGTTGTGGTTACCGCAATACAGAACTCCCATAGGGAAACTGCCAATTTTAGGCAGCTAGCAATAAGTGTGTTGGATTGTATATTGTATGTATTAATCCTTTGATGGTGAGCTACTATGAATTTGAGATATTTTTTTACATCGAACATTGAATTTATTAATCCAAAAATACTGCAGTTACTTCTATCTCACCACTTTAAAACCTTTATTATCCATACGATTCTGCAACATTATGCAAGTTTGAGGTTTAAGGTGCGTAGTGGAAATGTAGATGTAATGCATTGGAATTACATTTTATATGCGACTGGGTCGTGAAGGGCGAGCAATCAGCGATTAAAGCTTTCATCTCACCGTTTAGAGATAAAAGCTTTAATAGTGCTTTATGAGCCATGCTTTATGAATTAGCGGAAACCACTTAACTTCCTCCAACACATTATTTTGTTCTATATTTTAGGCTACTAAGTGACAGTTTGTCTTTTGGCTCCTGCCCTCTGGTTTAAAAATATACATATGTTTAAGCACATTTCCATTGATGTGCCAGGTAGCCATCACTGTGTATGAATGTTCCTACTGGCAGCACTGCAGTTGAAAGCCACCATTGTGGCTGTTTCTGTAATGTGGTTCCTTTTATTTGGCTGTAGAGACATAACGAGTGTTTAATCAGCCATACATCTCTAAATGGAAACCTTTGGTGCTTAAATAATAGAAATGTGGATAATGGTGCAAAACAAAAGGCGACCAAGAAAGCATTTTGTACCACACAAGTGTTTTTACTCATTAAGAGTAATTAGACGTCTTCTCAGGACATCAAGTTCAACCTTCGAGGGAACAGAGTCCGAATGGTGGAAGCTGTCGTAGCTCATTGGCTGTGTTCATCAGGCAGCAACCAGTCTGGTTTCAACTAATGCTGGTGTTAAACTAACATTATCATTGTGGGTTAAAAATGTCTCAATACTCCCTCTACTGTTTTAAATCAGCTTGAACCTTAAGTCCAAAGCTGACATGGAGTGGACAGTTTGGGACTTTGCTACAACACAGCCGCTAGCTTAGCTTAAACAGGTAGCACACAACTACCTGTTTAAGCACACTGACGCAGTTTTACAAACTGTGTGAGTGTGCTTCTAATGACTGTAAAAGTTACAGCAGACTCTCTGACGGCAGCTGCTCATGTGTGGTTAGCTCTGTTAGCTCTGACAAGCAGCTCTCTGTTCCTGCTGCACTGCTGTGGTCAGTCTGTCAATCACCAAGTCACTGTCGAGGCCACGCCCCCTAAAGTTAGCAGAACTAAAGGGAAAACTATTTTTTGGCTTTTTTCGCTTCCTCTCATAGTTTCATTGTGTAAAATATCTCAAAATATCTTAACAGTTACTCACCGTAACTGTTAATTTTAAACTAATTTCAGGCTGCAACAATCCCAAAAATGGCCCCAAAATCCTGGAGGGACTGGTACGTGGCACTGACTTCTTCATGGTTTCTTCTTTTTACTGTCATCCCCCTTGTCTCTGAACCTCTGTTTTTATTCCTCCTCGTCCTTCTTCGGTCCAGGGGGAATTAGTTAATGTCGCACTGAAAGTTGACAACACACTGTTACTGCTAATGAGGAGGCTCGGCTGCCATTCAGCAACTCGCAGGAGAAACCGCAGGATTTCATTTCCCGAACGTCACCGGCTCCCTATCGATTCAGCTAAATCAGCAGTCCCACCCTGCCGTTCTTTGTCCTTTACATCCTTGTGTTTTCTCGTTATATTGGAAAAGAATGGAGGCACAAAACAACAGCAGATGTACAGTATATTCAGATGTGAAAGAGCTCTTTTGTATTTTAAGGAAAGATCAGATATGACGCGTGTAGCGTTGCTGTCCCGGCTGCGCCTGTGCAGCAGCAGGAACACACATTAGTGGTGACACATGCGGGGAATGTGCCTTTTCTTCCCCGAGGCTGGTGTCTGTTTTTCATGCTCCTTTATTTCAATATCAAATGTTTCCACAGAACTTCACAGAACGACAACCGGCGCTTGTGTGTCTGAAACAGATTAAATATATGGATTCTCTTAATTTGCAGCGTTCAGTGATGATCATTTGTAAATCACAAACAGATTGAAGGGTTCGCTGTTTGAGTGTTGTTCAAATCCCATTTTCTTCTGCTGCTCCGCTACTGCCTCTTATATTCATGAGAGCACATTTTGTTCTGTTTTCTGAAAGGAAATGACCTGCAGTGTTTTTATTCCACCATAGAAAGGACAACAACGAGCCTCCATGCTGACCGAGGAAAGCACAATGCAGATAAATACTGTTCAAAATACAGTCAGTGATAACCAAAATAGTCATCTTGCGGTTATTAACATATTGAAGGAAAAGCCTTGAGACACTCAAACTTTGGACGTTTGTATCTTCTACAGTCAGCAGCTCTGTGAGTCTGTCGGCACAACCAACCCCCAAGTCATTGATCCCCTAACTCAAAATATGATGTTGAAGGTAACCCTCTACCCCCTACCTTTAAAGTTTTTTCCGTCCGTTTGGTTGAATGTACATTTTCAGACATTTATCTGCAGCTGTTATGAACCACAACTGAAAATGAGCATGATGAGAGAGTAAAAAGCTCTCATTTCTCACAAGATCACCAGAATTACAACGAACCGACAGAACGTCAAGGGAAGGCAGAGGTCACACACAGCAGTGCTGTTTCTGTGGCCGGAGGTTATGGGAGGAAGATAAAGACAGAAAAACATTTTGTAAAGAGGTTTTGTTCTGCTGTCAGGGAGCAGTAGTGAGACTGTGAATCCGAGTGTAGAGGATATGAATTACCTGTTGAAATCATGAGAGCTATTAAGCGCGTTTCACAGCCTGCAGAGGTTGAGTTGATCTCTGAAGGACAGTTTGTGGCTGATGATGAAGGACCTTCCTCCTTTGTCCTCCTTCCTCTCTCCCAGCTAGCTCACTGTAAAAATGCTTCCCACACTTTCGCCATGTTGGCGGCGTGGCCATAGCGATGGTCCACCACTTGGTCCAGACTGAAATATCTCAATGATTATTCAAAGGATTGCAGTGAAATTTCCTACGGATATTTATGTTCACTGAAGGATGAATCCTGTTGACTTTGGTGATCCTTTGACTTTTCCTCTAGCACCACTATTCTGTAATATGAACATTTTAAGTAACACAAACTCAGTTTTGTATTTTACTGTTGTAACTGCAGTTAGTTTAAAGAGACCTAACAATTAGAATTCTACAGTAGTAACAAATAGAATCGTTTCTAATGGGGGGAAAATGATACCGTCACTGGTGACATAAAGTCGCTGAGAGAGAAGGTGGCCACACTGAAGTCAGGGGAGACTCAAATTTAATATTTTCCTTAACAAGCAATAAAATAAAAATAAACAGGAAAGAATGAGAGATGGCACTCAAAGCAGGACTTATTAAAGACATATTTAACATAATTTCTGCTGCATATTGCCAGGGACACGTCCCTCCAAAGAATGCATGGTTACACTACAGTATGAATATGTATGAATAATAATGTTGACCTGAATATTGAGCTTACTGTAAATACTGTACAGAAAATAATGTCTAGAAAAACATAGCTGCTCCACCTCCTCCCCAACACTCCTGACAGTGTGTAAAACTTACACCCACATGCACAAACACATCAGTGTTATGTCACTTATCTCTCAGAGGTTGAAGTAACACATTATTTCCTCCCACACGCATGCAGACATGCTACATTTGTCATACCTGTTCACAAACCCATCTGCTCCCATTCAGTCTAAAAAAAACACACATCTGAACGTCCACACGGTGAGTACGTGGGCGAGGCTTCCTGAAGCATGATGGGAATTATACTAACAGACACAAGCAGTCACTGTATAGCTCAGATCCATAAGCTTAATGGGTGAATCACAGCAGCCTAACAGGATCCCTGCAAACACACACTGTGTAATCTCACAGCAGCATGGCGGGGAGTCCATTTTCATTTTAATAAACCTTTAAAAGCTCCTCGATTGTCATTTATTTCCCGCCTCTCTTCTTTTACGACCGTGTAAGCCGTCGCTGAGTGTTTTATGAAGATATACGAGCGTCATAAAAATGTGTTTAGGTTTCCTCGTCACTCTCATTGGCTTTCATGATTGTAATGGTGCCGCTGTGATGTCGCCTATAAAACAGACATTAGTCAAGTCAATACGAGGCGTCCCCCAGTGTACTAATGTACACAAACGGTCCTCAGATGGGCGTGGCAGCCGGGGTTTTATCCCTTCTAATTCTCTCTCTCACACCCCTATAAAGTCTGAACTGGATATCTGCAACATCTTGAGTATGTGAAAGTTTGTCCACCCGTTGACCGATAACAAGTTTTGATTATTTATTTTCATTGAAAAGATGCAAACAGCCTCGGTATGGAACATAAAACACAGTATTTGCAGCAAACATTATTGCTTGTATTGTTTAATTTTATTCTATAAATTGAACAAAATAAAGTCTCAGACCTTCATCAGCTCATCGGGCCTGAGGCAAGTCAACAGTTGTGACTAGTAAACATCAACTGGTGCCAGTTTCAACCCTCTTCAGACTCTGTGTGAACCATCAGCAACCATGGCTTCCTCTCAGCAGCTCTGTACAAAAATGAAAGTTACTGAAGGACTACAAGAAGACAGCAAAGCGTTGTCAGCTTGCAGTTTCCACAGTGTGAAATGTAATTTAGAGAAGGCAGTTTAGGGAGCTGTGGAGGTCGAGAAAACTCAATCAGCAACGGGAGGTTTGAAGAAAAAAGCAGCAGCAACTCATCAAACAAACACCTCACCGACTGTTAAACATGTTCACCCCCATGTTCAACGGATCTATTGTGTGCTTGTGTTACAGCCAGTGGCACAGGAAACATTGCACGGGTGGATGGAAGAATGGATTCCACTAAATACAGCAAACATCACAGCTTCTGTAAAAAGCTGAAATACGTATAAAGTTTTTATGCTGATGGGAAATCTCTGTTGAGAGCTGCACATGCTCAGTACAGTCAATCGCAATGTGCTAACGTGCTACATTATCTATAAATGCATCATGTAAGCGTGTGTTTGATGGTCACATTAAACCGTTGACCCCAGAAAACATCCTGTAATATTCACCCTGATGCTTAATTGATCTGAAATTAATCTTAATGTGCTATATGTTGCATTTTTAATCATCAATTAATCAGTGTCACACCGACTGATACCTCGCTATAATTACCATAAACAAATGAAACCAAGGTTGAATGATTGATAGCTTCTGTCTCACACCACTGGGAGCGTCGGCGCGCAGCGTTCCTTCAAATTAAAACCACATTCAACACAGATCCTTCAGGTACTTTCAAAGGACAACAGCTCCTGAAGAGCGTTTGTGCGTTCAGGTAGAAAGACTTCATCATTTATTATTTGAAAACTGTTTTCTTTCCAAAAAGCAACTTTTTAGTTTTCCATCACGTTTTGACAGCTGATTTTCCCCACACAGTGACTGAAAAGAACCTCGTTCAGCTCGGACGCACTAAAATATCCAAATAAATAATTGGTTGAGAGATGATGATGAAGACTCTCATTGATAAAATGACTCATTCAGACAGAAACTGTAAAACATCTCTCTCACATCAAATCTACGTCTCATTCTTCTCTTTCATGAAAAATGCAGCCGAACCATAAATGCTGCAAGAGATGTTCGACTTCAGGTTCACTTTGTCAGACGAGTTATTGAGGAAACATCTTTCACTAAAGGGTAGTATTTTCTTTATTCTCTCGACAGATGCTGTTCAGCATGTTCACCAAAGAGGTTATCACTTTATCACTGTACAAACACACAACTGTATTTGTGATTTGGCTGAAACTGGATCGACTGGTTTTGCCTGGCTGCTAACTGCTAATGTAGCTGCCGTTAGTGTGCAACTGAACGGGGCTCAGCAGCCTCCCAGTGAACACAACCTCCGAGACAGACAGAGGACAGTTTGACGACAGCGGTACCGAGGTGATTCACAGTTTCCAGATGGACTTGTTGCTAAAAGAAGCTAACTGCAGCTAACACTAATGTTAGCTACCACTGACTCAGCCTGGAATGGCAAACTGAGACAAATGTGGTGAAAAGCCACCACTGTTCTGTATTTCCTGTGATCGATCTGTCCTGTATGACCACAGCTGGCTTTCAAATAAATCATTAAGTGAGGCCTTGAGACGAAGAACCATATAAGTCCATATTTTCAATTTTTGAATAATAATTTTTTTTTATTTGGACTGTGAACATTATATTATATATTTTTAATTTTACTTGAAGATAGACAACAAAAGCTTCCCAATTCTAATGAGATAAGATTTTTCAGTGTCAATCTTAAAAATAAACAGTTAGAGTAATTTAAATTTCTGGAATGTGGAAGAACGGTATATGTCCAGTTAATGTGGAATAACAGTATAAGTCCAATTCATCATATCACTTTAAACCACCGGAGATCTGATTCCTTTATCTTAGTTTTAATATAGTAACAGAACCTCAAAGAAAATATTAAGCATTTCTTTCTTTCCATTTATTTTGGGATTTTTTGCTAATGTAAATCACAGAACAAATACAGACAATACAGTACGAACAATAAACATATATATTACGATTAATTTTACACAATAAACACAATATACCCCACCTTACCCTGAACATGGCCTACACATACCATGCGACTCTTCACATTCTAATGTGTCATAAAATGCGTGGGCCTTCGCTGGCTTGTAGGCTAGCATTGTCATAAGGTCACGGTGCTTCTCCTTCTTGACGGGCAGAGGGTCCTCGTAAGCTCGAGCGTACGTGGTGGAGAACAAGGGAGCTGGAGGTGGTTGATTCTTCCTCTGTTTGGTGATGAGCCAGGTCTTCCATCCCTCGTAGAGGCTGTGGCTCCCTTTTGTGTGGACACACCATGGATCAGCAGCTGAAATCATGATTCGACAAGAAATTCAATAAAGATTCTTCCTTCACGCACATATCCCCAACACTGTTAATTTTAGAAACCCAACTCTTTAGTTTTTTTCCTGTCACTTTCAACCACATCATGGATGAGATTAGGAAGCCAGATGGACGCTTTAGTGTTGCATCAGGGAGCTGCCTGAAGTCCGCACATTTCATCTCAATGACTTTGAATGGATACTGCTGCCTGGCTCCACAGATCCTCTCGGCGACATCGCTGGGGGTGTAGAGAGTAGATACCTTACGCCTTTTCTCCAGCATGGCAAAGGAACGGTCACAGGGAAGGAAGGAGTGACCAGACACCATGAACTTCTGCTCTATCTGACTGAAGTACCCTCTAGATACGAGCAGGGCCATGAGGTTTATGACTCACCAGTTGTTGTTCTGCCCACAGCATCGGTCACTATAGACGATGAGCTTCCGTCCCTTTGCCTGGCCTAGGGGAGCGAAAGATGTTTCTGCCCACTTCAAAAGACAGCTTGCCACCTTGATGAAACCTCTGTGAGCGATGCCCTCATGCCAGAGGCACATTGTAGGAGGATCGTCAGTGCCCATCTCCTGGATACAGAGGTTGTAGTTGGCCAGCTGTCGTTGATAGTACACGTTGGAGTGTGTCAGGTTTGGCGTGTACACTACCCCCTGCATGTCGATACAAATGACATGGCAGTCATCATTGGCTTTGGCCCACTCTGAGTCAGCCTGCAACTGGGTGTATGCTTTTTCAGCTTTCCGGTGGTGAAGCTCACTCTCGGCTGCAATCTTCAACCTTTCTCCATCTGTTGTAGCAGCTGCTAATTTTGAGAACAGGGCGTCACATCTTGGCTGCCCAAAACTGAGGTTCTGCTGCTTGAAGATGTCCCTATAGAGCCAGAACTTTGCAGTGGATGTTGGATTGTTTTCCTTGTACAGGCGGTACATGCAGAGCAGGTTCAAATTAGGGCTCAGGTACTCCCACCCCACACCTCCCTTCATCCGTGAGTAGTGGTTCGGTTGGCCTGGGAAGCTCAGGATATGCTCTCTTATCCCCTCTCTCACTGCAGGATGAATGCTATGAGGCCTAAAAAAAAACACAACTCATGAACAAGTGAAATATAATAAACTATGCTGGTCTGTTTTGCACAATTGCATTGTTTCTATGACAATAAATGTATAATTCTAACATAGTTACTTTCCTCTAAACTATAGGATTTTGTTTTCATATACAATCATTAAGATCCACATGTTGTAATGATACAAAGAATAATCATACATTATATTTGCATAGTACTTTACCTCTGATATCGATCTCAAAGTGCAAAAATATGTTTCCTGACTGGGCAGCGGCTGTGAGCTGAATCCTAACCATTACCATAGGTGCACACTGCCACTGTCATAAGTGATGAGATCAGCCGGCGACCATTCATTCTCAATGGACGCTGGCGTTATAGGGTGGCAAGGCGCCCGACGCCCTATAATGCCAGCGTCCATTGCATGTGAATGGTCGCTGGCTGCTCTCACTCATGATGGTGGCAGTGTGCACGCACCATTAGACCAGGGAATGTTGTGGGGCAACTAGGCTTGGATAATGACTTACCTGTTCCTATGTTTTCCTCTTAAGTCCTCTAATGGAGACCTGACTTCAGTTACCTGTTCTGTTCCCTCAGACTGACTGCCTAACTTTTCTTGAATAACCTTTTCAAAGATAACTAACTTTAAGTAAATATGTTATGGACAATGTATCTAATTAAAATCATGCATGTAATAAAAAGTTAACAAAGGCTAGGCTATATAAAACTTGCCTGTAGGTGACTAAAGATAGATAAGAAATGTGGGCTTACAAACAGCAAGTCTTTGGCCTCCTTGTTGCACATGGTACTTGAAGGTGTACTTCCTCTTGTCAGGCCCACATCAGGCCCACAACTCACCTTGTGCTAGAAGTAAAAAGACATGAAGTAAAAAGACATTTACCATAGCGTAGCAGGCTAGCCGTCGTGTAGAGCTGTCAAGTTAAGGTCATTAAGTAGAGAGTACATGAGGCTTTGGTTAGGAGAATGAGTAAGCCATGTGTGGGCCTTTTAGGGCACCAAAGCACTGTGGTCTGTAATGCACTTGGTGGCCTACTTGATGCCTATCATCCTTCATCCATCCTCACAAAATTTAACATTTAGTGATCAGGCACATGTGCAGTCTTAGTGAATTGAAGGCATACAGTAGATACAGCAGCATACAGTAATCTAACATGTAGTGACAAATTGCAAGGGTAGATAAATTGCCTACATTATAGCCTAGCCTACACCGAAAGACGTAGGCTATATCAATTCACTGGTTATTTCATGGGCCTGCATTGGGTTGCATTGCATACTGTTGACATGATACGGTCATGAATTGCTTAAGTTAGCCTACCTGCTCCAAACCAGAAAGAATGATAGCCTGCTGCCTCTCGTAAGAGACAGCATAAAACTCTGTGAAGAGCTGGAGTTTTCCTTGGTCTGTTAGGTTTGAGGACTGCCTGGGACACGTCTCCTTGCACACCTTGCCCTTAACAGAAACAAAGTCACATTAAAGTTTTTAGCTATAAAACACTTTAGATTTATTAGCAGGCTTATTAAGGTTATTAACTAGAATATATAACAGCTTACACAATCAATGAATGGTCATTATAACGTTGGCGTAGCTGCGTCACAGCTGGGCTGGCGTTAGGGACATCAAACCATAGACAGTAAAAGATGGCATCAAACGCACCTAAAACGTCTCGATTCATTTCTCCGTGGTTACAAGGAGTAGAAACATGCTAAAAGGCTTTCAGCTTTCATTTTGTCATTCATTCAATTCAATTTTTTCAATTTAAATTTATTTGTATAGCGCCAATTCATAACAGAAGTTATCTCAGGACACTTTTCAAATAGAGCAGGTCTAGACCGAACTCTTTATAACATTATTTACAGAGACCCAACAGTACCACCATGAGCAAGCACTTGGCGACAAGGGCAAGGAAAAACTGCCTGTTAAAAGGCAGAAACCTAGGACAGATCCTCCGGCTCTAGGTGGGTGGTCGTCTGTCTCGACCAGTTGGGGTGAGAGAGAGAGAGAGAGAGGCAGAGAGAGAGAGAGAGCGAGAGACAGACAGACAGGTGCACAGCAACAACAGTATTGGCAATGGCAATCTAGCAGGACCATGGCAGGAGGCTCCACCAGGATCGACAAAAACCTGCGAGACGAGAAAGCACAAGAACTCCGGGGAAGAAGTGAAGTTAGTAACATGCATTAATGGGACATGAATGAGTGCAGAAAGAGAGAGGAAGGGAGGAGCTCAGTGCACCATGGGAAATCCCCCGATAGTCTAGGCCTATAGCAGCATAACTAAGGGATGGTTCAGGACTCACCTGATCCAGCCCTAACTATAAGCTTTATCAAAGAGGAATGTCTTAAGCCTACTCTTGAATGTGGTGAGGGTGTCTGCCTCCCGAACCACAACTGGAAGCTGGTTCCACAGGAGAGGAGCTTGGTAACTGAAGGCTCTGGCTCCTGTTCTACTTTTAGAGACTATAGGAACCACAAGTAGCCCAGCATTCAGAGAACGTAGTGTTCTAGACGGGTAATAGGGTACTATGAGCTCTTTAAGATATGAAGGGGCCTGACCATGAAGAGCTTTATAGGTGAGGAGGAGGATTTTAAATTCTATTCTACATTTTACAGGGAGCCAGTGCAGAGAAGCTAGTACAGGAGAGATGTGATCTCTTTTTCTAGTTCCTGTCAATACTCATGCTGCAGCGTTCTGAATTAATTGGAGCGTTTTAATGGACTTATTGGGGCAACCTGATAATAAAGAGTTGCAGTAATCCAGCCTTGAAGTAACAAATGCATGGATTAGTTTTTCTGCATCTGTCTGTGATAGTATGTGTCTAATTTTTCTAATATTACGTAAATGAAAGAAGGCAGTCCTAGAGGTCTGCTTTATGTGGGAGTTAAATGACAAATCCTGATCAAAGATAACTCCAAGATTCCTGACAGTGGTGCTAGAGGCCAAGTTAATGCCATCTAGATTAACTATATCTTTAGACAGTGAGTCTCTAAGGTTTTTGGGGCCAAGAACAAGAATTTTGTTTTTTTCTGAGTTTAACATCAGAAAATTGCAGGTCATCCAGGATTTTATGTCCTTAAGACATGTTTGTAATTTAGATGATTGATTAATTTCATTGGGCTTGATTGATAGATATAACTGCGTATCATCTGCATAACAGTGAAAGTTAATGGAGTGATTCCTAATAATGTTGCCTAAAGGGAGCATATATAAAGTAAATAGTATTGGTCCAAGTACAGAACCTTGTGGAACTCCATGACTAACTGTAGTATTTATTGAAGATTCATCGTTAACATGTACAAACTGCGAGCGATCTGATAAATATGACTTAAACCAGCTTAGTGCGGTTCCTTTAATGCCAATTTGATGCTCAAGTCTCTGTAAAAGAATATTATTGTCAATGGTGTCAAATGCAGCACTAAGATCTAATAATACAAGTACAGAGACAAGTCCATTGTCAGAAGCAGTCAGAAGGTCATTATTAACTTTAACCAGAGCTGTCTCTGTGCTATGATGAACTCTAAATCCTGACTGAAAATCCTCAAATAAACTATTGTTATGTAGAAAGTCACACAACTCTTTGGCGACTACTTTCTCCAGAATCTTAGAGAGGAAGGGGAGGTTAGAGATCGGTCTATAGTTGGCTAAAACCCCTGGGTCAAGAGTGGACTTTTTAAGAAGGGGTTTATTTACAGCTATTTTAAAGGACTGTGGTACATATCCTGATAATAAAGAAAGATTAATCATATCCAGTAAAGAAGTGCCAATTAAGGGAACAACTTCTTTAAGCAGCCTAGTTGGGATCGGGTCTAATAGACAGGTTGATGGCTTCGATGAAGAAATGATTGAAGTTAACTGATGAAGATCGATAGCAGAAAAAAAGTCTAAATATATATCTAAGTTTACATTGACAGAAGTCCCTGAACTTGGAGAGCCACTGATAACTGTTGATGGCAGTTGGTGATTAATTTTTTCTCTAATGGTAATAATTTTATTATAGAAGAAGCTCATGAAGTCATTGCTACTTAAGTTTATGGGGATATGTGGCTCAATAGAGCTGTGACTCTCTGTCAGCCTGGCTACAGTGCTGAAGAGGAACCTAGGGTTATTCTTATTTTCTTCTATTAGTGCTGAGTAATAGGCTCCTCTGGCATTACGGAGGGCCTTTCTATAAGTTTATCTAAGATTATCTTGCCAATTTGAGCGATATTCTGATAATTTGGAAGAGCGCCATTTCCTTTCAGATTTTCTAGCTATTTGTTTTAACTGGCGGGTTTGGTGGTTGTACCAAGGTGCTAGTCTCCTATGTTTTAATAATTTCCTTTTTATAGGAGCGATAGAGTCTAATGTTGATCGTAGTGAGCCTGTAGCACTATTGACAAGATTATCAATTTCAGAGGGACTAAAGTCGTTATAGGACTCTGTTAAATTCAGACATGGCATTGAATTAAACACTGAAGGAATCTCCTCCTTAAATTTAGCTACAGCACTGTCAGATAGACATCTGCTGTAGGAAGTTTTGCCTAATGGCTTATAATCTAACAACATGAATTCAAAAGTTATTAAATAATGGTCAGATAGGAAAGGATTATGTGGGAAGACTATTAAATGTTCAATATCAATGCCATATGATAGAACAAGGTCAAGAGTGTGATTAAAACAATGAGTTGGTTTATTTACACTCTGAAAGAAGCCAATTGAGTCTATTAATGATATAAATGCATTACTAAGGCTGTCATTGTCAACATCCACATGAATATTAAAATCACCTACAATAATTACTTTATCTGATTTAAGGACTAAACTTGATAAAAACTCTGAGAATTCAGATATAAAATCAGAGTATGGTCCAGGAGCGCGGTACACTATAACAAATAGAACTGGCTGCAGTGTTTTCCAGTTTGGGTGAGAAAGACTAAGAACAAGGCTTTCAAATGAATTATAATTTAGTTTAGGTTTAGGGTCCATTAAAACGCTCGAATCATATATGGCTGCTACTCCACCTCCTCGGCCAGTGCCTCGAGGAATGTGAGTATTAATATGACTGGGGGGGGTGGATTCATTTAGGCTAACATACTCCTCGTGGGACAACCAGGTCTCAGTAAGACAAAGTAAATCAATATCATAATCTGATATTAATTCATTCACTAAAACAGCTTTAGAGGACAGAGACCTGATATTTAACAGCCCACATTTCATTCTCTTATTTTGTGCTACTGAGGAGTTGGTTTTAATTTTTATTAGATTTTTATGTTGAACTCCTCTTGTTTTTATTTCTTTAAATAATTTAGGTGGTCGGGGGACAGACACAGTCTCTATGGGGTTTTGGGTGGGTGACTGTTCTAAAGAAAGAGCAGAGAAGTGTGTAAGACAGCAGCTCTGCTTCCTGGTCCTAACTCTGGACTGTCAGGTTTTAGAAATAAACTTCGCCATATTTCTAGATAAGAGAGCCGCTCCATCCAAAGTGGAATGGATGCCGTCTCTCCTAATCAGACCAGGTTTTCCCCAAAAAGGCTTCCAGTTATCAATGAAGCCCACATCGTTTGCTGGACACCACCTCGACAGCCAGCGGTGGAATGACGACATGCGGCTCTACATGTCATCACTGGTCACATTGGGCAGGGGTCCAGAGAAAACTACGGATGGAAAGATGGCATTCATTTCTCCGTGGTTACAAGGTAACGTTAGATAAGTTACTTTGTAAATAAACGGTTCTTCCACTCACCTCTTTCGGTGGACTTTTTCCTCCTTTTAGCTCTCCTCTCCAGTTCACATATGGTTTCCCAGCATCCCTCAAAGACTTCCTTGCTCTGTCCTTCCATTCGTTCATGTTTGCTCTCCTTTTTTTGCAGAGGTTTTGCCTATTAATGTCCACAGTGGACATGAAAGCAACTGGCGTCTCCATTTTTTGTTAGTGGACATAAGTGTTTTTTCCGCGTGACTATTTTAAAGTTGAAAATACGGAGTATTGGTCACGCGAACACCCCCCCAAACTGCTTCTGTATACAAAGTGGCACACATACATTCATGTCACATGGTTATCTCATTTATTTTTTTGGACTTGTACGGTTGTTCGTCGCATGGACTCAAATGTTCTGTATTTAAATCATTTTCTGTCAGTTACAGAGTAACGCAGGATGAAACCAGCCTCAGTGACTGTTGTTCAGCACACATTAAACATAGTGTAGAAGAACAGTTTTTATGTTGTACAAGCACAAACAGGCCTGCACATGAGCACACTTTGCTCATGATAGAAAGGTTGAATGACACGTCTATTTCATGCTTCAGAGCCTCCGGTCACAGAGCCGATGGACACACTGGGCAGAGTGGCAGCACAATATTGTTCAAACCAGCCCTAACTGCTGCTTCTTTAGCATTCTCAGCTAACAGCGAGATGTTTCTGAGCTTCAGTGTTAGCCGTTGTAAAGTCTCACAGTTATTTAATGTTTTCTGGCACCTGTTCACCCGTGCACACACACACTGAAGCAGATTTACAGTGGTGACGCAGCCCGGAGCCGTATCCAGATGTTCTTTCCATTCCTAAAATCACTTAGAGCAGTATTTAAAATTTGGCTGGCCCTCAGGTAGACAGCGCTACTGCCTCCAGTGCATCTGTTGATTCAGTTAAGGAGAGCGGAGATCTGAGGAGGACGAGAAAGAAGGATTAACAGTTAATGTAAAGCAAACAGATGGAGGAGCGCTGTGTGTGTGTGTGTTACTGTGTGTGTAGTTTGGTTTTGCTACAGCCTTAAGGAGTCAGTGTCAGCTTTGCCCAAATATGGACTTCCACAGACGGAGGAAAGTGATGAATAATAATGTCCATCAAAGCAAACAGGATGTACATATAAAGTCTCCAAAATAAAACTATCACAGAAGAAGAAATGGCTTTTTAAGAGTACCAGAAAAGCATCACACACATTATTAAACCCACTGTGTAGATTCATTATTATAATTAGAGAGTTTCCTGACCTTGAAATGTGCTCCGCATGTTCCTGTGCATCCTGCAAAGGTCGGAGGAGAACTACAAGAAGACAGGAGGTTCATACCAATAAGGGGCAAGATGACGTGGTGATGTTTCAGTATGTTTATCTCCTCTGTCTTTATACGTCTCCTGTCCAACAGGGACAGGAAGTCCTGTTTCAGGTGTTCTTAAAGGTATTTTAGAGTTTACTGATAATAAAAGTATTTGATGACTAATGCTGCGTCCAATCAATCGCTTTCTCTCTTCTGACGCCGCAGGAGCGGAGTGTTTCTGAGGACCAATACAGACATCTGGATCTATACCTGCAGCAGCGACTCACGATATTGAGGGGGCCAAGATGGACGTGGCGCAGGATGCGGGGTGCAAAGTTTCTCCGTCAAACTATTTGATGCTTTGTGAATAGGCAGACAGAATATTTGGTAATTTTAATGATTTAATGATAAAAAAGTGACTTTAACTCAGTAACATTTTGGTACCAGAACTATTATTCTGTGGAAAAAGGGAAAAAAAAAAAAAGGGAAAACCAAGTGGTAAAAGTTTGAACGCAAGCTAGCTAACGTACCAACGGATGTTAACGCCAGAGAAAGAAAGAAGATGACTTCCAATGCTAACATGAGTGACGCTGAAGGTCAGTAGAAATGAAGGCACCAGGTGAGGAAAGCATAGAAACTACTCCTGAAGATACAATGGACTCACTTTTGGGCCAGTCCTGTAACACCCAAACGAAACGGGACTCTAACGGTAACGGTGACAGAGCTAATGTCAGCGCTGACATTTTGGCAGCTACCCAAGAGCTCTCCAATAAACATGACGAGACGTTCCGTAAGATCTCAGTGATTGAATTCACAACAGAAACAACATCTCAACGCATTGAAAAACTCTCTTCTACAGTTGAGCAACTTGTGGTGGATATTAATCACCACAAAGACATTTTGAAAGTTAGAAATTGAACAACTGAAAAAAGAGAACCGGATTCTGAGAGCAGGAGTTGCTGAAAACAAGCGCTACAGTTACAGATGGACACTGAAACTACACGGAGTAAGAGAGGAGATGAATGAAGACGTGAGAGCAGTGGTGATTACCATCCTGGGGAAAGTTGCCCCGGGACTTTATGAATATCTACAGGAGGGTATCGACATTGCACATTTTTTAGCAAGGCAACAACTGAACTTTTCTGGAAGAATTAAAAAAACTAGAGATATTTTTAACCTTTGGCTTCAGAGAGACTTAACATTATACGGCAGAGTCCTTTTGTCGAAAGCTGAAGGCGTCTCTCATTTTGTTTATCCATCTCTTTCTCTTTGTGAATGATGCCACTGCTAAAGAAATTAACAAGCTATTTCTGAACTTCATCTGGAGAAATAAAACACGCAGTTCTATCTAACAGCAGAGCAGAAGGTGGTCTTGAAGTGCTTAATTTCATTGATATTATAAATACTTTTAAAATCAATTGGTTAAAAAGATGTTTGACACATCTAAATTTATTGTGGTTCTTCATCCCCAATCAGATTTTTGAAAAAAATGGGCTTGCTTTCGTTTTAACCTGCAATTACTCACCTGACAAGCTTCCGGTCACACTGTCTAGATTTCATCAGCAATCACTTCTTTCCTGGAAATTGTGCTTCGTTCACAATTTTTCTCCTCACAAAACTCTGTTATGGAACAACGAGTGTATAACTATAAGGAATAAATCTCTTTTTTATTCCAAATGGTTTGAGAGAAGTATAAATAATATCTTGTCTGTTTTGGATGAACATGGTCTTGTCCTCTCCTATGAGAGCTTTATATCTCGTCAGAATTTTCCTATCTTTCAAAGAACTCGGTTATAAAAGCAATCCCCTCTGGCTTACTTAATTTAATGAAAAGTCACTTATCCTTCTGTGAAGGAATTAGACCAGAGGGCACATCTGTTTTACTTTTGAATGGTATCAACATACAAGACAAGAAATGTAACAATAAACATATAAGGAAAATCTTTCAAGATAAAAAGAGGTTTTCTCCACGAGGAAAATTTTATGAGCGCTCTCATTCAGAAGACAGACTGGGAAAAAGCATGGCTTTTACCTCACAAATACTGTATTCATAACAAAGTAAAAGAAACTAATTTCAAAATTCTTCTCAAAATATATCCTGTTAATTCTTTCATTTTGAAATTGATGGATGTGGACAGCTCTTGTGTTTTTTGTGGGCATGCTGATGAAACTTTAAATCATCATTTGTTTTTTGAATGTAATGTCACAATGCAATTTTGGTCAGACTTGTGTTCTCATGTCTTCACCCATGTTAACATGCTGTACTGTTTTTCCCTAAAAGATGTTATTTGTTATTATGAAAATAAGAAGAACAAGTGTCTTCAATATTTAGTTAATTTTTTCATTTTATTGGGAAAATATTTTACTCATAAGCAAAAATTCTCAGCCTCCAAGCCAACCTTTCCTCATTTTTTGATTGAATTTAACTCACTTTATAAAATCCTTAGCCCTGGTTAAAAATAAAAAGAATACACAATTTTTAGATAACTATGAAAAGCTATTTGATGTACCCTCTGGTATTTAATGAAATTTATGATTGCAGAGATTGTTAAATACATTAGTATTTATTTATTTTGTTTTTTATTAATTAGGTTCTACCTTATCTGAGATCTCAGGAATTTACTTTGTAAATTTATTTATTCTATTTATTTACTTTTTGTTTTTGTATCTGTGAAACAGCTCTTCTATATTGTGTTATGTGTTAGTGTTTGACATAATTTGTTAATTGAATATTTAAATAAAGTTCATACTAAAAAAAAAAAAAAACGAAAAAAAAAACCCAATAGAGACGTCTATGTCCTCACTGAGTACAAAGCAAGTCTGTAGCAAGTCTCGCTACTATCTTGGGTTCTCTCACACAGGTTAATAATCAAGACAACTTTATTTCTTTGTCAATAGCGCACACTATTACCACAAAACTTTGCTTCAAAAGTCCATAAAGGTTTGCTCCAGTTGTCCTTTGTGTTGTGTGTTGGCCCCCCAGGTCCAGATCCAGCACACTACTGCATTAAGAGAGAGTGATTACTCAATGAGTACCAGCTGAGATCATCAACTCACCTGGAGCTGCTCTCAAAAAGCCTTGTGTAGTGTAAACCACACCCACCTCCACACAGATGTAACTAGCTAATTAACTATTTAAATTATCTAACGAATTATCTAACGAGCTAACTAGTTAGCTAATACTATATCAATCCTGTGCGATATGTATCTATAATAAATATCTGTTATTTTAATGAAACACAAACATAAATATCTTAAATTGAATCTCTCATTGGATTTATCTTCTCCTTCACTACTTTACTTCCACTCATCATCTTCTTACGTTACCTTTAAATCCCAGACAGCTTTAGGGCCGATGAACATCTATCAGTGTTCAAATACACAAATTGAAAACGTGCAGAAGAGCTGGTGGAGAATAGGAGGACGAGGGAGGCGTGTCCATGTGTGTGTCCACCTGTTGGATTAAATACAGATGTGTCTCTGTTTACAGCTCTGAATGATGAGGAGAAACATCTGGAAGGGTAATTCACGTTGAAACAGCGAGTTATAAAGTTGGAACGGAGCGAGAACGTTGGCTGAGACGCTCATCAGTGGCAGCTGGACACACCGGGAGACAGGCAGGTTTACGGTGGCGGGGGTGGCACACAAGGAACAACAGAAAGGGTTATGATTTGAGAAGAATTGGAAGAAAAGGAACATTTGGGTTTTATGAGGATTGAAATTGTGCCCAGGAGAGTGGAACAGGAAGAGAAAGTGTGGAATGAAATGTCAGTTTTCAATAAGTCACAGATTGCTCAGAATTATTGTGATTTTGTGTCTAAAACCAAAAGAGGAAATACTGCCCCTATCGCTCTCTCTTTCTCTCTCTCTCTCTCTCTCTCTCTCTCTCTCTCTCTCTATTCATATATATATATATATATATGTGTGTATCTATATATATCTCTATATACACTATATATATATGTATATCTATCTCTATATGTATCTCTCTCTCTCTCTCTCTCTCTCTCTCTCTCTCTCTCTCTCTCTCTATATATATATATATATATATATATATATATATATATATATGTTCAGGTTGGAGTTGACATCCAAACTCAGACAGTACATGTGGTGAAAACTGTGGTGGCATTTGTTAAATGTTAAATAAAGCATAGTATAATCCTGTCTGAGTGTGAGGTTTATTCAGCACCTATAGATTGACTATAGACTCACTGTAACTCACATACAGCAGAGAGGCAGAGTGTCTTTATCCCTGTTTGAGACCCAGTTACACAGTGTCCTGAGTTCTGGGCAAACAGACAGATCGTGTGGTACAGTGGTTCCTTCACGGGAGGTTGGGAAGCCTTCTTGAATGTAAGGCAGGCTGTAAAACTTTAAAATATACCCAGCAGGCTGATATCTCAGCATCTGGCTCACTTCTGCGAAGAAATGTAAAAATGAATTGTCTAATGGAGTGATGGCCAAGTGTCAGGGACAGAAAACACTAGATCTGTCCAAAAAGAAGCCGATTAAATATTATAAATAAAACGCAGAATACAGACAGAGAATTGGATAAAAAGTTCAAAATTCATCCATTTTCATCCATCCAGTTTTACACAAACCTCCTGCAGTTTATAGAGTTCACTGTTTGGGTTCATTGAACAGGTGAATATAATATTAAATATCCATAAAATATGTCACTGGGTTTATTAAATGGGTCCCTTAAGGAAGAAGGTTGGTAAAAACTAGTGTGGCACTATGATGGGTCTCATGTCCTTGGTTGTTCAGTGATGTCTCTTCATGGATATAAAGTGCAGTTAGAAACATGGTGAAACAAAGGTTTATGCACATGGTGAATACTCTTGTATGAGTTTACAGCAACCAGGTCAAAGAGTCCTGTAGGTCCCACTATTATTATTATTATTATTATTATTATTTTTAACTAATGATATAAAAGGTATTAAGTGTGTTCTTTTGGTTAAATGGAAGTTATTGCTGTATTGATCACACTGAATATACATTACATACGATCACTATGTAACGAAAAAGTACTGTCCATAAAATATGTATAATATATAATATTCCAGCAGCTGTCAATTAACAAACAAATCCATGTAGAATTACAAAACAAATTTACTGTTAATGTCACTAATTTTACAGAACCTTACAAATGTAATAATTATTAAACTTGAACAGTTTAATTTATTAAATAAACAGTAAATATCTGCAAATAAATTATAGATTTACAAAATGTATTTTAATCCATTTATGTGAAAGGGGATTTTCTCTTTAAATAAGCAGTAACTTTATGGTTATTTACAGTTACAGTTTATTTTACATTAAAAATGTACATTTACATGTTTTTTCCAAGTATTTAAAAAATACAGAAACAATCTGTAAAATAAAGGTTGAAACCCCGTAAACATACAGATTTAGTTTTTTACACTGTGTTCCTAATAGATCTGAAGAATTTCCCTCAGGTGTTCCTGAGAATGATGGGATGGATGGACACCAGTACTGTTGATAAAGCCGCTGTTTAATACTGGGGATGAACATAATGTTTCAAGTATTGATTATGTATAAAAACAAGAACGTTTGTCTGTCTGAATTATTCATTCACACGGAGCAGGAATGGGTAATATGATTTATTATTATTATTATTATTATTATCATCACTGTGTGGAGGTGTTGTTTTGTGTATTGTATTGATTATATTACATATTTACAATGTAGATTTGTATAAAAATGCTGTTTTCTGTTAACCTTTGTGAAAGAAATAAAACAGAAAAAAGCTGTAACACAAACAGAATGAAAATGAAAGAGAATAAAATCAAATGTATTTATGCAGCTGGTTTAAAACCACCAGTCGACCAACATTATGTACAAATTAAAAGTTCATCAATAGCAAATAAAAAAAGACACATTAACAACAATAAATGACATTGAGAGAATGAATATATATAGAAGGAAAAATCAGATATCGACACAATGTTAAATGTTTAAGAACAATATAAAACAGAATATTATAAAATACTAAAATCCACTAAGAGCAACTAAAAGATAAAATAAACCAGTTCCACCACCAGTATCTAATACCCAGTACCACCAGTGTCCACTACCCAGTATCACCAGTACCCTGTACCACCAGTACTCTGTATCACCAGCACCACCAGTAGCACCAGTACCTCAGTGTCAGTAAACTCAGCACATCCTCTCTGTGAGGAAACGAAAGCTCAGCTCAGGCAGCCGTTGGGGAACCACAGCGTGCAGCGGTGCAGACGCCTCATTTGGGGCGAGCTGCCGTACGGTTGAGCAGCCACATTAATGATGAGACTGATAGTGCTGAGGTTGATGGATGTGACCAAACTCGCACTGATTGGATCAGTATGCAACAATAGGCCGGATTCCAGCGGTGGCTCGCACCCCAAGTTAACTCATCATTCCTGCCCGAAACAACAATAACTGAAGTCCTCTGGTGCCCTGTTGCTCGCAGGCGGTCACAAAGCCGGATCAGAAAGTGAAATAAGCTGTTCATTGATTGGTTTATTGGAAAGGAACAAACACAGAATGAAGCTACAGTCCAGCTGCAGCTCCTCGGATCCACTCACTAACACCCGTTCAACAAATCAACCACAAACAAACCGATGGTACCAAACAAATCAACGCTCACTTTGGGTTTCACACTCAGAACAGTCGTCTCCTGGGTCACAGTGTTCAATTGATTCTGGTGTGTTAGTTAATTAGGTACTAATTAGATTTTATTCATCAACAACGCTGGTTATTATGTTCTTTGTGTAGCCACACCCCACTATCCCCACCATAAAAACAGACCTAAAGACACTGCGTCAACAACTTTCACATTGCTTCCATTTCAAAATAAAATAGCAGAAACACCATAAATGTACATGAAAGTATTCAAAGAGATATTTCTCAAATGTTCTATTGCACAAGAAACAGATGAGTTTCAGTACGATGGTGGATGAAACCTTCCTGTCGTACAGTGAATTAAAAGCAGTGCACCAGTTGATCCAGTATGTATGACCCAGCAGTACTGGGACTGAGGTTCACCTGCTGGTTTACACACATTTCTTTGCACTTATTTGAACCCAGTTGCAGCTTGAAGAAATAAATCTCCTTCACACCAGCAACAAATGTTAGATATTTACCGAGTACAGACTTCAGCCCACAGTGCACAATCTTCTGACTGGGTTTCCTGTGGTAGCATAGCAACAGTTGCTGCACTCAAGAGGGGTGTGCCAGCTCATTACACACACACACACACACACACACACACACAGACTGCTGTGCTCCCAGGTCTTCCTATAGCGGCTGCCACAAACGTTTCTATACAGCAGGTCAGACAGATGATGAAACATGTAGCTGCAGGGGAGGATTATAATGTTTACATTCAGGCAGGTTTTGTGACATTTTGTGAAAACTGTTGATTTCCCAGTTTGTATGAAGAGGCCAGTGGTGGATTGTCAGTATTGATTCCAGTATTCTAGTACTGGTACTTTGTCTAGTACTTTTTATACTACCTGATATTTCTACGTCTATATAATGTACTTTTCACTGCACTGCATTTACAGATACATTACTCAGGTACCTTCCTTCCATGTAACTGTAATCTGATACTTTCAGGGTTCCCACACATCCCATAATATCTGGAAATTTAGAGACTAGTTTTCCAGTCATGGAAACACCTGGAAATTTTATAAAAATGTTCTAGAAATTAACTACCTTATCCTGGTAAATGTCTCACTCAGGTGCTAGTGTCAGCATCTTCACTACAAAGAGGTGCTTTATGGTCTTATTTCTGACAAAATTATAAATAAAATACTGATTAAATTATACTTTTTAACATTAAAACATAACACAAATATTTTTTTGTAATGCCTGAGTAGTGTCTGCAGGTACTGCTTTCAGATTAAACATATGTCGCACTAGAGCACTAGCATGTCGGAGCAAGCCAACCAGACTCCATTGACAAAACCGGTCTTTTTACCTCACAGATAATCACAAAACACTTCAAACTGGACAGAAATTAAATTAAACTCACCAAAACTGTCTTTGTTAGTGTTTCCTACAATCACCAACTCTGGTTTGGTGGAAATAAATCCCTTAATTCACCGACGTAGATGATAAAAACAGCAGTTTCAATCAGAGCAGACCGGCTATGGAAACAAACCACAGAGAGGCTGCGATACAACACAGGCAGAGGGAGAGAGACACCATGTGACTCTGTATCTTTATATAGAGAATAGCTGTTAATGTTTATAATCTCATATATAAAACCTTTTAGTACAAATGTGTCGTCTTTGTTATCAAATGACACCAAATGACTGCTGGAGGGAGCGTTGCTGCTGGTTACTGCTGTTGCTCTATGATTATTTAAAGCTGTCTTGAAGTGCAGTGACTAAGAGTTTAATTATATTTTGTCTTTTAGCGCCGGATATCCTCGCCACTAATGCTGTAAAATATGATGTTAAACTTTCAGGGCTGTGCTTTGTCATTGAAGATAACAAAAGATCCCAGCAGACATGCAGCTTTTTCCATCCATACTGCCTCCAATATGGATGCTGTGTGCTCATTCCCTCCTTACCCCTCTCCCCCTCTCTTTTCAGGAACCTCCCTACCCCTCTTTACCATCTCGCTCCTTCCCGTCCCTCATTCTGTTTTCAGTGAATAAATGTTTTTCATTCTCAGCATGTTTTGCTGAATGTGCATAATGTTGGCCATAGAGGGCAGTGCTCCCTGCTGAACATGATTATATCTCTCCCCCTTCTTTATTCCTTGTAAATGTATGTATGTCTGTGCGCGCTTTGCTCTTATACATCTTTCATTTCTTTGATTTCTTCCCCACGTCCACTTTCTCTCCAGCAGTGGTAGAGGAAGTATTCAGATATTTGGGTAAAAGTACTAATACTGTAAAAATATTCTGCATTGAAAATGTTGTTTAATGTCCAGATGAAATGAAAAATGCTTTTTAACCCTTTACGATTACATTCATAGTCTACGTAACTGTGTATGCCAAAACATGTACCGGCTCCTTCTAACTGCAGAACCTGCCACAAGCTTAGCAGTAATGTTAGCTCTGACTTTGGACTCTGTGTTGGACTCTGTGTTGTGGACTCTGTGTTGTGGACTCTGTGTTGGACTCTGTGTTGGACTCTGTGTTGTGGACTCTGTGTTGTGGACTCTGTGTTGGACTCTGTTGTGGACTCTGTGTTGTGGACTCTGTGTTGTGGACTCTGTGTTGGACTCTGTTGTGGACTCTGTGTTGTGGACTCTGTGTTGGACTCTGTGTTGTGGACTCTGTGTTGGACTCTGTTGTGGACTCTGTGTTGTGGACTCTGTGTTGTGGACTCTGTGTTGTGGACTCTGTGTTGGACTCTGTGTTGTGGACTCTATGTTGGACTCTGTTGTGGACTCTGTGTTGGACTCTGTGTTGGACTCTGTGTTGTGGACTCTGTGTTGTGGACTCTGTGTTGGACTCTGTGTTGGACTCTGTGTTGTGGACTCTGTGTTGGACTCTGTGTTGGACTCTGTGTTGTGGACTCTGTGTTGGACTCTGTGTTGGACTCTGTGTTGTGGTGGGTGTTGGTCGTTTGTAGACGTTAGCAGACTCCATTTATAAGCTAACGTTAGCTAGTGTTGCCCACTGTTGGCACTGTAGGGAAGCGGAGAGAGAGAAGGCACTCGGGAGCGTAAACATCTAAAAATCTGCCATGAAATCAGGTATTTTAGGTTACAACAATCTATAGAAAAGCTTGCTAAATCCTGGAGAGACTGTTTAAATCTGTCCACAGGCAACAGAGAAAGTCGTAAGGTCTCATTTTTTAAGTTATGTTACAACCTGTTCAACTCAATAAAAAAGTGATTAATACATAAAAGTAATACATAAAAAGCTTCTGAATCTTACACTTGGCACTATTAAAAAATGCAGTGTCATTTTTAAATAGTGTAGATATGGGAGATTAAACACATTTTTACAGTAAATTAAATGTAGTAGCGAGCGTCAATGTATCTTGTTGAATTTGGGTCCTTCTATAAAAAGGTTCCTGGTAATTGTCTGCATACCTACTGAATATACCACACTGTGACACCCAAGCTCATTTCTTCTCTCCTTTCCTCTGCAGTTAACCTCTTCATTATTGGCTCTGTCACCACCGTTGTATTTTCTTTAATTTCAGTTATTACATTACCAGTTTCTCCTCGTCTTTGCTTCAGTCGAACCCTCCCCTTCCCCGGTGTCAGATCAGCGATGTGGGTCAGAGGAAAGGAGGACAGAAGCCTAAAGACAGACACATTAGCACAGTGAATTGGGTTAACACAGATGATTCATAATGATAGGCCGAACCAAAGCTCATCTTTTATAGACACCGATATTGAAATGTCCTCAGGTGCTGACAAAGAAATCAAAGCACCATAAATCTCCTAAAATTCACTCCAACAGCTAAATTCACCTCTTTCGTGTCACTTCTACCGTCTCCTATAAAAAATGTGTAACATTTCCTCATTAAACTGTGTATAAACAGTAGAGCTATGTTCTATATGTAGTTGAGTTGTGTTGTTGGAAGGAAGAGAAAATGAAGCCCAGGGAATGAAGTGAGAGCTTGTCAGGGACCAAACAGTCAAGCAATGAGGAAAACCAGGAGTTTGTGAAAAATAGGGTTTTTTATTTAACATCTTAGGCCTATAAAAGAGGTCAACAAAATATAACTATACTCAAAACAGCATACAACAGACAGAATATGAACTAAACAAACTGACCTGCCTGAATGAGACACAAGGGAACATATATAGTGGCTTGGCCAAACCAATTTACCCACAAGGTGAAAACAAAATGGATGCCAACTACAACTACTACAAGTAAAACAAACTAAACCCAAAATCCCCCTCCAACATGGCAGCACATGGTACGGCTTGATTGGTAGGCTACAGGATATAACCATCCTCCACCCTTGGCCACGCCTTTCTTCCACCAGGACAGACCTCATTGCTGGCTGTTACCCTGTGTGTCTTGGGCCATCACAGAGCTGCTCCAGCTAAACAACAAGAAATTGAGCATAGCGTTAGTTCAGGCAGGCCACGAAGTCAGGCTCAGCTCTCAGTTACAGATATATGATCACAGCTAGTCATAATCATAGTCATAGTTGTTTTGCTGCTTTTATGACTTATGTAAAGTGTCTTTGAGTATTCAGAAAAATCGCTTCAAATAAAATGTATTATTATTATTTATAAACATACATCAGCTGATGGATCAGCTGATTCCTCCTAAGCTTCCTATTGGATACCATACACAGTCAGCTGACAGCTCAGCTGATTCCCTCAAGCATCCAATTGGCAAATATCATTCATGGCGCCTTATTTAAGCTGCTTTAGCCTGCCTATCTTTGCTGCTTCCTCTACAAGCCTTTTTTTTGCAACCCACCTCCACCCCAGCTCCTCCTTTTTATGTTGTATCTAATTAATCAATGTCATTTTCTGATTGCCATTGATGCTTGCTCTGTTCTGTACCCTGGGGGGGTCTCTGCTGCCGCTCTCCTTGTCTTAAACTTTTCCATGTATGCACATGAAAGGGCAGGGAGGTGTGCTCTCCCTGCCTTAAGGTTTTCCACGTAGGCACGTGGAAGGACAGGGAGGTCCCAGAACAGAGCCATACCGCCAAATGTAATATTCTGCTTTGGAATAAAAGATATTTTGACAAAAGTGGTCTTGACTGAACTCAAATTAGATGTATAATCTGTAACATTTCCTCATTAAACAGTGTATAAACTCTATGTTATATATGTAGTTGAGTTCTTCCATTATCCCAAATGTTTCCAACAATGTTCAAACTCAGAGAAATCTGTCATTTTATTCAGGTAACGATGCGTTTCACCGGTCGCCTGTCGATGGCGTCATATCCCCTTTGTGCCTGCGTCAGCGTTGTGGTTGTATGCCAGAGGCTGTCATACAATGACTGTTTATCCAGTCTGAAGCCACATTTTTACCATCCACTTTTTAGATCTTGGTGCTTTTTAACTCTAGATTTGAACCGGATGAAGGATTTTAGTCATCGGACATCTGGGTCTTAAAAGGATGCTATGCAGTTTTCCGGTTTTGTCAAATAGCTACCCCTAGAGTCGCTGCGGAGTACTTGTATTTAACGTTAACTGTCGTAAATACCAATCACCAGAGCCGGCTCTATATACGGCTCTGCGTCTCTGCACTCACAGCTTAGAACAGTCACCCACCCAAAACCCCATAGAGACTGTGTCTGTCCCCCGACCACCTAAATTATTTAAAAAAATAAAAACAACAGGAGTTAAACATAAAAATCTAATAAAAATTAAAACCAACTCCTCAGTAGCACAAGATAAGAGAATGAAATGTGGACTGTTAAATATCAGGTCTCTGTCCTCTAAAGCTGTTTTAGTGAATGAATTAATATCAGATTATGATATTGATTTACTTTGTCTTACTGAGACCTGGTTGTCCCACGAGGAGTATGTTAGCCTAAATGAATCCACCCCCCCAGTCATATTAATACTCACATTCCTCGAGGCACAGGCCGAGGAGGTGGAGTAGCAGCCATATATGATTCGAGCGTTTTAATGGACCCTAAACCAAAACTAAATTATAATTCATTTGAAAGCCTTGTTCTTAGTCTTTCTCACCCAAACTGGAAAACACTGCAGCCAGTTCCATTTGTTATAGTGTACCGCACTCCTGGACCGTACTCTGATTTTATATCTGAATTGTCTGAGTTTTTATCAAGTTTAGTCCTTAAATCAGATAAAGTAATTATTGTAGGTGATTTTAATATTCATGTGGATGTTGACAATGACAGCCTTAGTAACGCATTTATATCATTAATAGACTCAATTGGCTTCTGTCAGAGTGTAAATAAACCAACTCATTGTTTTAATCACACTCTTGACCTTGTTCTATCATATGGCATTGATATAAAACTTCCTACAGCAGATGTCTATCTGACAGTGCTGTAGCTAAATTTAAGGAGGAGATTCCTTCAGTGTTTAATTCAATGCCATGTCTGAATTTAACAGAGTCCTATAATAACTTTAGTCCCTCTGAAATTGATAATCTTGTTGATAGTGCTACAGGCTCACTACGATCAACATTAGACTCTATCGCTCCTATAAAAAGGAAATTATTAAAACATAGGAAACTAGCACCTTGGTACAACCACCAAACCCGCCAGTTAAAGCAAATAGCTGGGAAATCTGAAAGGAAATGGCGCTCTTCCAAATTATCAGAATATGGCTCAATTTGGCAAGATAATCCTAAAATCTATAGAAAGGCCCTCTGTAACGCCAGAGGAGCCTATTACTCAGCACTAATAGAAGAAAATAAGAATAACCCTAGGTTCCTCTTCAGCACTGTAGCCAGGCTGACAGAGAGTCACAGCTCTATTGAGCCACATATCCCCATAAACTTAAGTAGCAATGACTTCATGAGCTTCTTCTATAATAAAATTATTACTATTAGAGAGAAAATGAATCACCAACTGCCATCAACAGTTATCAGTGGCTCTCCAAGTTCAGGGACTTCTGTCAATGTAAACTCAGATATATATTTAGACTGTTTTTCTGCTATCGATCTTCATCAGTTAACTTCAATCATTTCTTCATCGAAGCCATCAACCTTTCTATTAGATCCGATCCCAACTAGGCTGCTTAAAGAAGTCGTACCCTTAATTGGCACTTCTTTACTGGATATGATTAATCTTTCTTTATTATCAGGATATGTACCACAGTCCTTTAAAATAGCTGTAAATAAGCCCCTTCTTAAAAAGCCCACTCTTGACCCAGGGGTTTTAGCCAACTATAGACCTATCTCTAACTTCCCCTTCCTCTCTAAGATTCTGGAGAAAGTAGTCGCCATACAGTTGTGTGACTTTTTACATAACAATAGTTTATTTGAGGAAATTCTTGTACTTGGCCCCAAAAATCTTAGAGACTCACTGTCTAAAGATATAGTTACTCTAGATGGCATTACCTTGGCCTCTAGCACCACTGTCAGGAATCTTGGAGTTATCTTTGATCAGGATTTGTCATTTAATTCCCACATGAAGCAGACCTCTAGGACTGCCTTCTTTCATTTACGTAATATTACAGAAATTAGACACTTCCTATCACAGACAGATGCAGAAAAACTAATCCATGCATTTGTTACTTCAAGGCTGGATTACCACAACTCTTTATTATCAGGTTGCCCCAATAAGTCCATTAAAACGCTCCAATTAATTTGAAACGCTGCAGCACGAGTACTGACAGGAACTAGAAAAAGAAATCACATCTCTCCTGTACTAGCTTCTCTGCACTGGCTCCCTGTAAAATGTAGAATAGAATTTAAAATCCTCCTCCTCACCTATAAAGCTCTTCATGGTCAGGCCCCTTCATATCTTAAAGAGCTCATAGTACCCTATTACCCCTCTAGAACACTACGTTCTCTGAATGCTGGGCTACTTGTGGTTCCTATAGTCTCTAAAAGTAGAACAGGAGCCAGAGCCTTCAGTTACCCAGCTCCTCTCTTGTGGAACCAGCTTCCAGTTGTGGTTCGGGGGGCAGACACCCTCACCACATTCAAGAGTAGGCTTAAGACATTCCACTTTGATAAAGCATGCATGTTACTAACTTCCCTTCTTCCCCGGAGTTCTTGTGCCTTCTCGTCTTGCAGGTTCTTATCGATCCTGGTGGAGCCTCCTGCCATGGTCCTGTTAGATTGCCATTACCAATACTGTTGTTGCACCTGTCTGTCTGTCTGTCTGTCTGTCTGTCTGTCTTCTGTCTCTGTCTGTCTCTCTCTCTCACCCCAACTGGTCGAGACAGACGACCACCCACCTAGTGCCGAAGAATCTGTCCTAGGTTTCTGCCTTTTAACAGGCAGTTTTTCCTTGCCCTTGTCTCCAAGGTCTTGCTCATGGTGGTACTGTTGGGTCTCTGTAAATAATGTTTTAAAGAGTTCGGTCTAGACCTGTTCTATTTGAAAAGTGTTCTGAGATAACTTCTGTTATGAATTGGCGCTATACAAATAAAATTGAATTGAATTGAATCCCCTCCCCCCGTATACCGATACATGTTCAGTAGGATGGAAGCGTCGGACATCGAACAGGCAAAGATAGACTCGGAAGATGTCTACTGACCAGGTAACGTCTTCCATTGAGGCTGCTTCTTATGTCGCTGATGTATGTCAAGTCGCGGCGTAAAGCAATTTGTGATTCTGGCGAGATTTGGTTGGGCGCCATCTTCAGACTTGCATTGCTGGTTCTGCCAGCGGCGTCCCTTCCCAGCGTTGCTATCGGTATGATTCGCTATACTATGAGTTCATTTACCATCAAAATGACTTCGAAGCTGTTATATTTAGGTACAAATCTTGCATAATGTGCCTTTAAGTTATCAGAGAAACAAGCTGAGCTAACAGCAACTCGGCTCGCAGCCCCTCCGGGGTGTCCTTTGTCTGTCCAACAGTGTGGGAGAAGCAGTGATTTTTAAGGTGGAGCTGCTTTATTCAGTGTGTTTAGTGGTTTTAATCAGCAGGTCTGTTTGTTTTGGAGAGGAGGAGACCTCTGTGGATCATTGGGCTCCGGTAGAAACCTCCTGAACCATGAACACTGAAGGAATCCTAACTGAGAGAAGCTGACTTTCTCTTTTCTTATTGTGAGAAACATGATATGTGTGGATGTGAGAGACCCCCTAGTGTTCCCATTTTCAAATTAAAGCACGTTGCATTTTATTTTGTAAATGTGCATCTTTTGTCATGATGATGCTTTCTTTACTCTGCATGTTAAACATGAATTTGTTTTGTGGACGCATCCGTTTATTGTCACATTCAGTGTTTCTCAATTACATTTTCAGAGTGACCTTGTTAGCCCGACAGTGTAGGATGAGCCCCATCAGCCATGAGTCAACTCACCTCCTTCTCCTCAATCATCAGACGGTCCTTCAGGTCAGGCCGCTGTAATTGGCCCATTGATTGGTGACAAGTCTGATGCAAACCGGCGCAAATGGACAAACAGAGAAGTGACAGGTGGCCAAGATGATGCATACCTACATCAACCTCTGTGAGCAACAGCATAAACAGACTGCAGGACAGACAGCATGAAGGGAGGGAGGTGAGACAGCAACAAAGAGGGACAGAAATGACAATGACAAATGAAAGAGTGTCGAGCTCAGGAAGAATCTGCTCCTTTGGTTGGAACATATTTGGAATATAAATGAACAAATAACAGACAGAGTGTAAAATATAATTTAATGAAATTCTTGTTACTTTATTTGCCTATTAGGGGCAACACATTAATTAAGGAATCTGATGTAAATTAAATGTCAAACTTAGAGCCGAAATACATATTCTACATTAAAACGAAGACAAAACATCACAATATATTAGCAGGAAAAAACATTATTATATTTCCAACATCATGTCGCGGGCTGGAGAGCGGATGCAGGTCCAGCCCCTGTGCATGAGGTGACAGGTGCATGCAGGCAACAACAAGAAGTTAATTACATGATCGGGAGACGCAGTTAAAGGTCCAATGGTCAGAAAGGGAACATAATATTCACCTGAAAATATGACTTACTGTGTTTTCGTTACCTTAGAATGAGATGTTTTTATCTGCAGAGGGAGCAGGTCCTCTTCTGGCGGAGTCTGTCATATTGAACCACCATGTTTCTACAGTAGCTCAATACGGCTCTAGATAGAGGCTTTCGTAGTATCAGCTCATCTATCAACAATCTTTCTCTGACGTTAAGTGGGACAGCCTTTCGTGTATATGTTGCTGGTTTAATGTCAATATGAACAGATAATTTCACTGGCTCGCAGAAACAATATGTGAGACCTCTGTAGTGAAGCCTTACCTGAGATGTCGCTTTAACCAGTTAATAAGATGTTCTGCCTCAGCCGTTACACTTCCTGAGAATATCACTATCTGGAATTTCTATTGAGAATAAATGGGCTTCTTTATAACTGCAGAACTTGCCTGAATATCAATTATGACAAGTTGTCTGCTAAAGGGCTCAAATTCTTTCTATATATGTCCTCTTTACATCCCCCAAAGCATTATGGGAACTGTAGTTCCACAGTATCATGTACCACCAGGTTGTCTCTCTGGAAGATGTCAAAGTTTGATGCCAAATCGGTCCAGTTTGTGAAAGACATTTTTATTTAAATTTTTCAAATGTAGACAGGAATTACCTACAATTACCATATTAGATCATTTTAATGTTTTTCTTCCTGTTGTAGTTTTGTTTAGTTGCCAGGACACTGCAGGAACACATCTGTCCGAGCTGCAGCTTCTCCCTCTGCTTTTTTTCTTTGGTTGTCAAACCATCTGAGCGATCTGTTAACTGATCATCTTTACATCCCTCGATTCAAAGTTAGTGGCAAACAGGAAATACAAACCTCACCCCTCCCGTCTTTCTCCGCATCTGTACACAGACGTTGTGTGATACTGCGAAGGCCCCAGAGATCCACCAGAGCGAAGCAAAAGGGACGTATTTTTAGACGGTTGTTTGAATTTCAAATGCTGCATCCATCTGCGGCTGGCTGCTGCTGATGATCATGGTGAGTCGACTGATGCGGAGGTCAGACTGGGGGTTTGAGCTTACAAGGCCTGGACGTGTCACCGTTCTTCTAAAAGCTTGTCACCAGATCCCACAGTGCTGCGTCCAACTCCACACAGATGCAGCCTTGATAGAAGTGCAGATATTTGCAAATCAGCTTCTTTCTTCGTCTCTGACATATTAATGAAGTGAATTTCTGACGGCTGATGGAGGGAGAAGACTGGGTTTGTAAAGTTCAATGGAAGCAGTTACGGCAGTCTTTCGTGATCTCTGAGGCTTTTATCAGCGGTTTATTGCTGTTAAAGGGCGAGGTGATGTGATGAATCATTCTCGGGATCAAATTCAACCTGAAATGAATGTATCTGGGAGGAAGTGGTCTGTAACAGCCCCGAGAAATGTAACATCACCTGCTCCTCTGATGAGCATCAAAACTGTGGAAACAAACCGTCCCTGCAATCTTTTTCTGAAGCAGCAGAATCAATGTCAGTTAACACTCGGGGGAGGTTCAGGAGAACATCCAATGATAGGATGTCTAATGGAGGAATACTGTCGCATCCCAGAAGGTTTCAGGACGTATTTTATGTCTGAAATAGCTTCTCTTTTGCTGGTAGAGGACTGACACTGAACTAAAGCAGTAAATTCACCCGAAAGACACAAAAAACTTTGTGTTTGTACAACTTTGAAGAGTATGTGGGTTGAAACTAGCTGGGTGAGTTGGAAAAAAGTGTTTTTCCAGAGGTTTCAGAATGAGGAAGGGCTATGATGATCGTTACGTTTTAGATTATTGACACAGTGTGATATACAAGGCCAGTGCTGTGAAATAGAGCTTTGATCGGGCCATAAAAATTAAGCCCGACTCGATCCCAAACAAATTCTGTGCAAATCAGTTTTGGGCAGCTTGAAACTAAATTCCTGCTTAAATTTTTATTTAGTAGAAAGTAAACTACATTGTGCACATAAAATATCATACAAATTATTATCAAAACACAGCCGCATGCATTATTAATAAAATCAAAACCCTGTTCTGAACTGGCTGTTGTGCCTTTAAAATATTACCTCATTGAAGTAAATGCAAAACAACAAATAAACACAGTTTTCCATTTTCTGTGATCACACTGGACATCAACAGTAGTACCAGATTTCTTCTACAAATTGTCATTGTGACTGAGGCATTTGGTATCTAGTCATGAGGTTTGGTGTTTGTTTAGAGTGTTTGGGACAATTATATAGTAAAAAATGTATTGTTTGTAGTCTTCGTGGGAATTTTATGCACATATACGTAAAGTTTGTTGGGAGCACTCGCGGTAGGCTCAGGTATGGATCCTTTGTTTTCTTGTTTACCTGTGCAGGTGCAGGCTGTTTTTTTGTGGAGCCGGGTTAATGACAACTTTGTGTTCTGTTTGTTGCCAAAGAAAAGAAATGCTGCATTAATGTTGTATTTTACTGCTGTATTAATGTTGAGTTAGTTTTTTATACACTATATATTGTTGGTAGTTTTGGCCTTGGTGCCCCAATAAATTTGTATTTATCAAAGGCCAAAGTAGCCTTGCCTTAAAAATTCAGTGAGGTTTATATTCAGGTGTACTTTAGATGAAATGTCAGTGTAGCTTTTAAATGAAAAACTGCACAATAATATTGAGAATTTTGTTTAAGAAAGTGATACAATTTCAGATGTCTGACTAACAAAGGACACAAATCATGTCAACATTTTTGTGCTGCAGACAAGAACTCAAAGGGCCACACAGAGGTTATTGTAACTATTACTAATCTAACCAAAACTAGGTGTTAACATTTTAATAAACTGAAATAAAATAAACTAAACAATATTGTGCGCTCAGAAATATATTTATTAAAATTAATACAAATATACAGGAAATGTTTCCAGTATTTGTCAATTTGGTTAAATTTGTCAACACAAGGATAAGTAGGTGTTTATTTAACGCGTGAGTCGATGTTAGTTTCATAAGAACTATACTGATAAACTCTGTATTGTAATAAAAGAAAACTCAAACTAATAGAAACATTTTTAAACAATAAAAACTGAAACAAGCAAACTGAACTGAACACAAAAATAAAAAATATAAAACTGTAAGAAGTCAATGAGCCATAGATACAATGAGTCATTTGTGTTCGTGACAGGCCTGGTGTCTCGGCTAACGTCCTGCGGGGTGGGACGGCGAGGCTGGCAGCAGAGACGAGGCTCGGCGATGTGGGGGAGAGCAGGTGTGTGAGTCAGCAGAAACATCTGAACCAAGGTAATGTCACAAAGTCATGAAGCCGGGGGAGGCAGGACGACCAGCTGAGCTGACTTAATGGTGGAGAAGGAACCCACATCTGGTCAATGTGTCACTGTCGGTTAGATAACGATGCCAGAGGCGGGAGAAATGTGTGGTTTTAGACAACTTTCTGACACAAATATTTGAGGTCCAACTTAAGTTTGAAGACTTCTGAATAAAAAAATAGCCTCAAATATAATAAAACTAATTCTGTCAGTGAAATGTGTTTTTCTGCTGTAATTCCTGATTAAAAGAACAAGAACTGCTATAACACTGTCAGACTCATAATGGATCTAAATCCACTGATTTCTCACTCCCAACTCGTCAAATACAGTCAGTAACTTCGAAATATGACTCTGTTGGCCTACAGTGATAATAAAGTTAAAAGTTTAAGTTCACTTGGACTTTAATAAATAGACCTTATTTTAGAAATTTAACAAAAAAACTCATTGCCTGTGAAGCGAGGTAATAAGGACTGTATTTAAGTATTTTTGTGCATTTATTCCAGTGTTGATGTCCATACTGAGAAAAGTCACTTGTTATCTTTAGTTGTTTGATGAATGCTTTTGCACAAAAGGTATGTGCACGTAGAACTGGAAGTCTGCCTCCTCTGTGCACTCTGTAACCTCGACTCTTTTGCTTCCTCTTGCTGTCACTTGTTTTAGTTTTCACTCCTTTATATTCCCGTCTGTCTCCCTCACACACACACACACACACACACACACACACAGCATATTGTCCCCTGTAATTATAACTGAATTATCGTCACAATCAAAGGCTCCATTATCACTGTTATGACTTTGGCCTCTTAATTTCTCTTTCTCTCTTTCCTCTCCCCGTCGCCTTCCTTCTTTCTTTCAGCTATTATCAGCTCAGAGTGATTCTCGGTGGTGGGAAAGACGAACACAGACCCCCTCACCCACCCGTACACCACCCCCCTCCCCCACCGCGTCCTTGCCTGGCAGATTGTGGCAGTAATGAATGTGTGTGATTCCACGGCACGCGGCACTCCTGGCATTTTAATTGAATTTTTATTTCTGTACTTGAGGAGGGCTGCGAGGGAAAAGGATGAGTCAGGTGTGTGTGTGTGTGTGTGTGTGTGTGTGTGTGTGTGAGAGAGAGCAGGTGTGTGTCTGCTTCTGTCTTTAGTTTGTCGAGAAGGAGTGACGGATGAGTCAGTGGGTGTTTGAACACGACTCCCCTCCGCTGAGCTTTGACCAACCAGTCTGCAGCATCATCAAACAATTAACAAAAAAATCTGATTCTCTTTACCTTCCTGATCAATGACGGACAGTAAAAGAAAAGATCTGTGGCTTTAATCCACAGAGAGAATGAAGATGGACAGTCAGCGTGTCTGTCTGTGTCCAACTCTTCCTCACAGGTTAGTTAATGATGTTACTGAGTCAATGTGAGCAGATTGTGTCTGTAGGTTGAGAGTCTCACTGATGGTGGATAGTGGTTTTACTTCCTTAAAACAGCTGCTTTTTGAATGGAGTTTGGTGTGAAAGTGTGGAGCAGAGTGCAGGACGAGGAGGCGACTGTGTTTACAGTGATGTTTGGTGATCAAACAGTCCGACTGTATGGACACTTTTTATGTGAAGATGAAACCAGATTACCATCACTGTCTCGTTGCTGCTGTTTACATTCAACCAGACACAGATTCAGAAGATGACTGTTCACTTATTTCCTCTATATGTTCTTTCTCTGTTTTTGTAGGATGACGCACTGTGATATGATGAATGCGATTCTCTAGTTTCACCTTAACAACACAAAGCTTTATTTTGAAAGTTTAGACAGGGAACTTTAGAAGCGTAGGGCACTTTTATGAATCACATAAGTGTGAACAAAGCAGAAAGAGAACAGCTGATTGAGCTCTGACCAGCAATGAATCCCTCCTTTCATTTTCTGTGTTTATGTGTCTTCAGATCTGGAGGAGTTGTTTTTTACATTTGCTTTCAGAGTGCGCTGCAGGGGGGATGTCGGGGGTGTTTGCATGCGTGTGTCTCTTTATTGTAAATGTCTGTTTTTGCCTTTATGTTCCCACGTACCACCACACTACACGGTAAATTAATTTCTGTATTTATGTGTGATAGTTTACACACCTGCCTCTGTGCACCTACTCTCTCAGCACGTAATCTGTGTGAGTGTGAGCATGCATACCAGCCCCCCCCGGTGAAAATATGATCTGTGCTGGAGATAAACATGCATGAGGAGGACACAGCTATTAATTTTATAAGCAAGAGAGAGACGGACAAGCCAAGAAAGAGAGAATGATAAACAGGTAGAAAGAGATTTAAAGACATTGAAACAAAGATGTAGGGAGAAGCTTTAGTGGTCAAACGCAGAAGAATAATCCCCTGCGTCTGAGACAGCGTTTTCCCCACAGAGATGTCTATCAGATGGTTGAATGTACACACAATTATCACTGCCGAACTATCTGTCTAACCTTTAAAGCAGCGTTAATCAATATCTGCCGCTGGATAAAATGTGTAATGTGAAATAAACCCACAGAGAATTACTCCTCACTTCACCTCGGCTCTCTTCAAAGGACCAAGGAAATGTATTTATTATTATACAACACACAGTTAAAGTCTCTTCATGCTACACACACAGAAAAAAGAAATTTTAATTTACTTTAGAATAGTATAAGTTATCAAATAAAGTAACATATACAGTAATTTATATAAATATAAACAGGACATAATTCTGCAGTCTGATTTTTTGGACATTAGCCAGGAGCAGCCTCGCATCCGAACTATCCCAGATCTCTTCCTCTCCTCTTGGGGCAACAGCACTCACTGTGGTTTGATCTGGATCATCCTGAACGTTCGCTGCTCTTTAATCCAAATATAGTGCTTCATTTTCTGATTACTGCAGGGGTGATACATGTTTCAGCGGAAACAGGGAAGTTTGAAGTGGCTAGCTTCAGTCCCTCCAGGAAGTTGTTTTTAGTGAATTATACAAAATCAACAGTTTTTTACAATTTTTTACTTTCTCCCACAAGAAAAAACGTTTTATGACTGGACCAAGAAACAGAACTCAAATGCACAACCCGAGTACTCCAATAAATACAATCAAACAGGTCCTAATGGGCACACAGACGACGCCAGGTAGCAGCTGGAACACTCCTCAGACTGGCATTGAAGGGAAGTAACACAGGGAATATATAACACACAAAGGCAGGAAATGAATGGATCTGAAACGAGAGGGAGCGGTAAGTACAAAATAAAACAGGAAGTAACCACATGAAATGATGAATAAAGAAGAATACAGGCTTAACGTGACTGACGGACTGTGATAAAAAAACAATCCTAGAGGGACAGATTAATGTCGTGGACAAATGAACTGAATGGAGTCACTGCAACACGTTTCACAAGTTTAATGAGAGTTTCATTCTTCAGTGATTCAGTTCTTTCTGACTTCAAATTATGACTTGAATGACATTCCCGTTGCAATTTTTTTGTACAATGGATCCCAGCCTAAGCTCGTTCAAGAAGGCGAGGCACAAGTCAGCCAGGAAGTGAACCTTCAAATCCCACCGAGAGCGTTTCAGAAGCAGAGCCATACGTTGTTTACTTGTGTATTTTGTCCTTTAAAAAGAAATAAATCTGTGTTTTTCTCCACTTCAGAGCTCCACTAACCTGCCTGTGACTGAATGAACGGAGCCCCGACCCCAACTCTGCATCCCCCTTTTCTTAATGCATCCATGGGCGTAAGCACTTTGAAAGTAATGAAAGAATACATCAGTGGTTAGAAAACACAAGCCATTAAGTGACGTCAAGGAGGAGAGCGAGAGATGGTGTGAAGGTACCCGGAGGACATGTAAAAGAGGAGAGGAGAAGAAGAAGAAACAAGCCTGCAGAGTGAGAAAGACAGCAGAGTGAAAGTGAGAGGAGACGGAGAGAGATTAGTGTTTGCAGGGGTTTTTTAATTCCTGCCTGTTTGGGGACTCAGTGGGTCTAAATTGCACCCAGGTGAAATTTCAGAGGGTTGATTCTTAAACCCCGCAGACTGTTGAATATAATATTTTCCCAGAATATTAAATTGAATTGCATCTCCAAATGACTCCTGCTGGGAAATCCCACGACCTCAAACTGCTGTGTTAGAAGTGTGTCCAGATAGGTGTGTGTATATCCAAGTTCATCTGTGAGAGTGTTTGTGCCTGAGGATACATGAATCCCACCACAATTCTGTTTATTAAGCCCTTTTCAGACATATAACAGGTTTCTCTAACATCTCAGGATCAACTCAACCAAGTGTGAACCTATCACGACTCATCGTAACTTCATTCAAAGTGGACAGAAACAGAATCCAACTCATTAAAAGTGTCTCTGTTAGTGTTTCCAACAATCACCAAGTCTGGTTTGGTGGAAATAAATCCTTAATTCGTAGATGGTAAAAACAGCAGTTTCAGTCGGAGCAGACCGGCTATGGAAACAAACCACAGAGAGGCTGCGATACAACACAGGCAGCTTGTGTGTGTGTGTGTGTGTACATATATACTGTATATATAACCTTTAACTGTAGGAAAGATACAGACAGACAACAGTCTCTTTCCCACAAGCTCTCATTCACGTCACACCTCCCGTCCTCTCTTGCAGCACCTGGGAGTCAGTCTTTGCCTGCTCCATCCCTCGCAATCCTCTGCAAGTGTGTCAGCAGATCAAGACGAGCGTTTATGTTTTCTCTGTGAATTTAACCTTGAGCGGCTGCTGCCTTTACGTTACAGTAATCTGACGGCATTAAACTCACACCTGTGTCGCAGAAATGTTACACGTCCAACCTTGACTACTGTGTGAAAGCACCTTAATCATCGACCTCTGCTGTATGCACCGATGTGTGTTTCTTAATCTGCATGTGGTTTTGTGTGTGTGCATAAGCTTACAAACCAACTGCAATAATAAAACTCTCTGGCGCTGCACTCGACTGTAGCCATAGCAACATGGGTTAAGGTGAATCTCATTGTTGCAGTGGTAATGATTTGAATAGCTCAGAGGGTCATGCCTGCGCTGTATCCATCGGGGAATATGGGACGTATAGATGTTTACACGCAGTAATAGATCTCAGATTGTTATGTTGGCAGCGGGGGACCGGCAGGCTCAAGTGTTAAACCAGGAATTTTAATGGAAAAGTTTGGCCCTTCACTGTAAAACCAATCTGTTTGACTCTCTGTTTACAAAAGCCTGTGAGACACGTTTCCAATGTCTGAAGTTTGCCAGAAATAAAGCACTTATAGACACGTTACTTTAAAAAAGGTGAGCAATAATTCAGTGAGTAACACTCGGCACATTGTTTTTATTTCCATCCATTTCTGGTATTTATTTACTCCATTGAAAATACAAGGATTTTTCATTCTTGTGTCATATGAACTGTGTTTTGGGCGGCCCTGAAATCCATGAAACGCAGCACACATTGTGTCACATGGACTAAACTGCAGCCCCCGCAGCACGTTTCACCGATACGTATGGGAGTTGGTACACACCAACCTGTTATCAGACGATGGATCAGCGTAAAATTATTTCCCCTTTTTGAATCCCCAACAATTTCACACAACAAGTTTCTGAAATTTTGTTTTGAAACCTTTTTGTGGTGTAATGTGAGAAGCGAATGTAAATTCCAATGGGAAACCTGTGTGATTGTGTTGCAACATGTGGTAACATCTTTCATACATATCAAATTCATTTCTTTATTTTCCTGTAAGGGAAGTAGTTTGTCCTGCTGCAAGAAAATACTTCAATTTATAATAAAACCCAGCTCAGACAATATGTCAGGAGGGAGAAAGTTGAGAGAACGAGGCTGTTGCCAATGCTGCAGATCCACCAGAGCAGACATTTTACTGGTTTGTTTACTTTAAGTGGGTTGAGCACCAATAATGATAGAGAGTAATCATGAGGTGAAAGAGGAGGAAGAAAAGGACTGAAGGAAAAAGGTGAGATGGAGAGTGGATCAATGATGGACACATCTCAGGCCCTCATCTTTTATTTAACTGGAGCTGCAGCCGAGAACGACGGAGCTGAGAAGGAGATACTGGAGGAGGAGAGAGAGCAGGAGGTAGAAAGAAGGGATTAAAGAAATAAGAGAAGAAGGGCAGAAGGGTAAATAAGTAAGAAGGAAATAAGAAAGGGCCAGAGAGAGAGTGAAAGAGAGTGATATTGATGTGAGGCTCTGTAGGTTTTAGGGGAGGTAGTGGCGCATCCCGCTGCTTCGCCAGTGGAAATCTTTTAATGTGAAGCAGCAACAGCAGGTTTAAATCAGCATTAACTTAATACAGCTCTAATTCATCTGAAAGCTCTCAGTAAACAGAAACATAACACTAATATCTGAAACTGGACTAAAACTGAACCATTTCATACCATTCTGTATCAGTGTGTGTGAGCAGAGAGTGAACAGGTTGTAGTGTAGCTTTGTCCCTCTGCTGCCTGTGGACTGATCTCTATGTGTCTCTATGTAGGATGAGGGTCAAAGGTTGTGACCTTTATGCTCCCGAGTGCCAACAGTGGGCGACACAGAGTCCAACACAGAGTCCAACACAGAGTCCAACACAGAGTCCACAACACAGAGTCCACCACAGAGTCCAACACAGAGTCCAACACAGAGTCCACAACACAGAGTCCAACACAGAGTCCACAACACAGAGTCCAACACAGAGTCCACAACACAGAGTCCAATACAGAGTCCACAACACAAAGTCCAACACAGAGTCCAACACAGAGTCCAACACAGAGTCCACAACACAGAGTCCAAAACAGAGTCCAACACAGAGTCCAAGACAGAGTCCACAACACAGAGTCCAACACAGAGTCCAACACAGAGTCCACAACACAGAGTCCAACACAGAGTCCAACACAGAGTCCACAACACAGAGTCCAACACTGAGTCCAACACAGAGTCCAACACAGAGTCCACAACACAGAGTCCACAACACAGAGTCCAACACAGAGTCCAACACAGAGTCCAACACAGAGTCCAAAGTCAAAGCTAACATTACTGCTAAGCTAGTGGAACATATTGTCTGATTGTGCTTTTAGCTGGATAACGTTAGCTTGCTAACATCGCAAAATACTGTCAGCTAGCTTCAACCAGACTCCCAGAGTGGTTGACTCAGAGGTAGAGCAGGTCTTCCACGAGTCAGAAGGTTGGCAGTTCGATCCCCGGCTCTTCTTGCTGCATGTTGAAGTGTCCATGAGCAAGACACTGAACCCCAAATTGCTCTCGATGCTGTGCATCAGTGTAAATGTGTATGAATGGGATAGTTTCTGTTCTGGTAAGCTGGCACCTTGCATGGCGGCAGCAGCCATCGGTGTATTGAGTGGTTAAAAGGCGCTATACAAGTAGTAGTGTAGTGTGGAAAATGTTAATCAGTGGAGTGTGGCTGGGTTGCAGCTGGCTGGCTACACTAAGCTTGCACTTTGGCAAGCATTATTGCCAGCAAAATACTATCTGATAATAACACCACATTGATATGTTTCATCTAGGGGTGCATGATAATTATCGGGCCGATAGTTATCGGGCCAATAACAGGATATTATTACCTTATTCTGATATTCCGATAAGTCCGATATCATGACGAATAGCCCCGATAACATATATAATTTTGTCAGCATGGCGGTGCCCCGCTCTCACTATGAGACCTGAATGTCCTGCAGTGAATGCTGTGTTCAAGTGACATTGGCATAATCAGAAAAACTCTTTCTGACTGAGAAAATTCAAGAATACCCCCTCATGTCGGAAAAAAACTTGTTAACTCGGTCATTATTTTGGTAGCTGCTGACTTGAATTGATATTCACAGTATTTTACCACATGTTACACATAAACAATAGAAACACGAACTTAACAAGGCCGAAAGAACGACTACCAAATGTGGGAACAGGAAATTTCCGTTACACCGTGAACGCAGCACAGCGTGCTTACATTTGAAAACAGACAACACGGCGTCGATTGTGTGGGACTTTTACAAAGTTTCTGAAGAAGACAGGTCGCTTGTTATTTGTAACAAACTAGTACAGTGCCTGTAGGAAGTATGTATTGCTGTAGAAAGGTGGGAGGTTAAGTAGTTTTTTCATGGATGGCCAAATGAGGTTGTGTTTGAAGGTGTAGCAGCTAGCTACAGACCAACATCCACAGATTCTGATTCCAGTTTGTTGTCCTCGTGTATCCGGATCTCCTCAGACCGGAACAGACTCAGTGCGGACTCGTTCAGTGTCAGTAATCCACAACAGTAAGTTTAGATGCACAGAACGGGACCGAACAGCCGGCAAAACCCGCTGCAGGTATAGGTCAGCGTGTTTCTTAAGGTGTGTCGTGGGGGTGGGCTCTGCAGTGATTGGCTCTGGTGCGCACATGGCTATAGTGGCTATGGTTGACAATGCTAGCAGAGTTTTGTCTCTCTCTCTTTCTGTAAGACAACTGAACCTCATTTACTTTAGTGAAAAGGTTTTCATTTGAATGGAACCATAAGCCAAAATCATTTAAACTTTATTTATTGTTATTGAGGAATGCACTTTTTCAGATTGTGTTTACATAGAAATGTTTAAATCTAACTTGTGTCAGTGCATCAATTTTCCATATATATTTATTTTTTTGAACTTCTGGAATACACTTTTTCAGTTTGTAATCCCGCTGCATGTATTAGCATCAGTTCAAGGGGCCTTTATTTTTTTTTTTGAGAGGCTTGCCAATAGTTTTTCATTGGAAAAAATAAATATCAACATTAAAATTTAAACATTTAAAAACAAGTGTTTTTGGGTTTGTTCATTGTATTAATGTCATGATCTTAAGTCATGATCATATATATATTATGTATATGTGTGTGTGTTATCGGTTATCGGTATCGGTTTTAAAAAAAAGTTATCGTGCATCCCTAGTTTTATCACAGTACAGTGGAATAGTTCAGTTTAGTGGAGTACCTCTTTAAATTCTGGTGCAAACGCTGTCACTAAATTACAATGTGAAACATTCAATAGATGTATGACTGTAATAGTGTCAGATTGACAATATAAATGGCTTCAACTACTTTCTTTCATTACTAATCTCTGTCGTCATCGTACTAATTAACACAATCTGTGTCTGAGGGCAGATTTGGCTCACCTGCAACCTTCTCATTAGATCTAACGATATGCTGAAGAGATAAGCTTCTTATCTCTCCTTGTCTGCCCGTTTAGTTTGTTGTTTTCTCCACTCACCTCAATGGATTTTTGTTTCTCTGTATCTTGAACCCATCTACTCAATCAATATGGAGGCAAAGCCGGCTCACTTTCAGAAACACTGACAAATTCACTAACAGTGGACGATCTGGTTCTTCTAATGTTCTCTGGTGAAAATAACAGACGGCTGGTTGTTGAATGTGTGTGGGAGTGTAATGAGAGGGCATATTAACAGTGTTTTTGTGTTTTTTATCAATTGAAAGTGTTGCTTTCTGCGTGTGACGTGCTATGTAAAAAAAACTTTTACTCAGTACAACAGTGCAGTACCATAGACCAGTGTACGTATCCATAGGGGTACTTCTGCAGGGGGTACATTAAAGATTACAGTTTCTAATATAATGATACTAAGTTCACTAAAAATGTAAATGAAAGTGAAATACACCAGCGATTCACCCCTGAACACAACTACATGCAAATATTCAAAGTACACTGAAGAACAACTTTGTTTCATGGCAAACCGTCGCCAAGCTGCAGACAGACCAGTTGACACACAGTCACAAATAGCTCAACTTTTAATCGTGATAGTCTTTAGCTCGATCCAATTAATTCCCAGGAGGCGTTTGTTAAAATACGAGCGCAAAGCGCCCAAAATGACCACCAAATCAAATCTTCCTGTTGTGTTTGGTGTATGGGCCCAAGAGGCTTTTTTGTACATTTTGTTTTCATACGTGTGTACCAACTTTCATACATATTGGTGAAACAATATTGGTGAAACAATATGTATGAAATGCAATCGGGGGCTGCATTTAGGGGGCGCTGTCAAGCCATTTTGAGGAATTTTGTGCTGCATTTCAAGAGTTTTTGACAAAAATTTGATTATTTTGTCTTGCATTTCAATAGGGCTTTGCAGCAGGCCCTAATAAACCACCTTTTATATTCTATATTCCTATTTTCAGTGCAATCATTCACTGCCATAAAACCTCCCAGAGGAAGAAGAACAAATATTTCTGATGTTGCTCAATATCGAATGACAAGCAAAATCAAGAAAATGGATTCAACGAGCTGCAGACCTCAAGGAATTGTGCTTTCACAAGATATTTGTTCAATTATTAGACACTGATGGTTCAGTGTTGTACTGTACCTCTTAATTATGCGTTTTTTTCTACCAAACTGCCATAGGCGGCATGAAGAGAGGTTACAGCTTGTGACAGAACGTCACCACCACACACTCACCTGTCGCTTATACAGATACAGTCACACCGAGGTAAGAGAGGGGCTGTCTCTGACTTTCAAAAGCTATTTTTCTTCGAGACTGGAGGATCACATAAATATGCTGAAGAACAGTGCAGCATTTAAATGTCTCAGTGTCCCCTCGCAGACACACATTATGTATAAAGGTCCTTGGTCTTATCTGCTGTGAGTAAACAGACTGTTCCAGTTACACAATGAAGCACTCGACACTGAGGTCCATTGTCAGACAGTGAGTCGTTCTCTTGGAAACAGACACAACAACCTGTAATGATATGAAACAACATATAGTGTCTGTAGACATTTTAATGCAGAAATGACCACTTTAACAATGAGGAGCTGAGCAGTTAATAATGTGTGGAAAAATGCACGTACATGAAAGGATGTTTGTGAATTGAGATTATTGTAAACAAACCAAACAGCAGTTAAACTGCCGCCTCTCCTCTCTATTCTTCATCTCTGCCTGTTTCCACCCTGTCTCAACATTTTCTGTACTCTTGAATAAAGTGGAAATTATTCATGAAAAGCAAATCAACAAAAGGCTATTTCAAAGCTCTGTAATGAATTCAGGCATACAACCCATGTTGGGCCCAGATTTCCCTGCTGCAGCAGTTCTACAGTCTCTGAGGAACCCTGTAGAACACACTGAAAGAACCGTCCAGACCTGACACACTCATTTCAATACAGGAACATTATCAACTATTTACATTTTAAGATAACATGTAAGATAAGATGATGTACAAGATATTATAATAATGTAAGAGAAGTTAATGTATAAGATCAGATAATATAAGATAAGGTGAGATAATGTAAGATACACTGTAAAACCTGAGAACCTTCATTTGAATAGTTGAAAACTGATTACATCAAACTGTTTTGATGTCATCAAATTTCTAGTAAAAGCTGCCCCACACCACCCTCATCATCCCCATCCCCCACCCCCCTGCTGACATCCACCACAGACTCTTTCACACCTCCCACCCCCAGGACATCCTCACATCCTCTCATCTCCCACAGCCCCCTGCCACCTCCTGCAGCAGACACCTCTCTGCATCACCTTTGTCATCCCCACCCCCAAACCTACTGCTGACACCCATCGCAGACCCTGCAACATACCCCACCCCCCAATCTGGACTTCACATCACATCCAGCCAGGTGAGGAGAGAGCTGGAGAGGCTCAAACAACAAAAAATACAACATGCTCAGCTGGGATAACATGATAAAATATGCAAATATGTGTTTAATGTACAGAGTCATCAACAATCTGACATCCCCTCCACTCAAAAAAATTGTACAAGTTCGAACATCTGCATACCACTCAACAAGAGGTGCAGCAAGAGGGGACTGCATCATTCCACTCAGGAAAAGTCAGTTTGGTCAATCCACATTCTCACACAAAGCAGCACAAGAATGGAACACCATTCCAGCTCACATTAGGGAATTGGACTCACATCCGTCTTTTAAATTCTACCTGAAAAATGGTTCATACACAATCAGATGTGTGACCATTAAAACATTTAGGCTCAGTGATTATATCACACTTAGTGCGTGACTTCCCTTGTTGCCACCTGCTTCCATTTTGCCACCTTGCGTGTGTGTGTGTGTGTGTGTGTGTGTGTGTGTGTGTGTGTGTGTGTGTGAATGAGAGAGAGAGAGAGAGAGAGAGAGAGAGAGAGAGTGAGTGAGTGAGTGTGTGTGTTTTAAGTCTCTGTCTTAACTAATCACTTGTGTGATGTTCAACTATTGTATATTAATCCATTGTCTTTATTGTGATAATTTTGTTTTCTATTTTAACATTGTACATGTATTGTAGTTTACTTTTAGGTTGACTTAGAACATCTGTCCAGGGACAACAGATGGAAAATAGCATTCTGGCTAACTCTGGTGCATTTACAGGAATGTTTAATTAATGTACACTGTCCCTGTTCAAATAAACCAATAAATAAAAAATAAAAAATAAACAGAGGAAAGCTGCTGGACCAGAAGCACTGACCTTTCACATCATGAAGGTCATGGAGAGACTGGTCCTGGCACACCTCAGACCACTAGTGTGCGCATCGCAAGACCCCCTGCAGTTCGCATATCAGCCCCATGTGGGGGTTGATGATGCCCTGATCTACCTGCTGCAGAAGGCTTACTCCTCCCTGGATAGACCCAACACCTCAGTCCGCGTCATGTTCTTTGATTTCTCCAGCGCCTTCAACACCATCCAGCCCGGACTGCTGAAGGCCAAACTGGAGAACATGCAGGTGAGTGCTCCCCTCATCACATGGGTTGATGACTATCTGACAGGCAGACCGCAGTTTGTGAGATTAAAGAACTGTATGTCTGACCGTCTGATTAGTAACATTGGGGCCCCCCAGGGAACTGTACTGTCTCCCTTCCTCTTCATCACCTACACTTCAGACTTTAAGTACTGCACTGAGTCCTGTCATCTGCAGAAATTCTCTGATGACACGGCTATTGTGGGGTGTGTTGAGGGTGGGAGGGAGGCTGAGTACAGGGACCTGGTTGACCGCTTTGTGAAGTGGTGTGGGGGGAACCACCTGCAGCTGAACGTGAAGACAAAGGAGATGGTGGTGGATTTTAGGAGGAACAAGCCCCTGCCCTCTCCTGTCAGCATTGGGGTGACAGATGTGGATATGGTGTCGGCATATAAGTACTTGGGTGTCACACTAGACAATAAACTGGACTGGTCCACAAATACAGAGGCCATCTACAAGGAGGGCATGAGCAGGCTTTACTTCCTGAGGAGGCTCAGGTCCTTCAATGTCTGCAACAGGATGCTACAGACGTTCTATCAGTCTGTTGTGGCGAGCACCATCTTCTTTGCTGCCGTGTCCTGGGGTGCGGGCATCAATGGAAAGGACGCCAACAGACTGAACAAACTCATTAAAAAGGCTGAATCTGTTGTTGGTCTGAAACTTGTCACCAGGGTGCAAACTACGGGGGAGCCAGGGGGGTCTCAGCCCCCCTTAATGAGACATGAGCTCCCCTGAAAACATGATTTGTGAAATTTTGGGGGGTCTCTAAAATATTGGCAAAATGCTGTTTTTTCCCATGCATTTCCTTTTTGTGTTGTTTTTTTGTATTGTCATAATCATGGATCATGTGTAAAATTAGGCTATTTTTAATGTATGATTTGCACATTACGCGTCACTATTTCACTTCAATAAAGATACCAGCCTGCATGCAATTCTTGTCCTCACCATTGAACCGTGGGGGTGCTATGTCTTAAATGTCACTTTAAATCAGACATCGGAAACAAAAAAAGACCCGCTCTGGACCATTTGCGCTGGAGCCGCTGGACCCGCTGGACCCGCTCAATTTCGGTGCTGAATTGTATTTACTGCCATGTTTTGCAGTCATCATGTCTAAAAGGATGGATGTGATATATGCTGATAAAAGGCATGTAGGCGTTCCGGCTTGTAATAATGGATGTGTTTTGAGTAAGTCCTCGCTCTGAGGCACGCGCAAGCCCACCCCCCCCCAACTAACCTGTGGAACATATACTTCATCATATACTATCATATGTGATATGTTTTAATATAAACCATGTTTATATTATATATCATATTTATACAATATATTATTATTATATTACAATATATAAGATATTATCTATTGTATGTATATCTTCTTGTATAGTCAAGTATGTATTATACATATGCTATATATCATATCATGTAAATATATATGTGTACATATTATATATATATTGTGTATATATATTACTGTATGTATGTATGCACACCTTGCACAGGCTGAATATATGACACATGTTTACATTATATCAATATTAATGTATAATATCTGTGTGTATACATGTATATCTGTTCAGTCATCATATTATATATACATATTATTATTATTATTGTTATTATTATATTATTATAAATATTATTAACATTATCATTATATACTGTTATTATAATATACTGTTATTAACAATAACACTACCATCATGTCATCAATACTATTACCACCATCTTGCAACTACAACTCTTTGCACCTTACCTACCTATTTATCTTTTTTATCTTTTCTATCTAAGTATTTTATTCTATTGTTGTATTTTTTTCTATTGTATTTTAATGTACCTGGCTGCTATGACTACCCAATTTCCCTCTAGGGATTAATAAAGTCTATCTATCTATCTATCTATCTATCTATCTATCTATCTATCTATCTATCTATCTATCTATCTATCTATCTATCTATCTATCTATCTATTTTTCTATCTATCTATTAATTGCAAAATTGAGTTTGCCTTACAAACAAAAGTTTCAATATAATCAGTTTCTATCCTTTCTTGAGTATAAATAGGTAAATATATGAAAAAAACTGGGCAAAAGTGTAAATGAAACATTTGACCTAAAAAGAGTGCAATTACTCATTTTCAGCTAGCTCACTGCTCTGGTTAATAAATAGGATCCAGACGGAAAATTTCCACACTGGCATCAATACAGTTAAGTAAGAGATCAAAATGTAGACTCAAAGATTGGATAACTGGAGCGTAATATAACTCCTAACTTCATGAACTGATGGTCAATAAAATCCCTCAAAAATTAGTCTTTTGTATAAAAACTGGACAGTTTGACAGACCTACATTGGGCATTGTGATCTGTTGGGCTTTTGGTAAACTGCAGCGGCTTCCTCATCACCAGTCTTCCTAAAATAAACCTATCACAATAAACCCTGCCCTCATTTGCTCTCAAAGAGCCAGACAGTGTAATGAGGCAGGGTAAGCCGACATCAGTGGAGCTCTTTCAGCAGGGCTGGACTGTTTAACTGCACACAGAAAGTTCAGTGTGGTGTAAAAGAAAGAACGCTTCGAGGGCTGCAGTGCAAGCATGGTCGACTTTCTTAATGACCTTTGTTGTTTCAGAACTAATGGAGGACGGAACTGTTAAGTCCACTGCTCTGGGCACAGATTAATGTGTTTTGACTAAAAACATCTTTCAGTGTGTTTTACAGCGGTGAGTCCCGACCAGCGGGTACGCCTACTTCTGGAGGGTGTACACTGAAAGATTAGCTCAACTAATTTGACAAAATAGAAATAATGATTTGAATAAAATATATATATACACACAACCATCGACCATTGACGTCGGCCATCAGGGGCTCAAAAACCTTTAAAAACACACTTGTAAATAGTCTAAACAGTGTGACCAGATGTTCTGAAAAATTAGGGACAGTCCCGAATTAACACCAGAAAATTAACATTTATAATTAAAAGCATGAAGGAGCAACATATCTGTCACCTGTGGGTGGACTCCTGGTGAGATGGCTGTGACGTGCTACGGTAAGCGCACAGACTCATTCCCGGTTCACTTCCTGCTCTGTGTACACTGTTTGGTGCTGTAGCTCTGTCAGTGAACGCTAAATATAAATTAGTTTTACTCGTTACAGCGGTTATTTTCCCGCTTAACATTTAAACGTAGACTAGTTCTACCTAAACACTCGGAGTTTCTCCCTCTTTTAGGGACTTTTCGCTATTTTCAAAGTTTTTCATACCAGTAGTTTCATTAGCATTAGCACTTAGCTATGGCTTATCCCTCTCCCTCTCCTATGTCCTGCTCAGTGTGTCAGATGTTCAGTTATTCCTCTGCCTCCTTTAATGATAATGGTTCTTGTATTAAGTGTAGTTTATTTACTGCGCTGGAGGCGAGGCTTAGTGAGTTAGAGGAACGGTACCATGGAGATATCTTTAGCCGCTATAGTTAGCCAGCCCCCAGTAGCCGGTGCGGTCCGACCGAAGGTAGCTTCTGCTAGCCGTCCCCTGGTAGTTCCCGAGCAGCCGGGAAGACAGGGAGGCTGGGTGACTGAGCGAAGGAAGACTAAAACACAGAAGCCCACAGTTCACCACCAACCCATTCACGTTTCCAATACATTTTCCCCACTCAGCGACACACCCGCTGAGGAACCAACTCTGGTTATTGGCAGCTCCATAGTCAGAAACGTGAAGTTAGCGAAGCCAGCGGCCATAGTTAAATGTATCCCTGGGGCCAGAGCGGGAGACATTGAATCAAATTTAAAACTGCTGGCTAAAGATAAACGTAAATACAGTAAGATTGTTATCCACGTCGGCGGTAACGACACCCGTTTACGCCAATCGGAGGTCACTAAGATTAATGTGGAGTCGGTGTGTAATTATGCTAAAACAATGTCGGACTCCGTAGTTTTCTCTGGACCCCTCCCCAATGTGACCAGTGATGACATGTATAGCCGCATGTCGTCATTCCACCGCTGGCTGTCGAGGTGGTGTCCAGAAAACGATGTGGGCTTCATTGATAACTGGAAGCCTTTTTGGGGAAAACCTGGTCTGATTAGGAGAGACGGCATCCATCCCACTTTGGATGGAGCGGCTCTCTTATCTAGAAATATGGCGTAGTTTATTTCTAAAACCTGACAGTCCAGAGTTAGGACCAGGAAGCAGAGCTGCTGTCTTACACACTTCTCTGCGCTTTCTTTAGAACAGTCACCCACCCAAAACCCCATAGAGACTGTGTCTGTCCCCCGACCACCTAAACTATTTAAAGAAATAAAAACAAGAGGAGTTCAACATAAAAACCTAATAAAACAAACACTGCAGCCAGTTCTATTTGTTATAGTGTACCGCGCTCCTGGACCGTACTCTGATTTTATATCTGAATTCTCAGAGTTTCTATCAAGTTTAGTCCTTAAATCAGATAAAGTAATTATTGTAGGTGATTTTAATATTCATGTGGATGTTGACAATGACAGCCTTAGTAATGCATTTATATCATTAATAGACTCAATTGGCTTCTGTCAGAGTGTAAATAAACCAACTCATTGTTTTAATCACACTCTTGACCTTGTTCTATCATATGGCATTGATATTGGATATTGAACATTTAATAGTCTTCCCACATAAACCTTTCCTATCTGACCATTATTTAATAATTTTTGAATTCATACTATTAGATTATAAGCCATTAGGCAAAACTTCCTACAGCAGATGTCTATCTGACAGTGCTGTAGCTAAATTTAAGGAGGAGATTCCTTCAGTGTTTAATTCAATGCCATTTCTGAATTTAACAGAATCCTATAACGACTTTAGTCCCTCTGAAATTGATAATCTTGTCGATAGTGCTGCAGGCTCACTACGATCAACATTAGACTCTATCGCTCCTATAAAAAGGAAATTATTAAAACATAGGAGACTAGCACCGTGGTATAACCACCAAACCCGCCAGTTAAAACAAATAGCTAGGAAATCTGAAAGGAAATGGCGCTCTTCCAAATTATCAGAACATCGCTCAATTTGGCAAGATAATCTTAAAACCTATAGAAAGGCCCTCCGTAATGCCAGAGGCCTATTACTCAGCACTAATAGAAGAAAATAAGAATAACCCTAGGTTCCTCTTCAGCACTGTAGCCAGGCTGACAGAGAGTCACAGCTCTATTGAGCCACATATCCCCATCAACTTAAGTAGCAACAACTATATGAGCTTCTTCTATAATAAAATTATTACTATTAGAGAGAAAATGAATCAACAACTGCCATCAACAGTTATCAGTGGCTCTCCAAGTTCAGGGACTTTTGGTAATGTAAACTTAGATATATATTTAGACTGTTTTTCTGCTATTGATCTTCATCAGTTAACTTCAATCATTTCTTCATCGAAGCCATCAACCTGTCTATTAGACCCGATCCCAACTAGGCTGCTTAAAGAAGTTGTTCCCTTAATTGGCACTTCTTTACTGGATATGATTAATCTTTCTTTATTATCAGGATATGTACCACAGTCCTTTAAAGTAGCTGTAATTAAACCCCTTCTTAAAAAGTCCACTCTTGACCCAGGGCTTTTAGCCAACTATAGACCGATTTCTAACCTCCCCTTCCTCTCTAAGATTCTGGAGAAAGTAGTCGCCAAAGAGTTGTGTGACTTTCTACATAACAATAGTTTATTTGAGGATTTTCAGTCAGGATTTAGAGATCATCATAGCACAGAGACAGCTCTGGTTAAAGTTAATAATGACCTTCTGATTGCTTCTGACAATGGACTTGTCTCTGTACTTTTATTAATAGATCTTAGTGCTGCATTTGACACCATTGACCATAATATTCTTCTACAGAGACTAGAGCATCAAATTGGCATTAAAGGAACCGCACTAAGCTGGTTTAAGTCATATTTATCAGATTGTTCACAGTTTGTACATGTTAACGATGAATCTTCAATAAATACTACAGTTAGTCATGGAGTTCCACAAGGTTCTGTACTTGGACCAATATTATTTACTTTATATATGCTCCCTTTAGGCAACATTATTAGGATCACTCCATTATCTTTCACTGTTATGCAGATGATACGCAGTTATATCTATTGATCAAGCCCGATGAAATTAATCAATCATCTAAATTACAAACATGTCTTAAGGACATAAAATCCTGGATGAGCTGCAATTTTCTGATGTCAAACTCAGAAAAAAACGAAATTCTTTTTCTTGGCCCCAAAAATCTTAGAGACTCACTGTCTAAAGATATAGTTACTCTAGATGGCATTACCTTGGCCTCTAGCACCACTGTCAGGAATCTTGGAGTTATCTTTGATCAGTATTTGTCATTTAATTCCCACATAAAGCAGACCTCTAGGACTGCCTTCTTTCATTTATGTAATATTACAAAAATTAGACACATACTATCACAGACGCAGAAAAACTAATCCATGCATTTGTTACTTCTAGGCTGGATTACTGCAACTCTTTATTATCAGGTTGCCCCAATAAGTCCATTAAAACGCTCCAATTAATTCAGAACGCTGCAGCACGAGTACTGACAGGAACTAGAAAAAGAGATCACATCTCTCCTGTACTAGCTACTCTGCATTGGCTCCCTGTAAAATGTAGAATAGAATTTAAAATCCTCCTCCTCACCTATAAAGCTCTTCATGGTCAGGCCCCTTCATATCTTAAAGAGCTCATAGTACCCTACCACTAGAACACTACGTTCTCTGAATGCTGGGCTACTTGTGGTTCCTATAGTCTCTAAAAGTAGAACAGGAGCCAGAGCCTTCAGTTACAAAGCTCCTCTCCTGTGGAACCAGCTTCCAGTTGTGGTTCGGGAGGCAGACACCATCACCACATTCAAGAGTAGGCTTAAGACATTCCTCTTTGATAAAGCTTATAGTTAGGGCTGGATCAGATGAGTCCTGAACCATCCCTTAGTTATGCTGCTATAGGCCTAGACTATCGGGGGATTTCCCATGGTGCACTGAGCTCCTCCCTTCCTCTCTCTTTCTGCACTCATTCATGTTCCATTAATGCATGGATGTGCAAACTCCCATACAAGTACTATGCAAAAATGATCACCGCATTTGCAGCAAACATTTTGAGGAGGATGACTACAGAGACACAACACAGCGGGGCCGGCTGAAGAGAAATGCCATTCCAAGGATGAAGACTGCTGCAACCACTGTGGAGGTAATGTTTTATTCATAACTTCATTTCGCTTCGTTTTGGCAGACACGGCTTGAGAAGGGATGTGCGGCAACACATTTTTGAGGGGAAATAAAGTTTTTTTCGTCGCGAAGGCATTATCTCCGTGATCGCATAGTACTTGTATGGGAGTTTGCACATCCAGCTGAAGAACAACTAGCCACAACTGCAGTATCTCATGGTCATGGAAAGGTAGACGATGAAAGTGTAGGCGCTTGTACCTTCTCATTCTGTTGCCACAATTTGGAAAGAAACAAACGCGAACCATTTCTTTTCCACAGTAGTTCAACACACGTTATTCTTACTCCAAGCTTCTTCACTTGTAAACACACTCATTTCTTCTTCTGCGTTTACCTGCAACAAGAAATCCCACGGGACTTCAGCGTGAGAGCAGTCCCGGGCTTTTGTGTCTGTTAAGAGGAGCAAAAGGCACTCCTTAGGATATGCCCCCAAAAAGTGTATTATAACTAACTGGGAGCTCTGGCCATTAGCTGCAGGATCTCCAGTTTGCTAGAACCAATTCTGGTCGTTGTTTTTCCTATCGACAGTACTCGGTGACCTCTAGTGATCAAGACTAGGGTAAAAATCTGCCGAAGTTCCCCTTTAACAACGTTGCATGTTCCTGCACATGAACAACGCGTTGCAGTGTGCTGCATTTGCTCACAAGCTCCAGATTCATAAGCAGTAAAAGCGAAAGGCTTGCCAGATATTTTTAACAATGGACTTTTGAGAGCAAGTCTCCTAAAATAGGTCTTACACAATACCCCCATCCCATTTGCTTCAAAGAGCCAGACAGTGTAATGAGGGTACCGAAATTCTTTCAATAGAGCTGCAGTGGAAGTCCTGAGAGAGAGACTGAGTTCCACACGATGAAACAAATCCTCCAAAATAAGGGATGCAGCAAACCTTCAGGGAAGACTACAGCAGGGTGCTTTATGGTTGGATGTAATCATAGAAAAGGCAGGATTTGTCTTTGTAATCACACTTGTAATCACAGATGGAAGTGTTGAATTGTGTCAAACTGTAGTTTTGCTTTGTTACAGAAATTGTGAAATACAGTGAAACTGGAGAAAGGCCCTCGAGAAGAGATGAGTTATTATAGTTTTATATTTATTATATATGAATATATATATGTTTGTTCGTTTCAGTTTAGTTTTTTTTTAAATGTCAGTCTCAATTCTCCTACTCTTGTGTTTTTTGTGTTGACAAATTTGACCAAACTGACAAAAACTGAAGACATTTCCTGAATATTTTCATTTTATTTGAGTTATAATAACCATTCAGTTTGTTTTTGTTTTTAATTTTAGTTCACTATACCAGTGATTCTCAAGCGGGGGTGCACTCATGTTTGTTGGTGTTATTTTTTAAAAATTGTTCCATTGGGTTATTATGCAAATGTTATTGTTCAGTTATGCTGCTATAATACTTGGAATATTCATTTTTAGCGTTTAAAGCCTTAACTAAAGAGAACATGGCTTCTGTTATTGGATCTGGAATCCTTTGGTTGTGTGTGGAGAATCTTGTCCCAAATCATGGACGCATCAGGTCTTAATGGACATCCAACAGCCAATCAGAATCTAGTATTCACCCAGACCGTGGTATCAATAATGTTTTCTTACGAACATTGAAAGGGAATGTGTTAAGGAGACAGTATTTGAGGGATTCAAATGAAAGTAAAAAGTAAGACGACAGCCTGCCACAAACTCTGTTTAATAAACCCTGCTCTTTGTAATGTAATTAGCTGTTTAAATTATGATTCCTTTGGTTTGTGGACAGATGTCCTGATGTTCCTAAAAGCAAACAGACTGCACAGAAGATAAAGATATAAATATGCTCTTTGCTCCCGTGTGCATATAAAACAAAAGGTGTTACATAAGTGGGTTACATCGACTCGTAATGGCTCACGAGGTGGAATAAGCTAATTAAAACTCTCACTGAGATATTTATGTGGATGTTAAATTGGGTGAAGTAAACTGGATTAAAACAGCAAGCAATTTAACAAACAAGACCCTGAAAACATTTTATTCCCCTCGTTTCCACTGATGAGCAGAAGAGTTCTTTAAGCTGAAATACACATGAAAGTTGAGCTTCATGAGATGGAAATATGTCTGCCCGGGCGTTCGGATGGAATTAGCATTTTGCTCGCTTTTATTATTCATCATAAAACTGCACCAGAGCAGAGGAGCTCAGATTGAGTTCAACAATGCTGAAATGTCATCAATCAGACGCAGTCTCCCACCTGACTGATCACAGTTGTATTTTACATTTTAAACAGTCAGCTAATAATCTCATTCAGAACGTCTCAATGCACAGACACTGTGTGATACAAGATACGGCTGTTTAATGAGAAATATTATTATCCTTTAAAGTTTATCATTTAGTACAGGTGACATTTAGATTGTTCCGCAAATTCAATATTGCACCATTAGACTGGATCTATAAACACATTTCATTCTGAGGGAAAATCTGACTCACTTATTGTGATCTCTGTCTCCGTCCCAGCTCACTAATGCTACCTTCCCACCAAATGTGAATAACATGTTTTGTATATTGAGTAGATTGCATACAAAGTCAATGCAAAGACGCGGCATTCAAAATTCTTCCCATTCGCCATTTTGCGTGAGTTAAAAATATCGAACTTTGAGCAAAAAATGTGGAGTGTTGAGCAGAGAGACAGAGCTGGTGCTGGAAAGCTAACATTACGCTACGAGCCACAGAGGTAAAATATGTGTCTGTTCCAGCTTTCGGTTTTACTTCACTATAAACTTTAGCATCAACCAAACTCCATTCAGAAAACAAGCAGTTGTTGTTGTTTGCTCGTCTTGGTGGTGGTCAAACTTGGTCTACCGTGAGGCCAGAATGGGGCCCACCATGGTCACACAGTATTTAGGCCAGACCAGTCAGTGGGTACATTGATGATTCACACATCACTTCCTTTCTGTCCCTAATTGTTTAATTTCAGTAATTACAGACTGCTTATAAAAAAATACCATACAACAATATAACAGCTTCCATGCTACTGATTACTGACTGTGTATGTGTTTGTGACAGATTCAAACAGTATCAATCATTCCCGTCACAACCTGTAGTAGAGTCGGGATTTGATGTTTCTCACGTGCGTTTTTACCCTTGAGTGTTCCAGCGCTGCGAACCAGGAAGCTTGCAGGCTATAATTAACAAGTTGGCACTTTAAAAGCTTTACTGTCCAACATCTGCAAACTCACTCACACACTGATTTTATGATGCACGTCTCAAACCTCCTGCACCACCACAAAAGCTGAAACAACCCGCAAACAGTGCAGAACAATAGCATAAACGGTGACTGTAGTAACTGTGGAGTCCCAGTGTGATGTGAAATTTAAGGAGCAAAACAAAAGTGAGCCAATAATCAACAGGAAGAAAAGCAGAGTTGTGCAGCTGGCTCATTAACAGTCACAGCTCATTAGGGCCGGCTTAATCAAGATTCAGAACCCATACTGGGCTCCCGACGAATTACCAATATTGCGGCAGTGTAATGAGAGCAAAAACAAGGTGTCAGTTAAAAGCTACTTTTTAACAATGAGCTCTGGAGCTGTAGTGGAGAGCGTCGTCGTATGGAGACGCCCTCGATCCCCTGCCGCTGCCTGGGACAATGTGCAGTCTATTATAATGCAATTCTTATTATGTCTCTGCCAGTAGGGTCACACAACATCCTTGAAAACTCATGAAACGCAGCACAATGAGTCTTTATGGGTCTCACACAGGGGCATGGCAAACTGGCTGGACAGCGCCGCCTAAACTCAGCCTGAGGCACCTGTACATATGGAACCATGACCAGACAAGCAACAAAGCCTCTTGGATCCAAACCCCAAACCCCACTGGTAGTCGGCCATTTTTAATTTAGTGGTCATTTTTGGCGATTTGCACACATTGTATTTTAGAGAATACCTCCAGGTGAATTAATCAGATAAAAGTTGATAAATAGATAGATAAAAAGCTTTTTGTGTGCGTCAAATGGCGTGCCTGTGGCATTTCGCCAATCTGCACCAAACTTCACATTTGATAAGAGTCCCGCCCAGAACAGGTCTACATTCAGATATTCAGTCTTATTCATATCGCCCCCTACTGGAAACAGGAAGTGTATGCACATTCAGACTTTCAAGAATCAAAGTTTGAGTGCCAGTTTTTCATATTTGAATCTTAAAGACCAGCCATATTATTGGTTAAATCAGTTAGTTCATGTTTATGTAAGCAGGTGTCACATTTTGTTTCACAGGAAGACACAATGATTGGATTCTGATATAAAAATACAAAGAAATTATTTTGGCATACATTGTTGATCTTAAAGGGTTAAAATGCCTTTTTTTTAAATCTGGACTTTAAGTTTTATTTTTATGAAGGAAAACACATTGTACTTCTTCATCTGCACACAGCTGTGAATGATAATGTCTGCTTGACATTTTCCAGCTTGGCCTGAATGAAGAAAGTAGAGCGAGGGTTAATGGAGGGTCTGTGGAGACGGCCGCCAACTGCAACGACCAGCGAGCTGAAAACACAAAACCCTCCCAGCTCTGGGTGCTAGACTGCAGCCAGTAATATTCACAGAACTGCAAAGCCAAATACAATACTAACAAGGACACACAGAGGCTGCAACAAACACAACATAAATCCCGGCAGACAAACACAAAGGTCATCCTTGTTTTGAGAGGAAAGAGGCTGTTTCGTGAATTTACAGTATGCTACGCAAATCAAAGCCCTGTGTGATGTTGCTATAGTTACATACATCCCAAAGCTCCTGAGATCTGGAGGGCAGATTCTGCTCTTAGGGTTTTTCTGTTTACCACAGGCTTGATCCTATGGGAGGCCAGGGGCCGCCTTTGGATGGCAGCAGAGCCCCCCCTCGCCGCCTCTTCCAGACAATAGCCCGGCTATTATATTATGTAAATTCCAGGTCCGTCTGTCGGACCGCCGGCGATGATTAATTGCCATCGAACCACAAACCACAGAGACACAGGGGTACGATGAGACAGGGAGCTTTTTATTTTTTCTCCTGGCAGCAGCAGAGACATGGACCCTACACTCACACACCTTGTACGACGATATCGGTTGGATCACTTTTACCCTTTGAACTACAGTAGAAATGCATCAGTGCCTACATTGGTACACAAAAAACATTAAAAAAACTTTATTATCACTGTACGAACACGCAACTTTATTATTACTCCTGTATAGCAATGTTTGGGTGCTTGATGGGTTTACTAGAAGTTTGCGCAGTCTCCAACTTCAAACAGTTGTCTGAACAAACCTCACAATAAAAGAGACAGGTTGAGGAGATGATACAGGTGGTGGGAGACGGCTCCAGTGTGTGGGTTCAGCCGGAGACACGGGAGGACAGATGCAGATGTATGTCGTGTAGGTTTGGAGGCGTCTTTCAGATGGGAACCAGGCAAGGTGCCCGAGTGCTGGTTGGCTGCTCTCTATGCACACAAGCATGCGCTCATTCATATTTATGAACGAATTCAACAGTACACAGAAGCCAACATTTCATGTGAGCATAAGTATAAAACACACACCTCATCAGTATATTTGTGCTCTTTACCTTCATCTCACAATGTGTTCCCGGCCTTCCTGACGTGTCTTGTTGTCACTAAAACCATCATTGGGTACTGAGTTCACCAGAGGACATGGGAAGGTGTTAAACTCCAGACTAAATTAGAACTACCGCTTGAAGTGACACGTTAGAACTACCGCTGAATAAATTATTAATTAACCTCATAAACTGGTGTTGGAGCAGATTTGTACTGAACTGAATGTAACAGTCTGAGCCTGACAATTATTTATTTATTCAATTAGCAAAGATTCATAACACTTCATAGATCTCAAAATAATGTATTTCAACTGGTAAAATAAATGTGATTGAATCTTTGTTTGTCTTATTAAAGTATAATTATTAAAAAAAGGGGGGGGTAAAGAGAGAAAGACAGAGACAAATGTTCAACAACCATAATAGAAATGACTGATGAACATGAAGATGATGACGACGACGATGAACAGTTACAATAATAATAACAATAATAAGAATACTAGTAATAATAATAATAATAATAATAACTATAATAATAATAATAATAATATCAGTGATATTAGCAGTGGGAGTCAAGCAGGACCATGGCAGGAGGCTCCACCAGGATCCATGAGAACCTGCGAGACGAGAAAGCACAAGAACTTCAAGGAAGAAGATTACTGTACAGACAACTTTATTATCAGCTGCCTGTTTAAATAATATCTGGAAGCCAACAGCTGATTTCTGTTTCAGGTGGTCTAATAGAAGTTATCTGAATGCACACTAAATACATATCATCAGTATAAAAGGAAGCTAAAGTGTTACAGTTCTTATGGTCTTATGTCTGCGATAGTCGCCTTCCACCAGCTTCACCCAGTTATAGTGTCCCAGTGTCTGACTCTAATTTTTTGTCCTTTATTCAATGTTTATGTATTATTAATACAGTGGATGTTGATAGTTCCTACATAATCACTGATTTGTCTCTGACGTTGTTCTCACTGGAGGGAACAACTGAGCACTCTCTCACCAACTTTAAATGATTGCTTATTTCCATTGCAGATTATCTGTGTGCATTCAAGTGTGCCGATTCCAATTACTGACTGATGTTCACAGCCAACGAGCTCCAGTGTCACGGCCAACCGGAGGAGGGAATCAGTCAGCACCGAATGTAAACGGGGGGCAATCACCTGCCTAATAGCACCGCTGGAGACCATCGTACAGTATTACAGACCCTTCTCTGAAGTAGGTTTTCAGCAGGAGATCCTGAAGCTTTTGGCAGCGTTGCAGGAAATACATTGTTAATAAAACAGCTCCAGCCTTTCAGTCCCACAGTAAATCCCTCCAACCTGTTCATGAGTCATAAGATAAGAGCAACAAAGAAAGCAATCCTCTGTGAGCGACAATAAGGGCTGATACGATCAATATTAAGAGTTTGGTTGCGCCCGGCTGCTCTGTCGGGGATTGATTGGCGGTGATGGAAGAGTTGATACACGTGGGACAAAGGCAGCTAAATCTCCACCAGGACTGCTCTCAGGTGCACCAGCTTTCATTCACAGCGGAGAGTGCGGCACTACAAAGTGAGATTTATGAATGGATGAGTTTCAGAAGGAAAATAAGATAAAACTGCCACTGTAGTTATAAATACTAATGAGGTGTTACTTCCAGGAGCTTGTGACCTTTAATTGAAGTGACAAGTCAGAACTACCGCTGAATAAATTATTAATTAATCTCATAAACTGGTGTTGGAGCAGATTTGTACTGAACTGAATGTAACAGTCTGAGCCTGACAATTATTTATTTATTCAATTAGCAAAGATTCATAACACTTCATAGATCTCAAAATAATGTATTTCACCTGGTAAAATAAATGTGATTGAATCTCTGTTTGTCTTAATATAGTATAATTATATTAATAAAGGGCAGGTATCTGCACATTGATGTATTTATTTTTTCTGTTGTCATTATGTATTTATTTATAGTGCATGTGCAAACAATAAAAAAAATTAAAGCTGCAAGCAGCGTTGAATGGGACCTTGCAGCCTTTGCGTGTCAGGATGTGTTGCGGCCGCTTCATGTGCTGTCGGGGGTGCTGCGGCCGCATCACGTGCCGGCGTAACACGTGCGGCTTACAACATGAACATTTCACGTAAATCAGATCAAATTGCCATGCAGCGCTTACTTCCTGTTGCCAGTAGGTGACGCTCTCACTATATCTGAATATTATCACATAGACGTGTTCAGGTTGGGACATTTATCAAACGTGAAGTTTCATTTCTATCAATCAAACCCAATGAAATTAATCAATTATCTAAATTATAAACATGTCTTACGGACATAAAATCCTGGATGACCTGCAATTTTCTGATGTTAAACTCAGAAAAAACCGAAATTCTTGTTCTTGGCCCCAAAAACCTTAAAGACTCACTGTCTAAAGATATAGTTACTCTAGATGGCATTAACTTGGCCTCTAGCACCACTGTCAGGAATCTTGGAGTTATCTTTGATCAGGATTTGTCATTTAATTCCCACATAAAGCAGACCTCTAGGACTGCCTTCTTTCATTTACGTAATATTAGAAAAATTAGACACATACTATCACAGACAGACGCAGAAAAACTAATCCATGCATTTGTTACTTCAAGGCTGGATTACTGCAACTCCTTATTATCAGGTTGCCCCAATAAGTCCATTAAAACGCTCCAATTAATTCAGAACGCTGCAGCACGAGTACTGACAGGAACTAGAAAAAGAGATCACATCTCTCCTGTACTAGCTTCTCTGCATTGGCTCCCTGTAAAATGTAGAATAGAATTTAAAATCCTCCTCCTCACCTATAAAGCTCTTCATGGTCAGGCCCCTTCATATCTTAAAGAGCTCATAGTACCCTATTACCCCACTAGAACACTACGTTCTCTGAATGCTGGGCTACTTGTGGTTCCTATAGTCTCTAAAAGTAGAACAGGAGCCAGAGCCTTCAGTTACCAAGCTCCTCTCCTGTGGAACCAGCTTCCAGTTGTGGTTCGGGAGGCAGACACCCTCACCACATTCAAGATTAGGCTTAAGACGTTCCTCTTTGATAAAGCGTATCGTTAGGGCTGACCATCCCTTAGTTATGCTGCTATAGGCCTAGCCTATCGGGGGATTTCCCATGGTGCACTGAGCTCCTCTCTTCCTCTCTCTTTCTGCACTCATTCATGTCCCACTAATGCATGTTACTAACTTTACTTCTTCCCCGGAGTTCTTGTGCTTTCTCGTCTCGCAGGTTCTTGTCGATCCTGGTGGAGCCTTCTGCCATGGTCCTGCTAGATTGCCATTGCCAATACTGTTGTTGCTGTGCACCTGTCTGTCTGTCTCTCGCTCTCTCTCTCTCTCTCTCTCACCCCAACTGGTCGAGACAGACGACCACCCACCTAGAGCCGGAGGATCTGTCCTAGGTTTCTGCCTTTTAACAGGCAGTTTTTCCTTGCCCTTGTCTCCAAGGTCTTGCTCATGGTGGTACTGTTGGGTCTCTGTAAATAATGTTATAAAGAGTTCGGTCTAGACCTGCTCTATTTGAAAAGTGTCCTGAGATAACTTCTGTTATGAATTGGCGCTATACAAATAAAATTGAATTGAATTGAATTGAATTATCCATACCCCATGTTTTGGCTGAGTGTCTACAGGGAAAGTTGAGTTGTAGTCTTAGTGGGGCATGGTCTGATAAAACGATGGCTTCATAGTCTATATATTTTACTGCTGTAAGTAGCTTTGAGTCTGTGAAGAAGTAGTCAATCCTGGAGAACGATTTATGTGGCTGAGAGAAAAATGAATATTTTCGTTGGTTCTGGTTCATATATCTCCATACATCAATTGCATTAACTGACTTCAGAACATTTTGTAACAGTTTTGCTGACTTAGACAAAGAGTGTTGTTTGTTTGATGACCTATCAAGCACTGGATCCATCACAAAGTTAAAATCGCCAGCTAGAATCAGGTTGTGGGTGTGGAGATTGGGTAAGGAAGCTAGTACTGAACCTATAAACCTTTCATCATCATAATTGGGGGCGTAAACGTTAGAATTATTGGAGTGTTATAAATTACCCCAGTTACTATTACATATCTGCCATTTGCATCGGAAATTATGTCTGATGTAGTAAAGGGAATATTTTTATTAATTAAAATAGCAGTCCCTCATGATTTGGAATTAAAGCTAGAATGAAACACATGTCCCACCCAATTCTTATGTAATTGTTTATGTGTGTGATTTTTGAGATGCGTTTCTTGCAAGAAGGCTACGCCGGCCCCCAATCTCTGTAGATGTGCTAGTACATTACCACACTTCACAGCTCCATTCAACCCTTTGCAGTTCCAGGTAATAAGCTTCACCACACCTTCCTCATCATTCACGAAGGATCTCTTTGGGTTCCTATCCATGATCTAATCTGGAACATATTATGACGGCAACGTAGATGATCCTACATCCACACAGAGGAAAGAGAAAAAAAAAACAGAAAAAGACAAAAGCAAACAAACAAAAAACCACACGACATGCATGTGTATGACCTCCTAACACTTTGAACATTACATCTACCCAACCCACCCCCCGACCCTTCTCAAACAAGTGGTGGGGGAAAGAATAGCGAACCAAAATCCAAAGGCACCTTGCCATTTAACACACCTCAATAGAGGGAGAAAAAAGTATCAAGAAAAGGAAAAGAAAAAAAAAATAGACACGGCCTCTAAGCTCCATTTAAATATGTTTCTGTTTTAAACCTCCAAACTCTAGTCTTTGTTATACTTAACACAAAAAAGGAGCAAATAACATTAGTAACAAAAATGGATCTGTAAGTGAAATTATTCATTCATCTCCCAAAGACAATATTGACTGTATAGCTTGTGTCAACGGTTGTCTATCTCCTTGAGATTATATTATAGGTTTAGGAATGTATACATCCAAAGCCTAAGTAGAGAACTGGCACAAAGGGAAGTCAGGTGTTAATGAGAGAGATGAATAATAGAGAAAAAAATCAAATGCAAGACCTGCTATATCAAGTATTTCCATGTAAGTCCTGAGTCATCCACAATAGTTATTGATACCACAAGTTTTAACAAACAGGATATCAAACTTAGATCACTACTATTACTTGCGTTCATGGGGATCAGTCCACTTTGGCGATCTTCTGGTCGTAGAAATCCTCAGCAGCTTTCGGGGAATCAAAGGAGTGTCTAATGCCATCCACATTGATAGCGAGCCTGGCCGGGTAGAACAGGCTGTACGTGACGTTGGCCTCCCGGAGTTTCCTCTTCACTGGATTGAAGGCAGCGCGTTGTCTGCTGACCTCCGGGCTCATGTCTGGGAAAATGTGCACCTGGTCCCCTTTGTATGTCAGTCGCCCTTTAGTTTTGCCCAGATCCAGTATCTTCTGCTTGTCTGTATAATAGTGGAGGCGGACGAGAATGGCCCGTGGTCTCTCTCCACTGGTCAGCCGCGGGGCAAGTGTGCGATGTGCCCGGTCTATAACCACCAGGGAGCTGAAGTTGTCGGCTCCGAGCACAGCGGGAAAGAAATCCGCGAGGAATTTGATCATGTTGCCTCCTTCGGCTCCCTCAGTAATACCAACCAGTCGTAGATTTTGTCTTCTGCTTCTGTTTTCTAGATCTTGACATTTGTCCTGCATTTTCTTACATTCCTTACTGATTGATTGTTGTGACTTCTCCAGCGCAGTTACTCTGTCCATTGTTTCACCAAGCGCGATTCCCATCTTTTTACATTCGTTAACTATCTCCGTCTGCGCCGAGCGGAGTAGTGTTAACTCACCGGCTAGCTCGTCTCGTATGGCCCGTATGTCAGCTTTTGTCTCTTCAAAGAGAAACAATGTCAGTTTTAAGTTCTTTAAACGGTGTCGCGATCTCCGCTTTTATCTGAGCCAACACTGTTTCTCTGGATGTCTGTAGCTCCTCTCGAAGCATCCGCAGGGAAAGCGTGGTCTCAGGCGTGGTATCAGGTGTTTTCTCTGGTGTATTCACCTCTGTGCTGTCGGCCATTTTTGCGCTGCTTCGTGCGAATGGAGTTATCGTTTTCTGTACCTGCTTTCCTTGCTGATTCCCCTTGCGCGAGCTCTTCCTCATATCAGTATTTTTCTTAGAAAGTAGTTGAAATTGAGGTTGCCCACAGTTTTCCTGGTTTTTGGAGGTTTAAACTCATTTAATTAGTGTATTTGTCGGAGCTCTTCTCATCTGCTGCCTACTCCATCAAGCCGGAAGTCCCTCTCCTGTACTGACCAATTTTGAAGTAGATCCAATGAATTCCCTACGAGGAGGAGTTCAAATACAACGCGAAAAGTTTGCCAAAAGTAAAAATGAAAATCAAAATGGCCGACTTCCCGCGGGGTTTGGGGTATGGGTCCAAGAGGCTTTTTTGTACGTCTCGGCACGTTGCACGAGTTTCGTACATATCGGTAAAACGTGGCGCCGGGGCTGCTTTTTTTTTGTCCTGTAGGGGGCACTACAAACACGATTTTTGGTATGTGAGCTTCAGGCACTACTCTACACGTACCCTGTGAATTTCATATTCATAACTATTACGGTCTCTGCACAGTGATGTACCCTGCCACCAGAGCGCCACCTGGTGGCGGATTGTTGACACATTTTTTAGTGAGCTTCAGGGAGCCATGGGGAAGCATCGTACCAAGTTTCATTTTGGACCCAAGTTTGGTGTCAGTCGGACATACCAATGTGGGGAAATCATCCACTTCCTTTTTTGACGAAACATCCACAGGAAGTGTTAATTTTATAACGTGCTTATTTTTTCAAATATCAAAATTCTTTGAATTGAAACAAAACCAAAAAATACACTTAAAACACTCAAAACTCTAATACCATGAAAGAGTTCTGATCACTGTGAAATCCGTCCTCTGTCTTTGTCTTAAATCAACACACGATGAAAGAGTGGAAGGTGTAATGAAGCTCTGTACGAAGGCACGAGTGTCCCCACATCCACATTATTCAGAAACAAACTGCCCTCCACATGTACACAGATGTAATGGAGTTATATTTGATTTATTATCGCCGCCGTTATTCTTTAATGTCTCTGAAGGCTGAGATTTATGCTTCTGTAAATCTTCCACTGTATTCTCACTAACGATAACTTTCCAGCATGAAAACAGGCTCTTCTGGGGTTCTGAGAATGGGTCACATCGGACAGCATCAGCTCTGCAATAACAGGATTAGTTTCAGTCCAGTTTCATATGTCACTAATAATACTGTCTCACTTCATGGTTTTATTTATCTTGCTGACATATAATTGATCCTCATGTTTCCATGGAATAATTGAGGGTTTAAATTTATCCCAGGACATTAGATAGATAGATAGATAGATAGATAGATAGATAAACTTTATTGATCCCAACCTGGGAAATTGCAGTGTAGCGGTAGCAGTTGTATTGTTCCCGTTTAACTGTTTATGACAAAAAACTCAATTTATTAGTATTTTTATATCAGAATCCAATCATTGTGTCTTCCTGTAAAACTAAATGTGCTCACGTCACCATGAACTAACTAATTTCAACACAACTCTATTATCACTGTACAAAAACACAACTTTACCAGTGCTTTGGGTGAAACTGCCCCCCCTCCCCCAGTCCAGCAGCTGTAGTGGATCCATTAGCTGACTCTGTTGGACTGGGAGCTCCCAGTGAACAGCAGGTCCAGACCGGGACTGAATGCAGCATCTGATGCTGACCGAGGACAGTTTGACTGCCGGGAATAAAGGACTGAGGAGGGTTTATTGACGGATTTGGCTCCTGTCACCCCGGGGCTAAGTCAGCTAATGTTAGCTGCACAAGCCCACATGGTAGCTACCCTTAGCAGCAGTTAGCTTATTTTTGCAACAAGTCCATCGGGAAACTCCATAAATCACCTCGGTACCGCTGTCGTCAAACTGTCCTCTGTCTGTCTCGGAGGTTGTGTTCACTGGGAGGCTGCCCGTTCAGTTGCTAACGCTATCAGCAGCTACATTAGCAGTTAGCGCAGAGGCACCAGAGGACTCCTTTTGACTTCATGTTTAAAGCTCTTGAACTGTCTGTAAAAAGTCTGTCTGAACAGGACCACAACTGAACAGTGGATCATCGTCTCCAGAACAAATGAACCAAGTTGAAAGCAGTTCTTTGGCCCGATTCAGGTCCCACATCTGGAACTGCACCTTGTCAAGGAGCTGCCACTGTTGACAGTTCGGAGCCGTCAACTTCCTCCACATCAGCTCAACAGCATCGACAATGGGAAACGATTGTGTGCTCAGCAGCCATCTGCTTCCTGCTTTAGAGGGACCCTCCGCAACCCTGACGGACCTCCGCTGAATGTTAATTAGGAAGGAAGCAAATTGGTGCCCACAAAATGGTCACAGATGGGAGCTGCAAAATCAAGTGAAGTCCAGCTGATATAATGGATTGGAATAATTACTGTTTCTTCCTCCCCGACATTGAGCACCATGTTGGTGGAAATTAGATTTTGTTGCATTATTATCCAGTTTTATTTGTGGTTGAGAACATATAATCTTTTTATTCCACAATCTAATGCTGCTATTTCACATTTTGCCTCCAGAATTACACATATGCAGTTTATTTAATCTATTATATAGATAATTTTATATGTTCATACTAACAAGGGCAAAGATCATTTATGGAAACCATACAACCTATTTTACTACTATTAATAATTACCTTTAATATCATTAATGAATGTTCAGCTAAATACATTTGAATGAATAATTTTTATAGAAACTTCACCAGATTAAATTCCACGACACTGTAATGGTAAAATAACAGAAGGTTTGTAACTGCGGTTAGTTTTAAGTCCTGTAATATACTGGAGGTACAGTAGTTTAGTCCAGTTAAAGTCATCAAATAAATCTGAAAATCATAGGAAATAAGAAAAAAGGACATTTTTCTTATATTTGTATGTTTTTTATTTTTATGAAGAATTGTGGTCAGTTATTTCAACTCAAAATTTCTGATGTAATCAATTTAAAAAAACGTAAAGTTAAAAAAGATTCTTGATTGAGCAGCTTTCACTTGTAATTTTAAGTGACATTAGCTTAGTTCAGTAAATTACAGAAACATTCCTGATTAATAACTTTTTACTAGATATTTTGTTTCCACAGTACAAATAAAAATTACAAAATGAAGTCAGTGTCACTTAAAATGAATAATGCTGCTTCATCAAAAGTTTTCTAAAGTTACGAAATAGTTACTTTTACTTAAAATTCTTGATGTAGTTTTAACTATTTTTTAAAGCTAAATGAATGTACCTGCTTTTATAGTGTAGAGTCAAAAGATCAGGTAGTTACTGCTACTCGGCTACGCTAACGTTAGGCTCCATGACTGGATTTAGCTTCTGCCTCATACGTGTATACAATAAACAGGAATTCTAAAACGTATTAATGCTAATTATGCTAATTGTCCAACATATGCAAGTTAGCATATGTCAGTTTTCTAAGTACTGGGGACTCATACTGTACATTTCAAATATAAAACTTTGGCACTCAACATTTCTGGGTTCACAGTGGCTGGACTAAATGTTTGTCGGGTAGTATAGTTGAACCAGATGTTGTAGGTTTGGATCAGTGGGTTAGTATTGTCTCTGTGATTGGCTGATGGATGCTGAGTTTTGTCCTTCTCTCACCGTTCTGCTGACCAGCTTTTGTGTTTCTTCACAACATGAGTGGACCAAAATAAAACCTCGGAGATACAGCACGGCACAAAAATCATTCAAAGACAAAGCAGCCTTTTTTCTATTTAACTACCTGTTCAGATAAGAGTGCGAGGGAAAAACATTCCACAGGACGATATGAATGATAAAGTGGATATAATATCCACTGGAAGAGAGGGAATTGAATTGCAGCTGCTGAATCATAAAAATATCAAACTAAATAAAAAACAACATGCCAAGAGCTGCCTGAATAGATATGAGCTGGTAGACTGAACTTCAAACTCAATTTTTTCCCAGACTTCCTTTCATCAGACGTAATAAATCAAAATAGATTTTTCTGTGTCGGCTGATGGAATCCAATAAGGTTTGGTGATGCCGATGGTAAACTCATGTGCAGGTATGAAATCTAAAATCAGGTCCAGAAGCCATTCTCTCAAAACAACCTGAGGCTGAAAGCAGCTCCTGATAAACAGCGCGTCAAACTTTAAAGCTCCATTAAACCGCTGTTAACAGTGCCGCCAATGGCCGTCCAGTGAACTGCACCCTGCGTCCTATTGCTCATACACACAATCCGTAGCGTGGAATTCATTGGGATATTGTGGTTAAAGCTAGCTCATTTTTGCTTGCTTGCTAATGCAGAGAACCTGCTAGTGAGCTAATGTAGTGAAATACTGCGAGCTAGCTTCACTCAGACTCCCGGGTCTGATCTGGCTAGCTTGGCCAGCGCTAGATAGCGTTATTCAGAGCAGCTGTGTTGCAGCTGGCTGGCTAACCTTAGCTTGTTTGCCTCACTAATGTTGTCGCTAGCAAGATACTAATTTGATATGTCAATTGGCGTTAGATTGTCATTGCTAGAAAAATACTGTCTGAGTGGATTCATTAGTCTACGGACTCTGTAGATAAAAACGTCTCATTCCAAGGTAACGAAAACACAGGTGATTATTCACTAATGAAAACATACCTGTGAGTATTATATAAAACATGTTATAATAAATGATACACACTGGACCTTTATTGTCCTGAATTAAAAAGCATGTTGAAGTACAGTACAACCTTGTTTCTGTCTGTTCATTGCTGTTAATGCTCCGTGTGATATAAAGGACAAAGTGCAGCTGCTGTCTCCACTAATAATTCTCATAATCAGTCATTTTTCTTCTGCTCTCTGTGACTCCAGAAGAGATCAATAAACACATCAGGTTCAAGTGCTGCACACAAGCTTCAAGTTCTCAGTTGGTTTGTAATCAGTCAGTGTGAAACAGAACTGAAATATTATTTATTATACTATATATTATATGATGTGTCTTTGGTCCAATGAAAGGGACCAAACACGTCCTCCATAAACCAGCAGAGTTCTGGAGGGAGAATGATGTGTTCACTGGTCACAATCTGCTGCTCTGCTAATTGATTCATTGATTTTGCAGATGATCCATGCATGGGACTTGTGATTGTCTGAGTGAGTTTAACCCACTAAAACCATCAGTTTCTTAGCATTATTCTCTTATTATTCTCTGTATGAGAGTGTAGTCTGTATTCTGCATTCTCCTTCTTTGCTTTTTGGAGATAACTGTCTTCAAGACTCTTCTAATATGAGACGTGTCAGTTGCCAGTAAAATATTTCTTCATCCTGTTGGTTGGTAAACTCAGCACTGTGTCTGTCACAGTAGTGATGGGAATTCCGGCTCTTTTTAGAGAACCGTTCCTTTGGCTCTTTCGGCTCCCTGGTGGCTCCTCAGATTTTTTGTTGCTTAAATTAATTTATTACTAAATTATGTGTAAAATGAATATCAAATGTAAATACATACATTATATCAATGTTTATTATTTATATGGATTTATTAATATACTCAACATGGAACAGAGTGCTTCAAAAATAAATTATAAAATACAAAAACAAAGACCCATCTCAATTAGACAAAAAACTGCTCAATATGAAATTTTTAACTTTGCACAGTCTACACTCTGCCTTTGAACCGTCTATCACATATATATACATATATGTCCAAACTGTACTACGTTTCCTGTCACTCATTTTCCTCACCTTTCCAGTGTGTGGTCTCTGTCTATGTAGCAAGTTCTCTCGCTCTGTCAAGCCTTCCTCCCACCTGTTCACATGCTCACTGTGCGTCTGTAACCCCTCCCTCCCCCCTCCTGCTGAGTGTAGATACACAGACGCCGCCACAGGTCTTGACCAATCACGCGGCTTTAACAGAAAAAAATTCGAATCTGGCTCCCAATCAGGAGCCGGCTCCCGTCGTTCACTTCAAAGAGCCGGATCGTTCTCGATCAACCCATCACTATGTCACTGTGGTCCCTCCTCATATCACCATTACCTGCCAGCACAGATACATATTCATCCAGTCCCAAAACAACAGATTCATAAATCCTGTATCCCCATATTCCTGATCAATCTAAAACAGCATACACACACTTGATACTCTGTAAAGTCCACTGTGGACATTAATACGTTAAAATCATTTATTTTCTCCAGCATACAAACTGTGTTCAGATTTGGGCTCCTGGTTGCTGTTATGGTTATTCATTTATTTATTATTTTTTAATAACCATTTTCACTCAGCATTTCTCTGAAAGGACATTTCAATTCAATTCAATTCAATTTTATTTGTATAGCGCCAATTCATAACAGAAGTTATCTCAGGACACTTTTCAAATAGAGCAGGTCTAGACCGAACTCTTTAACATTAATTACAGAGACCCAACAGTACCACCATGAGCAAGCACTTGGCGACAAGGGCAAGGAAAAACTGCCTGTTAAAAGGCAGAAACCTAGGACAGATCCTCCGGCTCTAGGTGGGTGGTCGTCTGTCTCGACCAGTTGGGGTGAGAGAGAGAGAGAGACAGAGAGAGAGAGAGAGAGAGCGAGAGACAGACAGACAGACAGGTGCACAGCAACAACAGTATTGGCAATGGCAGTCAAGCAGGACCATGGCAGGAGGCTCCACCAGGATCCATGAGAACCTGCGAGACGAGAAAGCACAAGAACTCCGGGGAAGAAGTGAAGTTAGTAACATGCATTAATGGAACATGAATGAGTGCAGAAAGAGAGAGGAAGAGAGGAGCTCAGTGCACCATGGGAAATCCCCCGATAGTCTAGGCCTATAGCAGCATAACTAAGGGATGGTTCAGGACTCACCTGATCCAGCCCTAACTATAAGCTTTATCAAAGAGGAATGTTTTAAGCCTACTCTTGAATGTGGTGAGGGTGTCTGCCTCCCGAACCACAACTGGAAGCTGGTTCCACAGGAGAGGAGCTTGGTAACTGAAGGCTCTGGCTCCTGTTCTACTTTTAGAGACTATAGGAACCACAAGTAGCCCAGCATTCAGAGAACGTAGTGTTCTAGAGGGATAATAGGGTACTATGAGCTCTTTAAGATATGAAGGGGCCTGACCATGAAGAGCTTTATAGGTGAGGAGGAGGATTTTAAATTCAATTCTACATTTTATAGGGAGCCAATGCAGAGTAGCTAGTACAGGAGAGATGTGATCTCTTTTTCTAGTTCCTGTCAGTACTCGTGCTGCAGCGTTCTGAATTTCTGAATTCTGAACATTTGATAAACAGCTTTTATTCATCAGTTTTTACCGAAACGCTGAAACTCTCCAACTGACTGACTGATATCTTCTGTTTCTCCCTCTGCTGCTGTTTCTAATGAATTTTAATCCCATCATTATTACTCATTCTGCTCCGACTCTGACTTATGGAAACACTTTCTCGCAGTATCTTCCTTTCTCCTCCGGGGGAGGAGGAGCAAGTGGTGGCAGCCTTAACATTATGCCATTAAGAATCAGTGCGGAGTAAATAAGAGCGGCTCTCGGTAGCTGAGGGTGGAGAAGTGGCTCTTTAAATACATTATTAAATGCACACGGCCCATTTCAGTTAATTGAAGGGCTCCAGGCTACATCTTGCTCAGTGTGTGGATTGCTTTCACCATTGTCAGGAAGGACTGGAGCAATAGTTTATGATTTATTATTTCTATTCATGCAACGGATATTTTCTTACTTAATCTACCATATCTGTGGCCCGGAGCGTCCGTGTGGAAAGGCAGAGTTCATTTACAACGTTAGCCAAACAGCCTGACTCACACGTCTCCTCTCGCTGTCACTGTGGTGAAATATCCGGCTGGAAGAGGAGTAAAACTAAATCAGAGATTGCATTATGATTGCTGCTTTAAGCAATATTACTGCAAAGCATGTGGAATAATTTGAGTTATTAGCCTGTTTTAGCACCAGAAGCTGCCTGGTTAAAGACGGGTGAGAGGTTGGAGGCTTGATTGCTGCTCAAGAGGAGGGAGAGTCCAACTTTTCTCATGAAGGGAGCCTCTATCAGACAGTAAACTGACTATATTTTATGGATATTTCATATTATATTCATAAAAAACATGATGCTAATAATTAATGAAACACAAAATACTTGTATTGAATATATTTATTCCATTCATTGCAACAGTACGACATCACTGTAGCAACATATCAACATGCTGTTCTGTCTAATTGTGAATGCAGCATGAATCCTACAGACTGTTCCTTTAAATCATCCTGTGATTTCCCTCCATTGCTTTTTGATAAACTACCAGGACTGTGTGCGAAGGAGCAAACTCTGGAACTGGAAGTAGCCCAACACTGCGCAGTGAAACCAGTATAAGATGAGGTTGTGGGATGGTTCCTACTAAACGAACACATTCAAATTTCATTTCTGCGTCGCAGAGAGCCGAGTGGACGGAGGGAGACGGGCTCCTGACTTTCTCCAGGAGACTCTTGTACATATCATAGACAGGACCACTCTGAAGCATCAAGACCAAAATACCTGAATGTGTTTTTCACCTGTTACTGTGCACACTCATTATGTGCCGGGCGGTGGCAGGTTGACGGGAACTGTCAGCGAGGGAGGAAAACTCCAACTAATATTAAAGGCAGACCGGCTGGCAGAGAGGGGAATAAAAGACCACAGAACAATAACTGGTAGTAATATTATTAACCACACAAATTCACAACACAACAGAAATTAATATCAGATTCAAAGCATCAGAATCATTATTTATAAGATTTAGTCGTGTTTGTCGGTGAATCCAATATCATCCAACTGCAGCCACAAATGGGCGTTCTCGTGCTGGTGGGGTTATCGGACTTCTCTGTTGTTTTACTTCTCACGGTCTACTGCTCTCGCTCTGTTTTTTTCTCTCTCTCCAGCAAGCGGCGCTAGAATCACTGATTGGCTGTTACCGCTGCACTTATTAAAGGAGTAGCACACAAAATAAACTCACAGAAATTACTTACTTAATGCCTTATGTTATTTATTTGCTGCATCACATTTATTGTTTGTTTGCCCTTTTATTGGTTTTAAGGTAATATTGACCTGGGTTAAAAGTAATGCTAACGTTATCCATCATCCATCGTATCGATCAGCCAGGATTAGTTTCAGTGAAGTTGAAAGTTATTTATTCCGTGTGTTGAACAACCAGACTGTGTGATGTTACACTGTGTTGGAATAAATTCACTTTTTCTGTTAGCATTTAACAGGCCGCTGTTACAATGTATATTTTTGAATAATTAATGCAACAGCTAGTCGACGAGGAAGATCCCTGAATGCTTCACTCTCCTCTGTGTCTCTGGTGGGAAGGACTAAGACGTGAGGATGTACAAACTGGGAAATGATGAAGGCCTTTTGTCTTTGTTTCCTCTTTAGTTTCTAAAATGTTCTGATCGGTTCCACATGTTCCCTTTGTGCTCAGTTTTTGTTAAATCATCACAGAGTGAAGTTCTGTTTAGCTGACCTCTTTTATGAGCCCGGATTATTTGTTTTTTTGCATATTTTCTGATGTCTTTCTCTCATTCTTGGCCAGATGAAACCCTGTTTCTGAGGATTCAAGGCAGCTACAGTATCATTTTATACTTCATTACATTCAAAGTGAGACTTAAAATCATTTTGAAACTCAAAACTAATCAAATCTCCTCCTCTGTCTCGTCTGTCTGAAAGGAGGATCATTATAACCCGTTTTCTCACCGTTCTGATAATCGCTGACAGATTGACAGTCCAGATTTGTGAACATCCCTCCGAAAGCTAGAACAGGAACAAAACTTTCCTGGCAGCCGTCATGTGTCAGCTCGATTGGTGAGCGCGCTGACAGTAGCATGGGCGAGAGTATTCTGGGATCATGTTCCACTGTCAACCGCTGCACAACGAGGAAGCTCGTTTGTTTGTAACAAACCTCAAACTCATTTATGAAATCCTCCTCAGGGGAGCGCGTCTACATTTTCCTCGTGTTGACAGAGAAAGGTTTGTGCTGACAGACGTTGACTATAATGTAACAGCAGCTGAAGGCCCTGCTTTTTCAATCTCTGCAGTAATTATCAATAACTGTAAGTGTTATACGTGTTGCTGCCTTTTAATAATGTGGACATATTGGTCTACATTAGGTTCGCACAGTTGTTGATTATTGATCATCTACATGTTCTCTAGACAGAATATCAATGAACCTGAACCCTGCTGATTGAGTCGATGCTCTACAAACTATTCTGTCTCAGTTTATGGAGAAAATATTTCCTGGTTTTCCCCCTGACATCCTCCGGCTGCTCAGCTTCAGATCCCTGTTTATAGTTTCCTGATGGACAGATAGCTTTAACTTACTTGTTGCTAACTGCTAATTAGCCAACAGCACAACAGTTAGCAGCAGTTAGTAATAAAGCTATTTGTGAACCTTGTGTTCCCTCTTTGTTTGTTTATTAAGATCTGCACACACAGTCGCTGTTCTTCCTGCGGTCCACACAGTTTACACGGTGGTAACACACTGTAATGCACTATATACTGTATATATATATATATATATATATATATATATATATGCACATATACTGTACATAAAGGAAAAATCGACACACAATATGGACACAACAATAAACCTGTCTCTGTATCATGAACTAACAAACAAACGTTCACCTTGATTGCCCATAAAACACCCTCACACCAAAGAGTACTTATTGATGACTCAGATTCCTTTGAAGTAACTTTTGGCATTAAAACCATATATTATTATTTTGTGAATTCCATTCTAGCACAAAGTAAAACGACCTTTCAGCAGCAGTGATACAATAACTCTGTATCTGAACTAAAAGAAAGTCTTTTGTTAAACATAAATGGAGTCTTTGTTGTTGTGACGTTCTTAATGAAAACCATCAGTGAATACAGTAATCTATTTTTCACCTCTAGCCAAGAGAGACATTGCCTTCTAGTATCATTTGCTCTCATCCCTCAAGAAAGAGCTGCACGTGCCGCTTTATTATGAACCAGCTGCAATCTTCTGATATTACCCAGTAAGTATTGGAGCAGACTACTGAGTGATAATCTGTTTGACTCTGCAACAACAGGGCTATCTGCTCAAAGGTGTGTCTGTACAAGCAGAGAGAGCCGCTAACGAAGCTCCACTCCAATGAACACATTTCATTTCCTATAAATTTTTCACAAAAAAAGTCTCCGGTTATTTTTTTATTAAAACGCTTTTATTACGAAACAGTAAAAAAGTGTTGGATTATACTATGAAATAATCATTAATCTTGCAGGGTACAACGCTTCCATTATTTGGTTATGTGTTGTTTTATTGTTTTTTTTAATTTAATTTCTAATAAATGTGTGTTTTTATTCCGTACACAAAACACAGACACAATAACAGCATATGTGATCTCGGGCGAAAAAGCTGGAATCTGTTCACTTTCCTACTGGAGGGCCCAATTACTTGACTTCACTGAGTGAAGGCTCCGATTTGAGAGTCATCACACCCAGCTGACCTTCAGATCGTGCCTTCAATCTGCTTTTCAAAGTTTACCGCATTCCCAGGGGTGTGGGTTTATATCAATACATTGACTCACATGAGCCTTGGGAAGTCCCATTTGGTGCACAGACAGAGCGCCGGTCAGATGATTTGCAAGAAGTCAATAAACTATCCAGCACCGAAAGGCTGGATGGGTTGGCGTGTGGGAAAAATAGATTACAGCCAGAGCCTCACTGCAATGGAGTTACATATTCAGAGTGCTTTACAGTAGATTCTGCTGCTTCCTATGACTGTACGAGTCATAACGATCAATTATTAGACTAGCTTAAATGCAAAGAGAAACCTTGACAGTCTCAGTTAATGTCAGTATAATTGATTAGAAATTGTGGTATTATCACAGCTGTCAGAGGAAACAATGAGTACAGCAGGAGTTCAACGCAAAACTAAATAAATAGTGACTAAATATTCGCTGCAAACCAAAACAGCATGAACACATATTCAGTTTAATGTTTTACTATATTCATAAACATTTTAATTTAGTTGTAGCTTTTTCTCCTTTTTTAAATTGCATTATTTAATCAAAAACCTTGAAAAAACATTAAACTGTATATAAAGACTAATTCTATGTTCTATATGTAGTTGTGTTCTCACATGATCACAAATGTTTCCAACAATGTTCAGACTCAGAGAAATCTGTCATTTTATTCAGTTAACGCTGCGTTTCACCGGTCGCCTGTTGATGCTACGTTGTGATGACAGCATCGCATTTTTGATCAACAGTTATAATGTTTTTAATCGATACTGAATTTAATCAATTTACATACAATCAGGGTTGTTGCCATTTGTACTAGTTATGGATTATTATTTTCTACAAAAACACCAGAAAACTTGAGAAAACTTTAGATTATTGTTCACTGTATATGACTGTATATGTTTTGTGCAAGTTCAAAACGCCCAAACACTGTGAAGTTCAATTCCAAGTGAAGGACTTGTTTTAACTTCAAAGAACTACTCTTTTTTTCCAGAGACAGCTCTGCTATAACACTTTGTGCTTGGAAAAGCCTTTTAAAAAAGTCTTCTTTTCATGCGGCTCTCAGTCATTGTGTGCTTGTTAGAGGAGTCAGAGAGATGTCTCCCAGTGGTAATGATTTTTCTGCAACAGAGGAAGGATTTACTGGATCATCTATCGAATGAAAACAGCCAACAAAAAGCAGCAGGCTGATCTCTTCATGTTGTGGCATTAAAGTGGAACCTGCGTGCCTCTGTCATTCATTCTCCTTCTGTCTTTCTTTAACTCAGAGTCCCCTTTTCAGTTTTATTTTCCATCATTCTTCGTCTCCATGTATCTGCATGTCTATTTTCTTTAAGGATGTACACCCCCGCTGTTACTCCCCCACTCTATCTCTGTCTCTTTTTCTCTCTACATTTACAATTGTCTAATGAATAATGGAGCAAGCTATTGTCCTCCTGCTATTGTTGCTTCTTCATTTTATAGCACTTTATTCCTGGCTTCATATCGTTCTGAAGTTCTTATTTTAAGACAAAAAGAAGACATAAGGTATATTGTCTCTATTAGAACATTTATTCATGTGCAGTAAATGGGAAGAAAAAAACTGTAATAACTGATTTAAATGAATGAATTAATAATCTAATTTTTGCTAATCACTGAACAAGGCAAGGGGAAATTTAATTACATTTTGTGTAATTAGAGCAGGACTCCCTCCGCAGCCTGTCTCCTCTTCAAATCACTCCAGATTCTCCCATAAACACCTCATCGTGTTTGGCATTAAAGAGCTCTTTGAAGAAAGAAAACAACAATGTTGTAATGGTTGATGAGATGCAACAGGAACCAGCCAATTATTTTACCAAGCTGATTGCTGAATAGTGAGCATATAGCTGTACACTGTATTAACAAACTCATCAAATACTGCCGCTGGTCAGGCCTTCAAAATATGACGCTGTAGGAGTCCCTCTAGCATCATTCCTGGATGAGCAGGGCTCTGTTGGCAATAATAAATATGCAACATCCAGCTTATGACTCTCTCCTATTTCTGACTAGTAGTTGTTAGTTTAAGCCAAAGCTGGTCCTAAGCATAGGCTTTATAGCCATCACCTAGGGCACCAAAATGTGGAAGGGGCACTGCACCACCAAGAAACCCCCCCCCAACCCAGAAATTAACTTATTATGCACCCATGGCATTGATCCACTAAACACACATCATGCGTCACGCCCAGGGCACCAAAACCAATAGCCATTAATCATAATAAACATATTTTTATATACGGGGGTGGCTCATAAGTGTTATTTAAGGTCGCACCAGCTCCTCTGATACAAGCAGTTTCAGTGGAATGAGACAAAGTGGTTAATGACATGTTACTATTCAAATTCCATCTAGCTCTCAGTGCTGTATTTAATACTAGAGATCACAGCATACTCCTTGATTGGCTCAAAAGCCAGCATCTCTGGTGCTGGCTGTCGAATGGTAAAAGTCCTACCTATCAAAAAGAACAGTTTCCTATAGTTACAACTTCCCTTTGCTCCTCTAGGGAACATATGCCTTTGACAAACGTTGTTCCTGGGGCGACCCCTTTTCCTTGTTTCTTGTGGGTTCCATTTCCCTCTGAAATTGATAATCTTGTCGATAGTGCTGCAGGCTCACTACGATCAACATTAGACTCTATCGCTCCTATAAAAAGGAAATTATTAAAACATAGGAGACTAGCACCTTGGTACAACCACCAAACCCGCCAGTTAAAACAAATAGCTAGGAAATCTGAAAGGAAATGGCGCTCTTCCAAATTATCAGAATATCGCTCAATTTGGCAAGATAATCTTAAAACGTATAGAAAGGCCCTCCGTAATGCCAGAGGAGCCTATTACTCAGCACTAATAGAAGAAAATAAGAATAACCCTAGGTTCCCCTTCAGCACTGTAGCCAGGCTGACAGAGAGTCACAGCTCTATTGAGCCACATATCCCCATAAACTTAAGTAGCAATGACTTCATGAGCTTCTTCTATAATAAAATTATTACTATTAGAGAGAAAATTAATCACCAACTGCCATCAACAGTTATCAGTGGCTCTCCAAGTTCAGGGACTTCTGCCAGTGTAGACTTAGATATATGTTTGGACTGTTTTTCTGCTATCGATCTTCATCAGTTAACTTCAATCATTTCTTCATCGAAGCCATCAACCTGTCTATTAGACCCGATCCCAACTAGGCTGCTTAAAGAAGTTGTTCCCTTAATTGGCACTTCTTTACTGGATATGATTAATCTTTCTTTATTATCAGGATATGTACCACAGTCCTTTAAAGTAGCTGTAATTAAACCCCTTCTTAAAAAGCCCACTCTTGACCCAGGGGTTTTAGCCAATTATAGACCGATTTCTAACCTCCCCTTCCTCTCTAAGATTCTGGAGAAAGTAGTCGCCAAAGAGTTGTGTGACTTTTTACATAACAATAGTTTATTTGAGGATTTTCAGTCAGGATTTAGAGATCATCATAGCACAGAGACAGCTCTGGTTAAAGTTAATAATGACCTTCTGATTGCTTCTGACAATGGACTTGTCTCTGTACTTGTATTATTAGATCTTAGTGCTGCATTTGACACCATTGACCATAATATTCTTTTGGGGAGACTTGAGCATCAAATTGGCATTAAAGGAACCGCACTAAGCTGGTTTAAGTCATATTTATCAGATCGCTCGCAGTTTGTACATGTTAACGATGAATCTTCAATAAATACTACAGTTAGTCATGGAGTTCCACAAGGTTCTGTACTTGGACCAATACTATTTACTTTATTCAATTCAATTCAATTCAATTCAATTCAATTCAATTTGTATAGCGCCAATTCATAACAGAAGTTATCTCAGGACACTTTTCAAATAGAGCAGGTCTAGACCGAACTCTTTAAAACAGTCCCTGAACTTGGAGAGCCACGGATAACTGTTGATGGCAGTTGGTGATTAATTTTCTCTCTAATAGTAATAATTTTATTATAGAAGAAGCTCATGAAGTCATTGCTACTTAAGTTTATGGGGATATGTGGCTCAATAGAGCTGTGACTCTCTGTCAGCCTGGCTACAGTGCTGAAGGGGAACCTAGGGTTATTCTTATTTTCTTCTATTAGTGCTGAGTAATAGGCTCCTCTGGCATTACGGAGGGCCTTTCTATAAGTTTTAAGATTATCTTGCCAATTTGAGCGATATTCTGATAATTTGGAAGAGTGCCATTTCCTTTCAGATTTCCTAGCTATTTGTTTTAACTGGCGGGTTTGGTGGTTATACCAAGGTGCTAGTCTCCTATGTTTTAATAATTTCCTTTTTATAGGAGCGATAGAGTCTAATGTTGATCGTAGTGAGCCTGTAGCACTATCGACAAGATTATCAATTTCAGAGGGACTATGAATGACTGCTGTGGGAGGAAAATGGTTAACAGGTGGAGGGGATGAAGGGGTAAGGGTCGACGGATGAGGAGAAGGGGTCGAGGGATGAGGGATGAGGGGGTATGGGAAGGATGGGTGAGGATTGATAGAAAGGGAGGAAGACTGGTTAGGTAGGTCGATGGAGGGAGAAGTTCGGCGAACTGGTCGGATGGAACAAAGAGGGTGCTGAGACGCTGAGTGGGGGAGCCGTCTCTGACTCTTCAAGAGCCCCCAAAGGAACTTCAGTAGGACAGGTGCGCATGAGCGTTTTTGATGTCGTTTAAGTCATTGCGGATGTAAGTAAGATATGCGGGATCGGCCGAGGAGTTTGACGTTGTTGTCTGGGATCCCTGCTTGGAAGCGGAGGAGGCGGCTCCGATGGGGAAAGAATGCCCAGAGAACGATTCTGGGGATATTCCTGATTTGGACAGGATTTGACGGAAGTGCCGGTGGAACGAGTTCTGTGTGGCTATTTTACCGGTCTCAGTGATGAACAGAGAGTCCTGGAGGGAAGCTCTGCTGGCTAACCTGGAGTTGGTGTATTCTAGTATCGGTTCAAAAGGACTCAAATATGAGTCTAGGCAGAAGAGGTAGATTGGTTGAGGTAGACCGGACTGGTTGGTCTTGCTGCGTTTAAGGTGGTAAATGAGGGTGTCATTAGAATGAAAGGAAATGTCAGACATGGAAGCGTGGGGAGAAGGATCGTATTTGAGGGTAGAAGCTGTGAATTCGGAGCAGCGCAGAAAACCGAAGAAAGCTAGAAGGAACATGGATTCCAGGACCTTATCAATATACGGGGATGAATAGCCTTCACGGAGGGTTCTGATGCAGCGAGTGAGTAGATCTGAAGTTAAGGGCAAGCGTTTTGGTGAGGGATGCATTTCTGTTTTGCGGAGACCTTTGATTAACATGATGATATGGGAATGAGAAGCGGCTTGGCATGATGCTCCGGAGGATAGTTTGATAAAAAAGTTTATACCGCTTATGGAGGCTTGAATGGTGGAAGATTTAATTTTAAGGATGGAATGGGCGAACGAGATGAAGCTAGAGAGTGCCATAACGTTGAGAGAAGGGAACGGAAGACTATTGGTGGCATGGAAGGTTCTAAAGCAATTCCATCCTGTCATGTATGATGACAGTGTGCAGGGAGCGACGCTGTTCAGGATGGCATCTCGTGAAATGGTGACCAGGTTTTGCATCTGGGGAGTCAGTTGTAGACCGTGGCTGAAAACGGTGGGAGGAGGCTGGTGCCAGTTGCCTGAATTTCTGGAATGAAAAGCGAGAGAGTGCGTCAGCGATTGTGTTTTTATGGCCAGGGATGTGAGAGGCTCGGATGATGAAATGGTGTTGGGCCGAAACTAAGGTGAGCTTCCTTATGAACTGCATTATGTCTAGGCATTGTGAACATCCCTTGTTTATGATGTTGACGACGGCGCTGTTATCGGAGTGGATGGTGATGATTTTCTTTGACCATTTGTGGCCCAAAAGAATAGCTGCGATGATGACAGGGTACATTTTGTAGATTGTGGAGGAAGAGGAGAGAGATAAGAATTCGGGCGGCCATTTGGCTGAAAACCACTTTCCACTGAAGTAGCCGCCGAAGATGATGGAAAGAGCTGCGTCTGTGAAAAGCTGGATGTCTTGTGGTGAAGTGATGTGTGTGTCGTAGAAGAAAGAGATGCCGTTCCATGACGAGAGGAACTGGTGCCATAATTTTAGCTCCATTTTACATGCTTCGTCCAGTGTGACGTTGTTGTGGAGAGATGGGACGGAGGATGCTATGGAAAGCAGGTGTGACAAGAAGGATCGCCCTTGGAGGATGATGCGGATGGCGTAGTTGAGGTGACCGAGCAGCGAGAGAAATTGACGCTTAGTGTATGAGGAGGCCAGGAGGAAATTTTAAATGAGTAAGGAAATCCGGTGTACTTTTTCGGTGGGCAAAGATGCTTGGAGTGAAACGGAATCGAGGGTAATGCCAAGAAATTCCAGGGATGTGCTGGGGCCTTCCGTTTTCTCTGGGGAGAGGGGGACTCCAAGTTCATTGAAAGTGGAGATCAGGTTGTGTAGACCGTGTGACAGGGGAGACCAGGATGGCGTGACTGTGAGGAAGTCATCTAAGAGATGGATGATGTATGGGAGTTTGTGCTTGTTAAGCAAGATCCAGCAGAGTGCTTCGGATAATGAGTCGAATATTTTTGGGCTGCTTCTGCACCCGAAGTTCAGGCGCACGGCGAAGTAGTATGCGCCCTTCCACTGAATGCCGAAGAGATGCCAGTAGTCTGGGTGGATGGGAAGGACTTTAAATGTACTGGTGATGTCTGCTTTGGCCAACCAGGCTCCTTGACCGGCTACATTAATGAGGGAGATAGCGTGGTTGATCGTTGTGTAGTGCATAGAAAAATCTGGGCTAGGAATTAGGCTATTGATGCTTGGGACTGCGGAGCTGTCGGGGGATGAGAGGATACGACTGGACGTGCTGGAGGCAAAGCGGTGGCTAGAGTGAAGTTGTTATGCGTAGTGGGATAGGTGGGAAAAGCCCAGGATCCGGCTATGGGGGGAGCTGTGGAAAAAACAGATCCGTTAAGTAGAGGAAAAGGAACACCGGCTACGTATGGGTTGTGGGGAGGGTTGGGGTGGGGGGAAAGGAAGAGACAGGAGGAAGGTGGCTGATGGTGTTGCTATGTGCCATTGTTATAGGCACGCTCTGTGCGGCTGAGGCGGTTGGAGGAGGAATAGGAGCGGCGGAGGTAGCCAAAGAAGGTGGTACATGGAAATTAGGAATGAAAGAGGAAGGGATGCTGGGATGGAGGGATGCATGTGCTCGGGTGGTTTGAGAAGGGTGGGGTAAGGGAGAAGATATATGAGGAGCATGAAAGGCAGGTGCTGGGTTCAATACAACCTGGCCCTCTGGGAGGGCTGATGAGGGAGGCTGGGCTGTGGGGTGCGTCATGACGTAATCGGCGCTGCCGCGGGCGTGATGCTAGGAGCCTGGAAGTGGCGGTGGAGTTCTGAGAGGTGGGATGGTTCTCTGCTCGGAGTCCGTGAGGAGTTGGAAAAGTTTCGCCTTATTGTCGGTGCGGTGGAAGGTTATTTTTTCGCTGGATGAGTGCGCGCTTTAGGCGAACGACTGTCCACTCGGATATGTTTGGTGCCGAGGGACGATCGGCGAGATGGTGAGGTGAGGCCGTGTCGCGGAGGCTTTGCCCGGAGCGGCTGGAGGAAGGAGTGTCGGTCAGACGCCGGACATGAGATCTTCCCCTGGAGCGGTTGTGGGGCGAAGGCCCAATGATGTTGGAGCCGTCGGAGGATGGAGGCTGAGAGCGCCTGACGGCGTGGATGGTTGAGCAGGGCCGGGATGGCTGACGAGGAGGGGTCGTGGGTTAAGAAGAGGACTCTGAGATTTCGTTGAATAGTTCGCTGTCTGATGGATTAAGGATAAGTTCGTTATCCGTGATTTCAGGTATTAACATTTGTTTCGTTTTCGTATTATTTCTGACGCAAGTCATGTAGAATATGAGTCAAGTGAGGGAGTGAATGGAAAAGGTGTGCTTAAGTATGTTTTTTGAGCAGAAATGAGGAGAGTTCGGGGCGTGGTCTTTGTTCCCGAATTTAGTTATGAAACTCCATATATTATCAATGAAGGTCAGTGTGACAAGAGAACAGAGCAGTTAGAGATAAAGACTACGTGAAGTCTCTGAATTGAACCTGTTAAACTAAACCTGCTCTTCCTGCTGTCTCACAATTCCAAACATACGTTTATTTTTTATTTTTTTGTTGTTTTTCATATGTATCAATGTTCATACACATCAGTGAAACGTCTCACTGGGGCTGCTTTTTGAGGTGTGCTGTTGAGCCATTTTACCATGCCCATGTGCGAGACCCATACAATACGTAAATGTGTGCCGCTTTTCATTGGTGTCGGAGCATGTTGCAGCTGCCAAAAATGCAATTAATTTGCTGTAATAATAATCCTAACCGTTTCAATACATTCTTCGCAGTGGTCACTGCTCTGGCACATATAATTTTAACAAAATGTAAAATATGTTTGAAATTAATCAAAATACATGAACACCGTTCTATTAGATTTTCATTTTATATTTATATTGTTAGTAAAAGTGTTTTCATTCAGTTTCCCTCATTTGAATTCTATAGGAAAATTAAAGCTGCAAGCAGCGATGATGCACTCGGAAATGACCATTATGAAAGAGTGTCATTTCCTTTTTCCAGTAGGGGGCTCTGTTACTACATCTGAATATTGGCATGTAGACGTGATCAGGACGGGACTCTTATCAAACGTGAAGTTCCGTTGAGATTGGACCATATACACTGAAGTTATGACAACTTCACTCGTAGATTTTTTTACTCCTGTGGATATAGAGGCTCTGAAATGTACTCAAGTAGTATACAACTAAAAGTACTTTCTTGGTTTCTCTTTATAACATTTCTACTGTTTCTGTGCACGGCTCACTGGAACTTCAAATAGGGTAGAGTCTCCCTCTCCTGCCTGTTTCATGTTTTCATCTTTTTATCAATACGTTTTCTGAAACAATAAACAATTTGTACAACTTCACATTTCTCTTATCTTTATTGTCATACAATCACACAAAGATACAAATTCTTAAACTGTACAACAAAATAAATATATTTCTTTAGCCACAGCACAGACTTAAAGAGCACCAACTCATAAAGACAGAAATTGACAAAGTATACTTTTGATAAGAATCTGTATTACATTGAATCAGTCCAATGAATTAATTACCTTAATTATATAGCCTTTGCTTAAATAAATAAACTTAGGATTGCTTTGTTACTGCAGCATTCAATAGCTTCAAAAGGAACTATAATAAACAGCTGATTTAAATCTAAAATGGCCAATATCACAAATATGGAATCCACCCAGATGATGTCTCTGCAACATTTGCTGTGAATGGGGGTGAGCTGTATTGTAGATTTCTCCTTTAGTTTCCTGTAAACTCCACTGCATAATTGGTGGAAGTGCAGGACTGAATTCACACTCTCCCCTGTAATCACAAAAATAACATTTTAAAGATGTATAGGCATAAAGAGACACATATTGCAGCTGGTGACCAATGTGCAGTTTTCTGATTTCAGATCTGTTGTACTATGGTGTATGCTTGATTTCTGTCATTACTGTGTTGATGTTATCTTGAATTATTTCATACATTTCTGAAATGAACCCAAGTCAAACATCATTTTTGGAACTGTCAGGCTAACCCTCTATAATGCTGATTTCCCCTAAAATGACTTGACAGCAGTTTTAGGTGCTGCTATGCTGAAGAGTAAATAAGATTTTATTTGAAAATGAGCTCATTGACCCCTAGTATTATCATTACACACATACATATCAAAAACCATCTAAGGTTAATGCTCAAATGGAATTATAGTTTTAAAAAACTTTGTCATCTTACAGTAGTAGTAGTACTAAAGTAGTAGTAGACACCACATATCACAAAAAAGTATGAAAAAGTCACTATAATACACAAAATGACATTTGTGCTTGCAGTAAATACTGGTACATGATATATAGATTTTGATAGATTTGTGAACAATATTTGAGAGAAATAGGCCTTTTGTGTACATAGAGAAAGTCTTAGCCTTCATATCTTAAAGAGCTCATAGTACCCTATTACCCCACTAGAACACTACGTTCTCTGAATGCTGGGCTACTTGTGGTTCCTATAGTCTCTAAAAGTAGAACAGGAGCCAGAGCCTTCAGTTACCAAGCTCCTCTCCTGTGGAACCAGCTTCCAGTTGTGGTTCGGGAGGCAGACACCCTCACCACATTCAAGAGTAGGCTTAAGACATTCCTCTTTGATAAAGCTTATAGTTAGGGCTGGATCAGGTGAGTCCTGAACCATCCCTTAGTTATGCTCCTATAGGCCTAGACTATCAGGGATTTCCCATGAGGCACTGAGCTCCTCTCTTCCTCTCTCTTTCTGCACTCATTCATGTCCCATTAATGCATGTTACTAACTTCACTTCTTCTCCGGAGTTCTTGTGCTTTCTCGTCTTGCAGGTTCTCATGGATCCTGGTGGAGCCTCCTGCCATGGTCCTGCTTGACTACAATTGCCAATATCCCTGATATTATTGTTATTATTATTATAAGTATTATTATAGCTACGGTTACTGTTGTTGCTGTTGTCACTGCTCATTGTCCCCCATCGTTGCTGTTGTCATGTTCATCATCATCAGTTACTGCTATTAGTGTAGTTGTTGCTACTGTTGTTGCTGTGCACCTGTCTGTCTGTCTGTCTATCTGTCTGTCTGTCTCTCTCTCTCTCTCTCTCTTTCACCCCAACTGGTCGAGACAGACGACCACCCACCTCGAGCCGAAGGATCTGTCCTAGGTTTCTGCCTTGTAACAGGCAGTTTTTCCTTGCCCTTGTCGCCAAGTGTTTGCTCATGGTGGTAGTGTTGGGTCTCTGTAATTAATGTTATAAGGAGTTCGGTCTAGACCTGCTCTATTTGGAAAATGTCCTGAGATAACTTCTGTTGTGAATTGGTGCTATACAAATAAAATTGAATTGAATTGAAATTGAGCATAGCGTTAGTTCAGGCAGGGCACGAAGTCAGGCTTAGCTTTCAGTTACAGCTATATCATACGATCATAGCTAGTCATAAACATACATCAGCTGATTCCTCTAAACTTCCCATTGGATACCATACACAGTCAGCTGACAGCTCACCTGATTTCCTCAAGCATCCAATTGGCAAACATCTACATGGCGCCTTATTTAAGCTGCTTTAGCCTGCCTGCCTATCTCTGCTGCTCCTCTACAAGCCTTTTTGCACCCACCTTCACCCCAGCTCCTCCTTTTTATGTTGTTTCTAATTAATCAATGTCATTTTCTGATTGACATTGATGCTTGCTCTGTTCTGTACCCTGGGGGGTCTCTGCTGCCGCTCTCCTTGTCTTAAACTTTTCCATGTATGCACATGGAAGGGCAGGGAGGTGTGCTCTCCCTGCCTTAAGGTTTTCCAAGTAGGCACGTGGAAGGACAGGGAGGTCCCAGAACAGAGCCATACCGCCAAATGTAAAATTCTGCTTGGAATATAAGATATTTTGACAAAAGTGGTCCTGACTGAATTGAAATTAGATCTTTGATCAGCTCATGATGAATGGGGGCAAAAACAAAAGTGTTGCGTTTATAAATTTGTTCAGTGTACTTCTAAGAGCTGGCTCCAAACAGGTTTCAGTGAGGAACAGGGATAACAGAGGTAAACTCACTAAGGGCCCTATCTTGCCGCACGCAAGTATCAAACGCAAAACGCAAGTAGCTTTGTGGGCGGATCTCGGCGCTGTTGCTATTATGCCGGCAGGATAAATGACTCTTGCGCCCGGCGCAAATCTAAAATGGGTTGGTCTGAAGTAGCTACATTAGTCATAAGTGTGGTTTGGGCGTAACGTGCAATAAACCAATCAGATCGTCATCTCCCATTCCCTTTAAAAGCAGGCGCGCTTGTTCCATGGCGGATTGCTATTATAACGGTGGATTTGCCAGGCGCACGCCAGGAGCGGTTCACAGCCGAGGAGACCGACGTTCTCGTCAGGGCCGTAAAATACCAAGAAGTGACATTATGGACATGAAATAAATGTAACACAGCCATACAATAAATCAAAATGATGTAACGCAGCTTCGCAGGAAGAAGCCCCTGGCCTCGGGAGCAGTGCGCACGGGCCGAGCAGTGCGCAAGGGCCAGCTGAGGAGGGAGCAGCTCAAACACCAAGGTGCAGAGGATCCAGACCCACTACACGCCGGAGGACCACCCGTTCCTGCAGCAAACCGGGTTTGACATGCTGGAGCAGGAGCTGTCCGGGATGCGGCAAAGTATTAATGCCCGTCTTGACCGGGTGGCGATGTTGCCTGTAGCAATAGAAAACTAGAAGAACTACTAGAAAACACAGTGAACTGAAAGAGTTAGAGTTTTATTAAAAATACTTGTGTCCCCCCCACCTCTGAAATCAAAATTTCGTCCTTGCCGTGGATACTCTCTCCCCTGAAGAACAGACCGAGGTGACCAGCTTCCCTTTTCCCCCATTCTCAATGTTGACAGTCTGGATTATGGATAATATGGTTCTATCAAGGTAAATACTCAATGTCTTCACAATCAAATCCCGACATTGATCCTGTAGTTCAGAAGAAGGTCCAGAGGATCAGAGAGAATCTGGACTGGAACAGAGAAAAGCTATCATTCTCTGATCCTGATACTAACACAAGCTGAATGGATCCAAGTGAAGAAAAACAAAAACCAATAACTGCATGTTTGAGCAGCCAATAATTGTTTAGATTCAATGGACGTAATTTTAAATTCTGAAAACTTCCCACGGAAGAAAATCAATATTTAATTACATATAGGAAAGATTTACATTGTGTAAATATGTTTAAATGTATTCAAAATATCTGAGCAATTTTGTATTTTAATGTAATTAAGTTGAGATGGTTTGTCATTTATTCACAGGAATCGTTAAGGTGGATGTCTGATATTTAATGTGAAGTTTCAGTTTGGGTTCAGACTTTATGGTTTAGAGTAGAGTTCTGTGGCTTCTTGACCTCTGTGACTCTCTGTTGACAAATCAATTTATTCATTATCTGGATTTTATGCAGTCTTTTGTGTGTGCAAATAATACATAAATAAAGAAATTATATTGATTTAAGAACTGGATCTTTCTGTGGTGTTAAAACAACAAAAGGCAAAACAAGATAGTAAATTATCAGAATAATCTTATGATCTAACTAGAACATCGAAATCTAACTTAAACAACCAAAAGATATTAGTCAGATACACGTAGATTTTACTAAACTTTTATTGAATAAAATATTTGTTTTTACCTCTCTAATATCATATATATTCTTGCACCTTGTACGCTTTTATCAGCTACGTTTTATCTTTGTGTAACTTTTTGTTTTAATAAGTTGATGAAGTTATCATTGATATCTAAGTAGTGGTAGATCAGATGATAGCAGTGGTGCCATTATTATGTTTTTCATTTTCATTTTAAATTATTTAAGATAAAGTAAAAAATAACAGTGAAAATTAATTTGCACTAAAGTTTTTCCATGAAAGTCATGTTGACATAATGGCGTGATTTAAAGCTGTGTTTTGGATCATATTCATCATATTTCTTATGTCCCCTTTAAACTGAAACACATTGATGGACTAACAAAGATCCACCCCTTACATGACATCATCTGAGATCAACCAGGAAACAGGTTGTTCCTGTTCAGTTCACACTGTGAGGAGACACAGAGACTGACAGAAAGAAGGTAAGATTTAGCTTACCTTCATTACAAAGCTGTCATATCAACTGAGGGAGGAAAGTTACAGGAGGGAAGTTCTAAAGTACTGAAGCAGGGAAGTACTTCAAATGGCTGCTGATTGAAAAACACTCAAAGTGAAAGTAACTGAGGAAACTGTCTACAGAGGGGAGGGAAACCACAACTGAGTTCCTGTTTTAACATGCTGCCTGTTATGTTTTCAGCTTCACTCAGAAATAAAATGGCTTCCAGATCAGAGGAGGAGCTCTGCTGTCCGGTCTGTCATGACATCTTTAGAGATCCTGTTGTTCTGTCATGTAGTCACAGCTACTGTAAAGACTGTCTCAAGAGCTGGTGGAGAGAGAAAATAACACGTGAGTGTCCAGTTTGTAAGAGAAGGTCTTCAAGGGCAGAACCACCTTGTAACCTGGTGTTAAAGAACCTGTGCGAGGCCTTCGTACAGGAGAGAGATCAGAGATCTTCAGAGGGTCTCTGCAGTCTGCACTCTGAGAAACTCAAACTCTTCTGTCTGGACCATCAGCAGCCAGTGTGTCACATCTGCAGAGATTCAGAAAAACACTCCAAACACAGATTCAAACCCATCGATGAAGCTGCACAACAACACAAGAAGGAACTTCAGAAATCTCTGGAGCCTTTAAAGGAGAAGTTAAAGGTTTTTGAACGAGTTAAAGTGAAGTTTGATCAAACAGCAGAACACATGAAGGTCCAGGCCCAACGCACAGAGAGGTTGATTAAGGAGCAGTTTAAGAAGCTTCACCAGTTTCTAGAAGAGGAAGAGGAGGCCAGGTTGGCTGCACTGAAGGAGGAAGAGGAGCAGAAGAGTCAGATGATGAAGGAGAAGACGGAGGCTCTGAGCAGAGAGATAGCAGCTCTTTCAGACACAGTCAGAGCCACAGAGGAGGAGCTGAGAGCTGAAGACGTCTCATTTCTGAACAACTACAAGGCTGCAGTGGAAAGAGTCCAGCAGCGCCCCCTGCTGGAGGATCCACAGCTGCCCTCAGGAGCTCTGATAGACGAGGCCAAACACCTGGGCAACCTGACCTTCAACATCTGGAACAGGATGAAGGACATGGTCTCCTACACTCCTGTGATTCTGGACCCAAACACTGCTCATCCAAACCTCATCTTGTCTGAAGATCTGACCAGTGTGAGAGGAGGAGGGAATCAGCAGCTTCCTGACAATCCAGAGAGGTTTGGTTATTCCTGGTCTGTTCTGGGCTCTGAGGGCTTTAACTCAGGGACTCACAGCTGGGATGTCGAGGTTGGAGACTGTGCATACTGGAGACTGGGAGTGTTAGCAGAGTCAGCCCAGAGGAAGGGACTTATACGGTCTGGATTATGGGAAATAGATTTCTGTGGAGGTAAATACTCAGCAGAGTCACCATCAGGACACACTGTTCTCCGAGTTCAGACGAAGGTCCAGAGGATCAGAGTGAATCTGGACTGCAACAGAAGAAAGCTGTCATTCTCTGATTTTGATACTAACAGACACATGCACACCTTCACACACACTTTCACTGAGAGGATGTTTCTATACATTGAAACTGATGAAAAACTGAAGATGTTAGCAATGAAGGTAAGGACAGTGAAACAGAGCAGGTAGAGAGTTATGATTTTATTCATGATGTTTTATTCTTAAAACTATAATGTATAACATTTCCTCGTTAAACAGTTTAAACACCCTAGAGCTATGTTTTATATGTAGTTGTGTACTAACATTATTCCAAATGTTTCCAACAGAAATCTGTCATTTTATTCAAAACTGTATGTTTCCTACTTGCCTGTTGCGGTTTTACCTGCTGGGTAAATGCGGTATATGTTAGATACATCGGCGAGTGAGGAAGGAAGTCTGCAAGTGGGTATAAATGTAACACGAATACAACTTTAAAGCTTTACATTAGTATATTGTTTTTATGTGAGAGAGGCAGAAATTAAATACTGTACATTTAAAGGTGAAAGTCACTGAACTGAACCTGTTAAGCTGCACCAGCTGTCATTATTGCAAACTTATGTTTATTTTTCTTTCACTTTTTTATATAATAATTTTTAATTATTCATTATTTATTATTTTGACTTGTGTGTGTGGAGCCACGAAGACCAGTAACCGCTCTGCGGAAGCTAAATGGATACAGATAATGAAAAAATTATCATTTTATCAATGACTGAAAAATAACTGGCTGCACAAACATGCAGTCAGTTTTCTATTTGATGTATATATAGTCGAGATAATTTTGTCTGCATATGTATTTTCATTCATTTCCATCAGTTGAATGCTGCTGTTTGTCATTTATTCACAGGAGTTGATCTATTTAAGGTGGACATTTTATGTTTAAGGTGGAACTTTATGGTTTAGAGGTCCATGGCTTCTTGATCTCTCTGGACATAACAATTTTTTCATTATCTGGATTTGATGTGTACAAATAAAAAGTAAATGTTAATTTACAGAGATGTTCACAAGTCTTTTTTTGCAAGTCCAAGTCAAGTCTCAAGTCTTTGGTCACGAGTCCAAGTCAAGTCTCAAGTCTCTTAAAAATAAAAGTCACATGTCTCTTCTGGTTGTAATGAGCCTTCTGTCATCTGCTGCTATCCGGTCTACTAAGAATACTGCACAGCTATATCTAAGAAATTCAAAGCATTTACTGTATTATTATCACTCCTTTATCTATTAGCATACAGTATCAGTACTGATTAGTTGTTTGTTATATGATCACTTTAAACAGGCTATTGCAATGCAATATGAAGAAAACACACAATGAATGCTTTATTTTAAAGGAAACTGTATTCTTCCAACATGAACATATAGTTACAGTATATCTTGCCCCCTATTGTGCAGGCTCAGTGGGACCATAATAAGAACAAATATAGAAAATCTTACACCTCACCCAGTCAAAGACATTGTAATTAACATCATTCCTATTAGTGCAAAACATCACACTTTAGCTAAATGCAAACAACTTGTAAGCAAAACACTTAAAAGTACTTTAAACACTTGTATATGTTACTTCTGTGTTATTTGCAATTAAAAAATTGCTCCCATATTATCTGAAATATAGCCTACTGTAAGTCTATAAACTGTGATATTAAAACATGACCAGTTTTGTTCCAAAAGGCACCTTGTATGACAAAAATTCCTTGCATAAAAGTAAAACTCAAAATGGAATATCACTGGAGTTATTGGAAGCTATCTTGATTTTTAACAAAAGAGTAACCTCAGTGTAATGGTAACCTGGTAAACCTGTAACATTGACGTTACGTGGTCAACAATTAACCTGCAACCTGCCTGTAAGCCGACAGTATAACTATGTATTTTTCTACAGTTAACGTTAGCCAGTTGGTGGCAACGTAGATGATTAACTTTACCCAACCTTTCACTCATCTATTCAAATATTCAGTTACAAAGCAAGTAGCAAGCTAAGTGAACGTTACATAGCTGATGCTGAGCTAACTGTCCATATGTGACTGACCTATCCGGGTGAGTTTTCAGGTGCCTGATAAAATTTGATGTGGTGGATCCAGCATCCTTGATTCGGGTACTGCAGACTTTGCAGTCAGCGCTCCTTTTGTTGGTGCCGTCCTGTTTGAAGTTTTTATAACCAATCACAAATGGTACAGTAGGGGTGGGCGATATGGGCAAAAAATAATATCTTGTTATTTTTTGGGATTTTGGCAATAACGATAATCAGTCGATATCCTTTAAAATATAATTGGAATTGTCTGAGTTAGGGCTTGTGTCCACCAAACACGTTTTTAGCACTGAGAGCGCTCAAAAACTCATTTTCCGAGCGCCCAGCGGTGTTAAAAGTTGAACAGATTTCAACTTGAAGCGCTCTGATCGCTGCGCTAAAAAAGTCTTTTCGAAACTAAACCATTTCCATGCCAGAGAGGTAGACCCACGTCTCAGCACTAAATCTGACGTACCGGTAGCTTCAGGGGCTGGAGATGCTTGCATTTTCTCTCTACCATCACAACGCGCTGCTAAACTGTTGCAAGGAGGATGCTAGCGAGAGGTCATGTGATCACGTCATGTGATCACGTAGGCCCACTAGTCGTGTGACTGAATCCTGTCATGCTGTAGAGAGCGTTACTGCACCGTGTATTAAGTGGATGTGAGGAGTTTCCGCATGCGTTTCAATATTTTTGGCGAAGTAATTTAAATACTCGATAATGGAAATTTGCACATCGTCAAAACAACAATGACGATATTATCGCAAACGATATATATCGCCCACCTCTATGGTACAGCAGCAGCTGCAGGTGTGCCGCCGGTCGCCATAGTCGTCATCCGAGGTACTAGTGTGTGAGGCCGCGAGGCGTGCACCCAATGCGTAATATGGTTACCATGGTTACCATGAAAAAAAAGAAGGAATCACATTAAGCTCGCCAGACGTTTCAGAGTGTCCTCAATATTAATACACCAAAAAAGAAAACATGATTGTTCACGAGTCCCAAAACACGAGTCCGAGTCCAGTCTGAAGTCTTTTGAACACGAGTCCAAGTCAAGTCTGAAGTCTCTGTGTGTGTGCGACTTAAGTGCGACTCGAGTCCGAGTGGCAAACTCGAGTCCCCATCTCTGTTAATTTAAGAACTGAATCTCTCTGTGGTGTTTCTGCCTTCATAAAACACAAAGTTAAACCAAGCTAAATATGAACATTTTACTTTAAAAGTAACATAAAAGTAAAATTAACGTTTTTCATTGATTAGCAATTGATATTTAGCATTTAGCTTTTATCCTTTCTAATAGTGTGTCTATGTAGCTGTCGATCTTAGTTCATATAGGCTCAGCCCTGATTAGTAACTGGAGACAGCCGCACACAACTACCTGCTGCAGAGGGGAGTACCCAGTACCTGGAGGCCACAGGAGCACAGGTGAGAGACAAAGAGAGAGCAGCACAACAACTCACAGCTCTATGGCCGTAACCCCCCCCCCATCTTTCATCAAAGTTCAGCAGGATTTAACCCAAGAGACTACTGTTTTGCATCGCGAATGGCAAGGAGAACAAATGGCACAGCCTCATCCTAATTTTTTCCTGTGTGATGACAATACTTTAGAGTATGGTGCCAGCGCTCGAGCATACTTTGTGACCTGGGCCAGAAGTAGCTCAGTGTGTAGGGATTTTGCATGGGAACTGGACGGTCGCCGGTTCAAGTCCCACTGTATATACAAGGGATAGACCGATTATCTGTGCCGATATTTGGCATTTTGACGCATATCGGCATCGGCCTTTTTTTTTAATCCGACGGCCGATAAGAGATCAATTAAAAACTGGGTTATTTTGGCTCTGATGCGGCCGCGCCTCTCTGTCTGCTGTCATTACTCTGTCTCCAGCATTTTCCCACCCACAGCACCATCTGATTGGTTACACGCTCTGGTTACAAGCAGAGCCACGACATGGGTAACAGCCAATCAGCAGTGAAAGCTGTGCATGCACAGTGCTCACACACACGGCAGAGAGGAGAAAAAGTTTTGCCACCATGTAAAACTGGATTCAAAGCCCGGCACTTAAGGCAACAGACTCTCCCGAAATTGTAATAAACATCCCAGTCCTCTACAAGTCACAACTACTAGTAACATTACTGTGAGCTCATTAACGATATATAAACATAAGCGGCAGCCCTCCAGACGTGCCTGTTAATCACTCGAAACAAGGTTGCTGATAATATCGATATGGAAATAGTCCGTGATAGTACAAGTCTGTGTGTGTGAGTGAGAGAGTAAAAACCTAATAAACTCAATTCAGTCCAGTTTTATTGCAGGGAAGCACATTGAGGCTGATTAGCTTTTAGCGTAACCTTAGCCCACCGGTCCGCTTTCTCCTTCTCTGGCTCTAGACGCTCAGCAGACTGTAGCGAAACTCTACAACTCACGACTACTAACGTTACTGTGAGGCCCAATACGTTAGCGGCAGCTGTCTGTTCCCAAGATAAACACTGATTATTAAAGTGAAGATGCTGTAGGCTATTTAGTGTTTTTAACGGTTTAATCACTTGAAACAAGGTTGCTGATAATATTGTCTAAGATTTAAAAAAACCTTTAACATGTAGCAAATCTGATAAGCTGTTTAATAAACATATGCTTAAAGGCATTTAAACAAAGTTAAGTGTTGGAGTTTGTATTATTCAAAATTTTGACGCCAATATTTTCCCTTTTACTGCAAATGAATATCGGCTCCAAATATCGGTTATCGGTCTCCTTGACTACTAATAATCGGTATCGGTCCTGAAAAAACCATATCAGTCTATCTCTAGTATATACTGTAAAAATGATATTTAACATTTTTTAAGGATTCATACGTTGCAGTGATGCCCAGATGACCAGACCACAAATGCACATGTGCTAGCTGTCGCCAACTATAACTCTACCCTACCCTAGCTCTGAATGCTGGGCTACTTGTGGTTCCTATAGTCTCTAAAAGTAGAACAGGAGCCAGAGCCTTCAGTTACCAAGCTCCTCTCCTGTGGAACCAGCTTCCAGTTGTGGTTCGGGAGGCAGACACCCTCACCACATTCAAGAGTAGGCTTAAGACATTCCTCTTTGATAAAGCTTATAGTTAGGGCTGGATCAGGTGAGTCCTGAACCATCCCTTAGTTATGCTGCTATAGGCCTAGACTATCGGGGGATTTCCCATGATGCACTGAGCTCCTCTCTTCCTCTCTCTTTCTGCACTCATTCATGTTCCATTAATGCATGTTACTAACTTCACTTCTTCCCCGGAGTTCTTGTGCTTTCTCGTCTCGCAGGTTCTCATGGATCCTGGTGGAGCCTCCTGCCATGGTCCTGCTAGATTGCCATTGCCAATACTGTTGTTGCTGTGCACCTGTCTGTCTGTTTGTCTCTCTCTCTGTCTCTGTCTGTCTGTCTGTCTCTCTCTCTCTCTCTCTCTCTCACCCCAACTGGTTGAGATAGACAACCACCCACCTAGAGCCGAAGGATCTGTCCTAGGTTTCAGCCTTTTAACAGGCAGTGTTTCCTTGCCCTTGTCTCCAAGGTCTTGCTCATGGTGGTACTGTTGGGTCTCTGTAAATAATGTTATAAAGAGTTCGGTCTAGACCTGCTCTATTTGAAAAGTGTCCTGAGATAACTTCTGTTATGAATTGGCACTATACAAATAAAATTGAATTGAAAAAAATTGAATTGAACTAGATAAAAGCACCATTTGGTGAACTGTGCCTCATTTGAATGTGAAACCCACCTGCGCATATACAGGTTTATTTTTTATTCCCTTCTTAAGTTATTTAGTTGTTATTTACCCAGAGCCAAAGTGACACCTTCACAATGTTTGTTTTGTCCAACCAACAGTCCAAACCTCGAAATGATACATTCAAATTAATAAAAAATTATTATTAAATGGACATCTTCACATTAGTGAAGCTGAAACCAAGAAGTGTTTTTGATTCATTTTGATTGTTAAAATCATCACCAATTAATTCAAATTGATTGTTTGAGTTGTGCTTTTACGTTTAAATATGTTTTGTCTGTTTGTAATTTGTAAAGTGTCCAACAATTGTAGTGGAGTAGAAGATTAAAGTGATATGAAATGGAAAGTAAAGTACACTTACCTCAGATTAAAAGTACAGTCCATCAGTAAATGTACTTCTTTCTCTCTGTGTCTCTTATGTGATTCCTATTACTCCTCTTTCCCCTCTATCTTTATATCTATTTTATGATAATGCTATCACTCTCTCTCTCTCTCTCTCTCTCTCTCTCTCTCTCTCTCTCTCTCTCTCTCTCCTTTCTCATCTCATCAGAGTCCAAAGATCAAATGGTTTATCAGACATGAAACTGCTGGGAACCCTGTAGCTCTGCAGCTGACTGTTGTGAAAGTAATACGGCCACACCATTGTTTTCCACATGACCCCTCTTTATCAGTGCCTCCCTCGTCCTTTCTCGCTTCCTCCACTGTTTTTGCCTTCCCCTGTCTGTCTGCCACCCCTTCTCATTGCTCCTGACCTCTCCTGCTCTCAAACAGGACCGGGTCCCTCAGCTACAATGCCATATAGCCTCTTCCATTAGTCCAGGACCTGACATACAGTCATGGAAAAAATTATTAGACCACCCTTGTTTCTTCAGTTTCTTGTTCATTTTAATGCCTGGTACAACTAAATACCTTCTAAAAAGAAGGTATACATAAATACAAGGATACGCACATTTTACATCAACTGAAAGGCTCATGGGGTCAGTTTAGAGATTGACCTGTTTAGGCCCGTCTTCTCCTAAATCATCCACGATGGTGTCAGGCTCAACAGCATCGTTGGAACGATCCGCTCTGTGCTGCTCGACGCAAGTGGGTCGCGGCTTTCATCAAAAATAGACCAGCTGCATATTCACCACAGAGTGTAGAGACGCTTTGGGGGCAGACAGCAACACACAACAATTAACGTTAGCTTACGTTGCAGCTTTGATTTTGTCTGTCAGTGCACCAAGATAAAATGAAGATTGTTCACAAAATCCTAAACCTTGAGGCCCAGTTGAGTCTCGAGTCTTTTCAGGAGTCTCAAGTCAAGTTAATGTGTGTGCGACTTAAATGGACTCGAGTCCCCATCTCTGCCCTCTGTGTTGGCATGCCCACTCATACTGTGTTTAGTACGTAAAGTAAATCAGGGGAGAGAAATAAATAAAAAGTCTTTCTTTACTTCATCTATAAAGTCTGCTTTCTTCCTCGTTTAAGCCCACTTAGTGGGCCACTACAGAAGACGTTAGCAGGCCAGTTAGCTGTGACAGAAATGATGACGGAGGTTCTGACAGCAGTGATTGCGGCATCATTGCAGCATCATTGCGCCACATTTGCATCTTCCATTTTAGAGACTTTGGAGCTTCTTGCTTTCTGTCCCTCAGTTCCTGTTCTGCCAGAGGGGCAGAGGCAGTGGTCTGGCACACACCTCGTTAGATACATATCCCTTACTCCACTTCAAAAATCTACAATACAGAGACACAGATTCCCAGTTCGAGAAGTCATCGCAATTCATTGAGGCCTGAAATTAATTTCGTATGTCTTTACAAGAGAATCCAGTGGGGCATAGAGGCAGAGAGCGGAGCTGAGAGAAAGTAGAGGCAAAGAATTCACTGACATACACGCATGGATAAGAATGCATATTCATAATCACAATGATAATACTGCACTGAACTGTGTTGAAACAATATCATCTCAAAAAACATGCCAGACCAAAACTTTGTGGGGGCAGCACAATTACCTCAACAGAGAGCAAAGCAGATATAATTTGGTTACATCACACGAGTTGAACAGAAGGACATCCTCTGGTGGCCCTAGGCTGTAATAGACTGATCATGTGATCTAATCTCCTGGTTTAAGTCGAGTGGGAGAGCTCCAGTTCCACATCATCCCCGATCTCATCCTATAATAGTTTTCTACTGTCACTATCTAATGGAAAAGCAAAAAATGCCCCAAAAATTCTCACAAATAGTTCATGAAAGGATCATGACAAAAGCTAAATGTTAGACAAGACTAAATGGCCTTCGACACCAAGAACGATAACTGTATCAACAGAAGGGTTGGGCAGTATATTAAAGTTTTCCAACTGGCCACTGTCAATCCAGCAATCGCCAATATATTTGCTCATAAGTGTGTGCTGTGGCCACTAACAGGACAGACACTTGGTCCAGACCAATTGCTGATAAAGTTCTAGTTTAACTAGCACAGCCTAGAGTCCTGCACTGGATACCCGCCAGGTAACCAAAAACATTGAATGACGGCTAAAAAAAATATATTTATATAAATTCATTGGTACAAGTAAAAATGTGACTGAATGCAAACGGCACAGGGTGAAGAATTTCAAAATGACTGTAGGCTATTTTTAACATCTAAGTTAGCTAAATATTATCCAGCCTAATCAGAGCCACAAGCTCGCACATCCTCTCTGAAGAAACATACAGTTGCAGTAGGAGCTCAGGCGCTGCTCCAGTTCACAGAAACTTTTCCAAGAACACAACCCTCAAACCGCCAAAACAGGAGGAGAAAACAAGGAAGCTATAACTCAGTTAGCTGCCAGGACATTTAAAAGTGTGCGTGGAGACAGATTTAGTAAACTGGCGTAGGGATTTTATTGACATCGGAGCCAAGCTGGCCGTGTGGATGCAGCAGCAGCAGAATAGTAAGTAGAAACAGTTGGTGATTGATTCTGCCAAGCAGGCTATGGCTAATTATGAAATGTGTCGGGTCCGGCTGGTAACCAGATCCAGTTCTGAGGTCTGCGGGTTGTCCTGGATTTGCTAAACAGGACCTGGGCAAGACTCTTACAGCACTGGTTTAGTGGCCAAGGAAACTCACAGACAAGTTGCATCCGCTGCCAGTCTAAAAAGTTAAAAAGTACTACATGAAGACAGTAAATAATGAGAAAAGACAGATTGATAAATGTAATCTTTAATTTGCTAAATAAAGAGCACACTACATCCCAGAAGGGCACAGGAAGTCTGCTTTTTGTTCTCATTCTAGAACTTCCCAAAATAAATGGAATTCCTGGGGATTTGAGGCTGTTTTGTTGTGTTTCCATTTGCAGCACTGTAATGTCATTATTACAGCCTCTGTACAGTTAAATCAGAACACCTGTTTTCTTGCAAAATAATTTAAGTTGGAACTTTGTTTTTCCACCTTCATTAGTTTTAGTTGATTTTCAATAATTTTTTTTTTTCTCTTTTAATTGTGGTGAGACAGATTGTGAATTCCTTGTTGTTTTTATAATTTTTTTATTCAGCAGTGCTTGTTTTATGCTGTGATGCATTAAAAAGAAGTAACTTTAAACTCTAATACTGCTTACGGAGTAAATCATGATCGTACAATATGTAATTTTCATGGTGTGTGTCCGCCACCATTACTGATAAATCTATCTGATGCGACTCAAAATCAGAAATTCATGGTTACGGTAATGTATGAAGGTTTTATTCACGTTACTATTAGTCACATTTGCTGAATTCCTTCCTCAATCTCTGATGTATCCCGTATATCCCGGAAGTTAAAGTCACTAAGTGGTGCAGATTCAATTCAGTTCAATTCAATTTTATCTGTATAGCGTCAATTCATAACAGAAGTTATCTCAGGACACTTTTCAAATAGAGCAGGTCTAGACTGATCTCTTTACAACATTAATTACAGAGACCCAGACAGACAGACAGACAGACAGACAGACAGACAGGTGTACAGCAACGACGGTATTGGTAATGGCAATCTAGCAAGACCATGGCAGGAGGCTCCACCAGGATCGACAAGAACCTGAGAGACGAGAAAGCACAAGAACTCCGGGGAAGAAGTGAAGTTAGTAACATGCATTAATGGGACATGAATGAGTGCAGAAAGAGAGAGGAAGAGAGGAGCTCAGTGCACCATGGGAAATCCCCCGATAGTCTAGGCCTATAGCAGCATAACTAAGGGATGGTTCAGGACTCACCTGATCCAGCCCTAACTATAAGCTTTATCAAAGAGGAATGTCTTAAGCCTACTCTTGAATGTGGTGAGGGTGTCTGCCTCCCGAACCACAACTGGAAGCTGGTTCCACAGGAGAGGAGCTTGGTAACTGAAGGCTCTGGCTCCTGTTCTACTTTTAGAGACTATAGGAACCACAAGTAGCCCAGCATTCAGAGAACGTAGTGTTCTAGAGGGGTAATAGGGTACTATGAGCTCTTTAAGATATGAAGGGGCCTGACCATGAAGAGCTTTATAGGTGAGGAGGAGGATTTTAAATTCTATTCTACATTTTACAGGGAGCCAATGCAGAGAAGCTAGTACAGGAGAGATGTGATCTCTTTTTCTAGTTCCTGTCAGTACTCGTGCTGCAGCGTTCTGAATTAATTGGAGCATTTTAATGGACTTATTGGGGCAACCTGATAATAAAGAGTTGCAGTAATCCAGCCTTGAAGTAACAAATGCATGGATTAGTTTTTCTGCATCTGTCTGTGATAGGATGTGTCTAATTCATGTAATATTACGTAAATGAAAGAAGGCAGTCCTAGAGGTCTGCTTCGTGTGGGAATTAAATGACAAATCTTGATCAAAGATAACTCCAAGATCTCTGACAGTGGTGCTAGAGGCCAAGGTAATGCCATCTAGAGTAACTATACCTTTAGACAGTGACACTAAGATTTTTGGGGCCAAGTACAAGGATTTAGTTTTTAATGCCAATTTGATGCTCAAGTTTCTGTAAAAGAATATCATGGTCAATGGTGTCAAATGCAGCACTAAGATCTAATAATAGAAGTACAGAAACAAGTCCATTGTCTGAAGCAATCAAAAGGTCATTATTAACTTTAACCAGAGCTGTCTCTGTGCTGTGATGAACTCTAAATCCTGACTGAAAATCCTCAAATAAACTATTGTTATGTAAAAAAAAAACTAGGGTTATTCTTATTTTCTTCTATTAGTGCTGAGTAATAGGCTACTCTGGCGTTACGGAGGGCCTTTCTATAGGTTTTAAGATTATCTTGCCAATTTGAGCGATATTCTGATAATTTGGAAGAGCGACATTTCCTTTCAGATTTCCTAGCTTTTTGCTTTAATTGTCGCGTTTGGTGGTTATACCACGGTGCTAGTTTCCTATGTTTTAATAATTTCCTTTTTATAGGAGCGATAGAGTCTAATGTTCTTCGTAGTGAGCCTGCAGCACTATCAACAAGATTATCAATTTCGGAGGGACTAAAGTTGTTATAGGACTCTGTTAAATTCAGACATGGCATTGAATTAAACACTGAAGGAATCTCCTCCTTAAATTTAGCTACAGCACTGTCAGATAGACATCTGCTGTAGGAAGTTTTGCCTAATGGCTTATAATCTAATAGTATGAATTCAAAAGTTATTAAATAATGGTCAGATAGGAAAGGATTATGTGGGAAGACTATTAAATGTTCAATATCAATGCCATATGATAGAACAAGGTCAAGAGTGTGATTAAAACAATGAGTTGGTTTATTTACACTCTGACAGAAGCCAATTGAGTCTATTAATGATATAAATGCATTACTAAGGCTGTCATTGTTAACATCCACATGAATATTAAAATCACCTACAATAATTACTTTATCTGATTTAAGGACTAAACTTGATAGAAACTCTGAAAATTCAGATATAAAATCAGAGTACGGTCCACTATAACAAATAGAACTGGCTGCAGTGTTTTCCAGTTTGGGTGAGAAAGACAAAGAACAAGGCTTTCAAATGAATTATAATTTAGTTTAGGTTTAGGGTCCATTAAAACGCTCGAATCATATATGGCTGCTACGCCACCTCCTCAGCCAGTGCCTCGAGGAATGTGAGTATTAATATGACTGGGGGGGTGGATTAATTTAGGCTAACATACTCCTGGTGGGACAACCAGGTCTCAGTAAGACAAAGTAAATCAATATCATAATCTGATATTAATTCATTCACTAAAACAGCTTTAGAGGACAGAGACCTGATATTTAACAGCCCACATTTCATTCTCTTATTTTGTGCTACTGAGGAGTTAGTTTTGATTTGATTTGATTTTTATGTTGAACTTCTCTTGTTTTTATTTCTTTAAATAGTTTAGGTGGTCGGGGGACAGACACAGTCTCTATGGGGTTTTGGGTGGGTGACTGTTCTAAAGAAAGCGCAGAGAAGTGTGTAAGACAGCAGCTCTGCTTCCTGGTCCTAACTCTGGACTGTCAGGTTTTAGAAATAAACTTCGCCATATTTCTAGATAAGAGAGCCGCTCCATCCAAAGTGGGATGGATGCCGTCTCTCCTAATCAGACCAGGTTTTCCCCAAAAAGGCTGCCAGTTATCAATGAAGCCCACATTGTTTTCTGGTCACATTGGGCAGGGGTCCAGAGAAAACTACGGAGTCCGACATTGTTTTAGCATAATTACACACCGACTCCACATTAATCTTAGTGACCTCCGATTGGCGTAATCGGGTGTCATTACCGCCGATGTGGATGACAATCTTACCATATTTACAATTATCTTTAGCCAGCAGTTTTAAATAGGATTCAATGTCGCCCGCTCTGGCCCCAGAGATACATTTAACTGTGGCCGCTGGCTTCGCTAACTTCACGTTTCTGACTATGGAGCTGCCAATAATCAGGTACTTGGGGCTGGCTAAGTATAGTGGCTAAAGATAACTCTGTGGTGTGGTACTGTTCCTCTAACTCACTAAGCCTCACCTCCAGCGCAGTAAATAAACTACACTTAATACAAGAACCATTATCATTAAAGGAGGCAGAGGAATAACTGAACATCTGACACACTGAGCAGGACAGAGCAGGAGTTGCTAAAAGAAGGAGTAACTCCGAGTGTTTAGAAAGACCGAGTCTACGTTTAATCGTTAAGGTGGAAAATAACCGCTGTAACGAGTAAAACAAATTTAGATTTAGTGTTCACTGACAGAGCTACAGCACCAAACAGTGTACACAGAGCAGGAAGTAAACTGGAAATGAGTCAGTATGTTTACCGTAGCCAATTGCCAACCTTGACACCATTGAGAGGCAACCGGTGAAACACAGCGTTACCTGAATAAAAAAGACATTTGAACATTTTTGGAAGCATTTGGGTTAATGTAAGTACATAACTGAACTACATATAGAACATAGTTCCAGAGTTTACACCCTGTTTAATGATGATAGATTATTGGTTGAATCAACTACATATAGAGCATAACTCTAGGGTTTATACACTGTTTAATGTGGAAATATTACAGATTATAGATTTAATTTGAGTTATTTTTGTTTAGCTGGAGCAGCTCTCACTTGCTCATTCGCTGGGCTTCATCTTCTCTCCACCTGAACAACACGATTCAACAACCTATAAAACATAGGTCTAGAGTTTACACACTGTTTAATGTAGAAATGTTATTAGGATATTGTAGCTCTAAAGGTTACATATGAATTTTACTCACCACTAGATGTCACACTGGAGCAGCATGATCTCAGACCAAAACAAGAGGACAGAAATAATTCTGTCTTTGTTGGTCTTTCCACTGTTCCAACAATCACCAAGTCTGATTTGGTGGAAATATATCCTTAATTCACCAATGTAACCGTCACTCTCAGTCTGCATTAAGTAGTCTGTCAAATACTTTATACAAAAGAAAAAAATTAGGGCATTTAACAGGAGAAAGAATTTCTGCTAATTTATTTGCAACGCAAATAAAATCTCCTACGACCCACACAGAGTCTCTGGGGATGAATGGTCTAAGGTACGAAAACAGCGCTGAAAATGTCCTTGTTAAAAAAGATAAAAAATACCAAAAGAATTCCGGTTATGTTGTGTTTATGGGACTGGTACACTAGAAAAAAGGAATCTCCAGAAAGTGAACATCCTTCTTTCTGTGAAATTAATCTCTTTTTTTTTTTTGTCTAAAAAGAAAAAGCATGTTTTGCATTAGAAAAGTTATCTGGTTTTAAGGAAATATTTCTAACTTTGTCTTAAGAAAATATTATAGCTAATATTGAGTTCAATTTAATCAGTGACAAATTACAACAACGGTTTGCATAATATCCCAGCAAGGGAACAAGAATATTGTATTATTTTAAGAGTAACACCACTAGAGAAGGTCATCTTGTCCCAGTGTTGGTAATGAAGCAGCAGTTTAGTTTTTCATTGTTTTAATAAAAAATGATAAAAATAAGAATAGTTCTGGTCCCTTCATTTAAGACAAAGTCACTATTTACAATGTCAAACAAGGTACAAATTCTTAAATTCAGCTCAATAAAGTGACCAAATTACTTATTCTAAGAATGTTGAATAACTGAGTTTTCATTTTTTCTAGTTTTAAGGCCCATTACAGTTTTTCAGTGGCTGATTTTTATGCTAGTTTTAAGAATTGTAGCAAAGCTGAATTGGTTTACTCCACTGGCAGATTGTTTTGCTCAAAACAAGAAAACGTGATTATATTTAAGAATATTTGGCCTGTTTCTAGAAAGGTTACAGAGAGAGGCGGCTGCATCAAAGCAAATTCATTTTTGAATTTGAATTTTTTAAATGATTTTATTGAAAAAATGCTGAATAGTGGATCCAACCATCAGCAGTCCTTTGACATGCATGCAAACACACACACTTGCTGGCAATGAGTCATGTTAAAGCACTGATGTGGAGCAAATACACACACACACGCACACGGTTGCTCTGAAGAACAATACTCTGGCATGTTTCCATTTTGATGCAATCAGGTTAATGATATTAATCCTGTGTTTCAGTCAATTACTCTGACGGACATACAACCCCGAGCAGAGCTTTAACTAATGTATAGATATGCCGTGAGCTCATAAAGCATTATTGTTATGACATACAGTGAGATCCCTCTGTCAGATTAAATTGTAATTAAAATGCACACATCTCTATCAGATATGTGGATTGTAACTGCAGCATGGGAAGCAAGTCGCCAAGGTCTTGCTCATGGTGGTACTGTTGGGTCTCTGTAAATAATGTTATAAAGAGTTCGGTCTAGACCTGCTCTATTTGAAAAGTGTCCTGAGATAACTTCTGTTATGAATTGGCGCTATACAAATAAAATGGAATGGAATTGAATTGAATTGAATTGAATTGAAGTCTTCTGGGGCTGAAAAGTAAATGCAAAGTCCAACTGAAACTGTGAACAAGAAATTCCGTTTATTATTGAAGTTATAATTTCATGAAATCAGACCGTGTTTTTGATGGAATTTATGACTGCATTGAAATTTAGCATGCACATTAATGGTCCCCCAGTGGTTCCAAATCTTTTTCTTTAAGGGAGCCCTTCTATCAGTTCTATCAGCGAGTAAACTGACTATATTTTATGGATATTTCACATTATATTCAACAATTACAATAACAGTAGAGAACAGCTGATAAAGTGAACAAACAGTGAACACAGTAACTGCAGGAACTTTGTGGAAAATGAGAAATTTGGAGAAAGTTCTAGCTGATTATTTCCTGTGAATATGTGAGATGAGGTTTTCTGATATTTTTAGTTAGTTTTTATGCAATTCTCTGTCTGTAATATTTATTTGTAATATATATTTCCGACACATATGGTCTTTTCTGGCACACAAAGTCATCTCCATCACAATGGATATTTTTTTGTAACAATCACTCTAATAATATTTTGTAGTTAAGTAATTTATAAGATTGGAAAACTCATGATTGTGTAAGAAATTGACTGAAAGGCTGAAACAGTTGAAAGCTGTTTTTGATCTAAAGACTTAAAAAATAAACTTTTAAAATATTTAAAATCCTGAATATTAATACATTCATACATTTGGGCACATCTCTGTGCTCTCAAATTTATATTAAATATTAAAAAAAACATGAGGTATGTCAATAATTATGTTTAAAAAAGATTGTGTTGTGTGTGGTGTGATGGAAATTTAAATAAAATGACTGAATTAAATATTTAAATAACTTTAAATCACAGCCACTATCAGCCAGTGATTCTACACAAGATGGAGAAATAAAACACATCAATACATTTCCATAAAACACACCCATCTTTCCACCACTGATTGGACACAATATTCAGAATATTTGACCCTCTTATCGCTCTCATAGCACCATCAGCCATAAATGTCTATTTATACACAAGTAATATACAAATTGAAAGGGCAGATAGCTGTGACATTTACTAAACAATGATATGATGGTCATGGAGATTTAGTGTTGCACACTAATCATGGGATTTTCCAGAGGAGAGGTTTTCCATAAATGACACATTAAGGAGCTGAAAATGAATACTTAATGACTTTAAACTTTGCATTAGAAGGTAATTAACCTGTGACCTGTGGTGGTGCGTTTTCTTTGTGTGCCACCGTGAAGGCATGATCAGGTCGTTATGAAGGCAAGATTAGACTGCGGGTTCGGGGTATTACGGGTATTAGTGTAAAAGCTCAGGTGTCATATGAATTGATCTGAGGTCCGTTTTTTAAATCCCTGCTACATCGCGGGATTAAAGCCGTGGAAACTGAAAAATGGGTCGTCTGCTCTGAAGGGCATCTTCATGGCTGAGATCCATACACGCATATCCAGTACAACAGTATAGTCCAATAGGACAGAGCTAACTCATGTTGCCTGGCAGGAAGCACTGCCTTAAAGGTCCAGTGTGTGACATGTAGGAGGATATATTGGTAGACATGGAATATTATATTCATAGGTATGTTTTCATTGTTATTATATACCGCAGAATGAGCGGGTGTTGAAAACAAGACACTGCCACGGTGGATGGCGTGATACCAGGTTGATTTATTATGACTTGAACTTGTAAATCTGTCCTTTCTAAGACGATCTGGTTTCAGATACCTGGGCTACGATACGATTCAGGGACATTTTAATACAGAACAATGTGACTGTATTAATGGAGACATTTATTTAACATTCTTAACTAAAATAAGCTAATTCTATAAAATTGTCATTGTTTACCTTCAGGGAATCCCAAGTATTTGTTTTTTTATGGGAAAAAATGGAAGACAAATGTCTCATTTCAGAGCTTTTACTCTGGCTCTGTCCTCTGGATTTTGTTGGAGTTTGCTTGTACTGACGGAACTTCTCTGTACTGAACCATCATTTTTGCAAGTAAAAGACAACATACATAGAATAAAATCAATTAAAAAAAGAGAGAACAGACACTTTCTGCAGTGATGACCTAGTTGGAGCTCAGTTGTGGTTGGAAAGTGAATATCGCTTGTTCTTGCTTGTGCTAGCAGTATTAGCATCCACAGACTCCTTGTTGCCTGCGAAGATATCACCATGAGAGATCACCAGGTTAGTGTTTGAGATTTGTCGTACTCCTGCTGGATTTAATTACTGTGTGACCAGCAGATTTTACAAATAGACAGACTTTTGTCCAACTTTCCTTTCTAGAATCAGACCATCGATCAGTTCATTCAGTACATTGAGACCTGTCCAGGGGTCCGCGCACCCATGTAATCGCAGCTCTAACATTAAAACTCATATCGGTTAATATTTTTTAAAGGTATTTTGAATAATCTCCAGAACACAATACAACTGTATCATCTGCAAACAACAGAAACTGCAATATTTCCAATACTTCATAAATATTGTTAATATATAAAATGAAGACCCAGTACTGACCATCATAAATTCAGATTTACTACCACAACTTATTATTGTCTGTTATCCAAATAACTGCTCAAACATTTGCAAACGGTTCCTCTAATGCCATATTTGTTGTGTGTGGACTGAATGGGTTAAAACCCAGTGAACCACTGGTGTAAATACTCATGAGGCTTCTGGCACAGCTTAATCTAATTAATAATTATCAGTCTTACTTATGACTTGAGAAAATAATTTCTACTTTAATTGATCATCCTTTGTGAACCCTTCAGCTCCCCTGTGAGCTCAGAGCACGACAGCAATCATTAACCAATGTGGCTAATCAGACTTAGAGCGCTGGAGTGGCTTATTAAATATGATGTTATGAAACCAGGTAGAGAGCTGCACTACAGACAGGAAATAATTAGTCTGGAGGTAGGAGTATGTAAACACATTGATGTCTCCAGAATCCATACTACACATGACAAAGTGACATATACTTAAAATAGTTTCCCACAAAGCATTGCACAAAGGAAATGGAGGAGCTGCTCACAGTTAGAAATGAAAATCATGACTTCCGGTTTGGCGATGTAGGTGTGAGACGTCGGGTGAAGGGGCTCCCAATCAACTCTCTTAATAACTTTAATAATCAAAGTTTTACACACTTTTTAAGCGTCGCACCGGCGTAAATATAGTTGTTGAACCCTCACAACGGCGAAATGTACAGCGATAATCCTAAATCACAGAGACACTCAACTTCAACCAGACGAACAAATAGCATAGCTAGCAAGCTAGCAACAATGGCTGCTGCATCTACTGACACGGAAAAACCTGGCGCCCGCAAACACGGAGATCCTGTCTCCATGTCTCAACTGATTACAGAACTATCTAAGCAACGGACCAACTTTAAGGAAGATGTGGCCACATTAATCCAAGAGACAATTCAGCCTCTGCAAGCTTCAGTGGATGGGCTACGCGACGAAGTTAGCTCTTTTCAGGGCCGACTCGTTGCAGCAGAAAACATGACAGGTGATCATTTCTAACGGATTTGTGAAGCTGAAACTACCGTCAAATCCCTTCAGGCCCAGAACGCAACCCTGCTGGATCACCTTGAAAACCTGGAAAATAGATCTCGCAGAGCTAACCTCCGCATCCTGAATTTGCCTGAAGGAAGTGAAGATGGCCATGACCCTGCTATCTTTATCTCAGAGCTGCTGAAAGACGTCATGGGGGATAACGTATTCCCTCTCAGATGCCGAAAAGCTGGTTCATGTCTTTGTCTGCTCCAGACTGGACTACTGTAATGCACTTCTCATTGGGATTCCTGGCAAGAGTCTGCAGAGGCTTCAGTACATCCAAAACTCTGCACCTAGGATCCTGACGAGAGTACGGAAACATGAGCACATTACTCCCATTCTCCACTCACTCCACTGGCTTCCCGTCTCCACCAGGATTGAGTACAAGGTTTCTCTCCTCACACATCAATGCATCCATGGACATGCCCCCCCCTACCTCAAAGAACTTATCAACCCACAAAACACAACACACTCCCTCCGCTCCACTCACTCAAACCTCCTCCACATACCCAGAACCAGACTCAGGACCATGAATGCCCTCCCTGACACCTTGAGGGAACCACAATCCACTGACTGTTTTAAAAAGGATTCCTAAGACATTTCTTTTTAGTAAAGCTTTTGGTCCCCTTTTTTTTTTTTTTTTATAAAACCTTTTTTATTTTTTATTCTTTTCTCCTTTTCTTATTTTTTTTTAAACTGCTCATCTTTTTTTTGTTTCTAACCTGTAGCACTTTGAGATCTTTTGATGAAAAGGGAACTATAAATAAAATGTATTATTATTCCCGTCCCCTCCAGAGCTGGACCGTGCACACCGCGCAACGACCTAAGGCCGCAGCAGGACGACCCCCACGGCCCTTCATCCTGTGTTTTCATCGGTACCGGGAGAAGGACGTTGCTTTGAGATGGTCCAGGCAGCACGAAGTGAAGTATAAGGGGACTACTTTGAGAATATACCCTGACCTCAGCACAAGAAAAAAGAAAAAGAAAACAGAATAACTCAGCCTTAAGGTGTTTCCGTCAACGTGGACTGCTTTTGGTTTCTCCAGGCTCAGTGGGTAAGATAGAAGCTCAGTTTCAAGAATCCATATGTAAATGGTCTACTTTATTTCTCAATGTCTACCCACACATCCATGAGTAATGTTGGATTATGTATGGTCTTGTTTAGATTACTACCATATTATCTTATTTACCTGTCTTGTTTTATTTTTTTTAACCACTCTCTCTAAGGCCCAGATATTAATAATTTTAGGTGAAAGGATCATATGTTTAGATACTCTGTTTTAATGTGCTGCAGCCAGATAGCTGCACTGTTGTGTTAACTTTAACTTGAATCTGGGCCTCTGATCACATTAATATAAGGTTGATTGTGATGCTTCCCTGAATAACAGCACATTTGCATACATATGCCACTGTTTATAAACACTGTTACTGGTTCGGTTTATAGATTAATAAAGTAATTCCTGCATATAAGTTGATTGGGTGCCCCCCCAAGTTAGTTAATGGGAGGACGGTCTATTGGGAGACCTACGAGTTATATGAGGAGCTGCAGTTTGCTTCAATTGGGGAAGCAAAGGCACAGTTAGAATGGGTTCTAATGGGGTTCAGGTTCAGTGCTGCCATATTAAGTTATATGATCCATTTGTGTTATTTTATGGTATTTGATTTTGTGGATAAGACAACATGCTTTCATATGAAGTACTTTCAGATGAGGTCACTGGGTCACGACAGTCATAAGACTGAACAACTATGACTTATCAAGTAGCAATGCAAGAATGAAAAAAGTAAAAAAATAACAAAAGCACTAAGGGCAATAACACATTAAAATCAGCAACAAATAAAAATACAAGTGATAAAATACATTAAGAAAAACAGCTAAAAGAGGAGTTGAAATGCAGAGTGAAATTAGAAAAATCTAAGGACAACTTAAGAACGCCTGTCTGAACAAAAAAGTTTTAAGCCCTTTTTTAAAAGTGTCCACAGACTGGGGTTTTCGCAGATGTTCAGGGAGGGAGAAGGCTCGGTCTCCCATGGTGCGGAGTCTTGAGCGGGGCTGATGGAAGAGGTTTGTGCTTTGGGACCGGAGGTTACGGGTGGATGAGTGAGGGGTAAGGAGGTCTTTGAGGTATTGCGGGGGGCTGCTGTAGATGCAAAGGTGGGTGATGAGGGCGATCTTGTATTGAATTCTTGAGGTTATGGGTAGCCAGTGGCGGTTCTGAAGAGTGGGGGTGATGTGGTCATATTTGCGTTTTTTCATCAGTTCGGGCAGCACAGTTCTGAATGAATTGAAGTTTCTGAAGGTGTTTATTGGGTATACCGATGAGCAGGCTTTTACAGTAATCAAGCCTGGAGGAGATTAAGGCGCGAGTTTTTCTGCATCAGAGAAAGTAAGGAAGGGGCGGAGTTTTGAAATGTTCTTATATGGAAAAAGCAGGTTTTGTACAGACTAGTGCAGTGCCCATAGGAAGTATGTATTGCTATAGAAAGTGGGAGGTTAAGTAGCTTTTTCATGGATGGCCAAATGAGGTTGTGTTTGAAGGTGGGACGTCAGGGACATTTAGGTTTGTTGTGAAATGTGTAGATTGATAACTATTGTGTTTTCATATTATTTGTCTTTTAGCAAGGACACTGTAGGGAGATGAACCCCATTTTACTAATGTGAAAGTACCACACCTCATGGTCAGCACATATAAATTCTGAAAGAACAAAGTGAACTACATCTGAAATGGGATGAAACCTGGCAGCATAAACAAACTAACTTGTAGCATAGCCTAGTAAATGAATTGGGCAATCCCTGTAATCCCTGTAATATAGGCTAGCATACATTAGAGAGAGAGAGAGAGAGAGAGCAATGGCAGTAAGGGTTTCCACATCTAGAAGTTGTTTTGAAACTACCAAAATAGTGTGAACGGATAAGCCAACGGCGCGGAGCGAGGGCGTGTCGGTCAGACAGTCTGATAACTGCACAGGTCTCTCACTCAACTTAATACAGAGAAATGTCCCACAAAGCAACGTTACAGGACCAAACAACAGTAACATAGTAACTGTAACTGTCTTTGGAAACTTATATGAGGAAAAAAAATACCACAGCTGTATGTGGAGAAGCATCTGTCCTCCTGTCTGTCCTCCTGTCTGTCCTACCGACTCTTCGTCACATTTCTGCCCAAAAAACAGCGTCTGTCACCGGCAAAAAACTCACGGAGTGTATGCGGTCAAAAATCACTGCGACCGCCAGCCCTCCGGACCGAGACATTAGTTTACTTTCCACCAGAAAACATTCTCCGTCTTGCGAGTGAGGCAGTCAGACAGCGTCCAGTTTAGTGCTGGTGGTTATGTATAATTATGTCATTTAGAGTGAAAAACGTAACTTCGTCACTTTCCAGGATGTTTGGTGGGTCAGGATCTCAATCGCTACACATTAGGGCTCTGCAGTGATTGGCTCTGGTGCTCATGTGGCTATTGTGGCTATGGTAATGCTAGCGGAATTCTAAATAATTTATGAAATAATTTATTAACGCTATCTTTGTAGTCAAAACAAAGCCGACGTTGCACACCCTTAAACCACACAGCAGCCATGTTGAAACTCTCAGGTCAGTCTGATCCTGATCTGCAGAGATATTTGAGCTACACACACATACACACACAGACAGACAGAGATTCCTTGCTTTATAGATAGATGTTTGATGTGGTTTGCAAAGGTCAGTTGTGGGTCCAGCTTCACACCGAGGTTGGTAACTGTGGTTGAGAGGGGGATGTCTTGACCGGAGAAGGAGATGGTGGTTATGGGTAATGACTGGACCTGATGAGGGGTGCCAATTTGTAGGGCTTCAGTTTTAGAGCTGTTCAGCTGGAGGAAGTTGTGACTCATCCACGCTCTAATCTCCTCTAGGCAGTTGGAGAGGGCTAGAGCATAGGTTGGGGTCGGTTCGCAGGTTAGGAGTGTCATCAGCATAGCAGTAAAAAGAGATGCCATGTCGGCTGACGACACGACCCAGTGGCAGCATGTATAAGATGAAGAGCAGGGGTCCTAGGATAGATCCTTGGGGGACACCACAAGTGACGGGGGCTGTTTGGGACCTGGCAGATCCCAGGCTGACGTACTCTGTCCTGTCAGCGAGGTATGAGGTGAACCAGTCCAGTGTGGAGTGACAGAGACCAATGTCGGTGTGGAGGCGGCTTAGGAGGGTATGGTGGTCGACAGTGTCAAAAGCCACTGAAAGGTCGAGGATGAGGAGCAGGGAGGGGGATCCAGAATCTGCAGAGATGAGAAGGTCATTGGTTACCCTCAACAGTGCTGTCTCTGTACTATGGGCAGTGCGAAAACCAGATTGGAATATTTCAAGCAGTGAATGACATTGTAGATGTTCCTGTAGCTGTGCAGCAACAGCTTTTTCAAGCACCTTGGACAGGAATGGAAGATGGGAGATGGGCCGGTAGTTGGAGAGGCATTCTGGGTCGAGGTTGGGTTTCTTCAGGAGAGGTTTGATAACAGCAGTTTTGAGTGGGGGTGGGACATGGCCAGAGTTTAACGAGTGGTTTATTATCTGTGTGATAAGAGGGCTTATGGCAGACAGGTCAGATTTGATGAGTGCTGTAGGGAGGGGGTCCAGGGGGGAGGTGGAAGGCTTCATCTTTTTGATGAGACCCTCGACTTCGATCTGTGTGACCGTAGTGAAAGTGCTGAAGAGAGCAGGTTGTGGGCAGGCAGATGGCAGAGATGGAGCTGGGGAGCCAGAGAGCTGAGACTAGATGGAATTGATCTCGTCTTTGAAAAATACAAAAAACCTGTTGCAGTGTTCTGCTGTGGGTTCTGTATGGGTTTGCTTTTTGGGATTGAGGAGATGGTTTATGGTGGAAAAAAGCTGTTTGGAATTTCCTGGACTGTTATTGATGATGTTGGAGTAATAGATGGACCGGGCTTCTTTAAGGGCCGCTGCGTAGGCCTTCTGGTGATGTTTGTAGGCCAGCTTGTGTACCACCAGGCCAGATGATTTGACACGCCTCTCAATGGCACAGCCAGCAGCCTTCATCTTGCGCAGTTCATCCGTGAACCAGGGGGCGGTGCACGAAAGACACAGTTCTTGTTTTGAGGGGGGCATGTGTATCCAGGAGGCAGTGAAGAGAATAGTTGTAGTGTTCGACTGATTTGTTGACTGATGGATGGTTGACTGAGGCCAGCAGTTGGAGGTCAGAGTACAAGATGGCAGGGTTGATGTTTTTTATATTGCGAAAATGAATATCACGTTTAGGCTTGGGGAGGGGGGACGGGCAGGAGACGTCCATGGAGATGATGCTGTGATCAGAAACGCCCAGGTCATATACCAACAGATTTTTTATGGAAGGAGAGTCAGAGATAACCAGGTCTAAAGTGCACCCCCTGGTGTGAGTAGGTGCATCAACATGCTGTGTGAGATTGAGACAGTCCAGTACATTAAGAAAATCGGCTGCCAACGGGGTGGAGGGATTGTCAATGTGAATGTTCATATCGCCAAGTATGATATTATCGGAAGATAGGGAGCAGAGGGAGGTGAGGAGGTCATGGATCTCTGTGATGAAGGATGGGTGAGGTTTGGGCGGCCGGTAGATCAGTACTGCATTTATCTTTAATCGCAAGATATTCCTTCAGAGGCATAAAACAGAGGGGGGTATGGCTCTGCCCAATCTGATGTATTATTATTGGGCAGCAAACTAAACAAAGACCAGATGCTGATTGGTGCCAACCAGAAATTAATGCGTGTATATCATCATCACTCCCTGCATTAGTTACGTCAAAGCGCCCTCTCTCTCCTTAACAGTACTCCTCATGTCCTATTGTAATCTCCACCTTAAAAATGTGGTCACAATTTAGACAGAATTTAAATCTGACGGACTTCTGTCTTTATAGTCCCATCTGCAATAATCATGTCTTTCTCCCAGCCCAATTAGATCCGGTCTTTGTCCAGTGGCAGAGGGCAGGATTAAGTAAATTCAGTGATCTCTACATAGATGGAACTTTCGCTACATTTGATGCTCTTTCCTCCAAATTTAACTTACAGTGCTCTAACATGTTCTGCTATCTTCAGATTCGCCAGTTTGTTCATACCATCAGCCCATGCTTTCCTAATTTGCCTCCAAAAAAAGGAATAAATATAATTCTGCAAATTCCCACGCACCATAGAGGTCTCATCTCAAAAATCTATAATAGTATCACATCACTCAATAAAGTAACGCTCAATAAGATCAGAGTAGATTGAGTGGAAGAACTTGGAATAAATATTTCGGATGCAACCTGGGATGGTGCATTATATAGAGTAGATGGGTCAACCTCATGTGCTTGCCTTGGCTTGATTCAGTTCAAGGTTCTCCATCGAATCCGTTATAGTAGAGTCAGACTCTCTAGGATATATTCTAATGTAAGTGAAACATGTGAACGTTGTCATATCGCTAAGGCCGACCTGGCCCATATGTTCTGGTCCTGTAATAAACTGTATAATTTTTGAACTACGATATTTCAAACTTTATCTGAAGCTTTTAGTAGAGATATACAACCCAGTGCTGAAATGGCTATATTTGGAGTCCCAGGGGAGGGTATATCAATGACAAATAAAATTAAAAATGTGCTTGCTTTTTCAACTCTCCTGGCCTGGAGAAGAATCCTGTTGGAGTGGAAATCAGCACATCCACCCAAAGCCTCCTCCTGGATGAAAGACCTGATTCTATTCCTTAAGCTAGAAAAGATAAAATATTGCATTAGAGGGTCGACCCAAAAATTCCGTCATACATGGGCCCCTCTATTATCTTATTTTGAGAAACTTCCAAAGTCCTCCCACAAAACTGATAATTAAGCAAGAATAAATCCTGTTGACTCAGGGACCTCAGAAAACCTGTGTAGTGATAATCACAGAAGGCAAATAGCCTACTTGTACTGTCTTGAATATCCACTTTAAAAATATATATATATATATATATATATATATATATATATATATATCTACAGAAGGAGAAAGTCCACAATGTTGAACCGCCATGTTTCTACAGTAGCCCAGAAGAGACAAAACCAAAATGCCAATAGCGCCAATTCATAACAGAAGTTATCTCAGGACACTTCAAATAGAGAAGGTCTAGACCTTTCTAGACCCACTTTGTCATGAACCCACTCTAGGCTCATGACAAAGGACAGAGACCACACAGACAATTGAAAGGTTTTAAGCAAAAATAAATTTAATTAAACAATATTCACAATAAACAAATTATAATATGTATATGTACGTCAGTATGGTCAGTAGTGTGTGAGTGTGTGTGTGGAAAAAGGTAATGCATGTATCAAAAACCAAACATAGCATCAAACCAAGGACCTGCTGGCTGTAGGAGAGAGACACACTGATCAACCACTTATAAATCCTAGGAATCAGGATAAACCAGGTGTAGCCCAACCCATGGCCACACCTTCTGCCACTCTCTCTGTCTCCTGTGAAGAAGGCAAAAGATACAGACCAACCAAAGGAAGGTTCTCGCAGGTTCTCATGGATCCTGGTGGAGCCTCCTGCCATGGTCTTGCTTGACTCCCATTGCTAATATCACTGATATTATTGTTGTTATTACTATTATTATTACTACAGTTACTATTATTACTATAATCGCTGCTCATTGTCCCCCATCGTTGTTGTCGTCGCCATCCTCTTTTTCATGTTCATCATCATCAGTCACTACTATTAGTGTAGTTGTTGCTACTGTTGTTGATGTGCACCTCTGTCTGTCTGTCTGCATGTCTGTCTCTCTCTCTCTCTCTCTGTGTCTCCCACCCACCTAGAGCCAAAGGGTCTGTCCGAGGTTTCTCCCTCTCCCTGAGATAACTTCTGTTATGAATTGGTGCTATACAAATAAAATGGAATTGAATTGAATTGAATAGACTGTACTCCTTATAAAATTATTTACAGAGACCCAACAGTTAGTTCTTCACTGCCACTAAATCCTGCACACTGGTCCTACACCCAGTGGTGTAGTGCTCCACAGTCTGTGGGTATTCTCTGTATACTTGCATATATCCTGAACTACACTTATTTTTGAGTTGGCCTTTGGGTATACACTTCCAAATCCCCTCTGATGCTTGTGTTTGGTAGGCTGATTTTCATAAGTGGGTGGCCTAAGGAATACTTCACTCAAAACGCACAATTATGTAGTTTTCTCACCCTGTAGTCTGTGGGCTAGTATTGATAGTAAAATCTGCACCTCTTATATGGCTAATGTTAACTTCATAATGATATCTACTCACTGATGTCAAGCAGCAGATGTTAAGTGACAACGTGCAAATACTTGTGGCCCATTTTTGGGTCTATTTCACTGTGTATAACACAGGGCGTTTATCCTTCCTTTAAACCATATATGTTAGAACAAGTCAGGGGATCACCAAAGTCTGTACAATTCATCGTTAGGGGAACATGAACGTCTGTACAGAATGTCATGGCAATCCGACAATCCAGAGCCACAGTATGACAGCAGTATGGATCTGTGACACTGATCCTGTTTCTCCTCTTTATCCCTCCATCCTCCCCTCCCTCCCCTACTCTGACACAAGTAAAGTTATAATTTACTGTCTTTGTGTCGGCATCTATCGTTAAACTGCTTAGCGGCGTCTAATTACCTCTGTGTGTTTGCCAACTGTGTCAGGGATTTTGATTCTTCTTTCTTTTATTTTTTATAATTCAAATAAGCCTTTACATGTGAACCAGTGGGATGTGACATGTAGTCTGGTCCATAATCCTGAAAGAATTGTTTACCTCTGAGAATAAGGGAGTGATTGTCTTGCTAGAGCTGTACAGCTCATTATTGGTGAGGTATTAAGGGAGAACAGTTGCTAAAAAGAGAAACCGAGGGGATATGAACCATCTGCCTGCCAATGAAAGCAATGAGGTTTCCACAGAGAGAGAGAGAGAGAGAGAGAGAGAGAGAGAGAGAGAGAGAGAGAGAGAGAAGCTGAGGAATAAAAAAGACAGAAAAAGATCTACTTAAAGAAAAACAGTGTAACTGCCAGAGTCATTGCAAGGGCCTGCAATCAGGACCACCACACCACGAGAGAGGAAAGAACTAACAACCAACCCGCTCTTACTACAGCAGCTATCATTAATGCTCATTGATCTTCACAACCAAGTGGGGATTGAAGAAATTAGATTTCAATCATGTCTCCATCAGCACAGATTACTATTCATGCATTCAACTCTTTAAAACATTAATTACAGAGACCCAACAGTACCACCATGAGCAAGCACTTGGCGACAAGGGCAAGGAAAAACTGCCTGTTAAAAGGCAGAAACCTAGGACAGATCCTTCGGCTCTAGGTGGGTGGTCGTCTGTCTCGACCAGTTGGGGTGAAAGAGAGAGAGAGAGAGAGAGAGAGCGAGAGACAGACAGGTGCACAGCAACAACAGTATTGGCAATAGCAATCTAGCAGGACCATGGCAGGAGGCTCCACCAGGATCGATAAGAACCTGCGAGACGAGAAAGCACAAGAACTCCGGGGAAGAAGTGAAGTTAGTAACATGCATTAATGGAACATGAATGAGTGCAGAAAGAGAGAGGAAGGGAGGAGCTCAGTGCACCATGGGAAATCCCCCGGTAGTCTAGGCCTATAGCAGCATAACTAAGGGATGGTTCAGGACTCATCTGATCCAGCCCTAACTATAAGCTTTATCAAAGAGGAATGTCTTAAGCCTACTCTTGAATGTGGTGAGGGTGTCTGCCTCCCGAACCACAACTGGAAGCTGGTTCCACAGGAGAGGAGCTTGGTAACTGAAGGCTCTGGCTCCTGTTCTACTTTTAGAGACTATAGGAACCACAAGTAGCCCAGCATTCAGAGAACGTAGTGTTCTAGTGGGGTAATAGGGTACTATGAGCTCTTTAAGATATGAAGGGGCCTGACCATGAAGAGCTTTATAGGTGAGGAGGAGGATTTTAAATTCTATTCTACATTTTATAGGGAGCCAATGCAGAGTAGCTAGTACAGGAGAGATGTGATCTCTTTTTCTAGTTCCTGTCAGTACTCGTGCTGCAGCGTTCTGAATTAATTGGAGCGTTTTAATGGACTTATTGGGGCAACCTGATAATAAGGAGTTGCAGTAATCCAGCCTTGAAGTAACAAATGCATGGATTAGTTTTTCTGCATCTGTCTGTGATAGTATGTGTCTAATTTTTGTAATATTACGTAAATGAAAGAAGGCAGTCCTAGAGGTTTGCTTTATGTGGGAGTTAAATGACAAATCCTGATCAAAGATAACTCCAAGATTCCTGACAGTGGTGCTAGAGGCCAAGTTAATGCCATCTAGAGTAACTATATCTTTAGACAGTGAGTCTCTAAGGTTTTTGGGGCCAAGAACAAGAATTTCGTTTTTTTCTGAGTTTAACATCAGAAAATTGCAGCTCATCCAGGATTTTATGTCCTTAAGACATGTTTGTAATTTAGATAATTGATTAATTTCATTGGGCTTGATTGATAGATATAACTGCGTATCATCTGCATAACAGTGAAAGTTAATGGAGTGATTCCTAATAATGTTGCCTAAAGGGAGCATATATAAAGTAGATAGTATTGGTCCAAGTACAGAACCTTGTGGAACTCCATGACTAACTGTAGTATTTATTGAAGATTCATCGTTAAAATTTACAAACTGCGAGCGATCTGATAAATATGACTTAAACCAGCTTAGTGCGGTTCCTTTAATGCCAATTTGATGCTCAAGTCTCTGTAAAAGAATATTATGGTCAATGGTGTCAAATGCAGCACTAAGATCTAATAATACAAGTACAGAGACAAGTCCATTGTCAGAAGCAGTCAGAAGGTCATTATTAACTTTAACCAGAGCTGTCTCTGTGCTATGATGAACTCTAAATCCTGACTGAAAATCCTCAAATAAACTATTGTTATGTAGAAATTCACACAACTCTTTGGCGACTACTTTCTCCAGAATCTTAGAGAGGAAGGGGAGGTTAGAAATCGGTCTATAGTTGGCTAAAACCCCTGGGTCAAGAGTGGGCTTTTTAAGAAGGGGTTTAATTACAGCTACTTTAAAGGACTGTGGTACATATCCTGATAATAAAGAAAGATTAATCATGTCCAGTTAAGAAGTGCCAATTAAGGGAACAACTTCTTTAAGCAGCCTAGTTGGGATCGGGTCTAATAGACAAGTTGATGGCTTCGATGAAGAAATGATTGAAGTTAACTGATGAAGATCGATAGCAGAAAAACAGTCTAAATATATATCTAAGTTTACACTGACAGAAATCCCTGAACTTGGAGAGCCACTGATAACTGTTGATGGCAGTTGGTGATTAATTTCCTCTCTAATAGTAATAATTTTATTATAGAAGAAGCTCATGAAGTCATTGCTACTTAAGTTTATGGGGATATGTGGCTCAATAGAGCTGTGACTCTCTGTCAGCCTGGCTACAGTGCTGAAGAGGAACCTAGGGTTATTCTTATTTTCTTCTATTAGTGCTGAGTAATAGGCTCCTCTGGCATTACGGAGGGCCTTTCTATAAGTTTTAAGATTATCATGCCAAATTGAGCGATTCACAATAAATTACTGTAACTGTACTGCAGTTTACTGTATATAGAACAATACTTTATTACCACAATTGTACTGTATTTTAACCATATTTTAACCATATCATTTCTACTTTGGTCTATTTCTGCTGTACTATATTATTACTGTAATATAGCATCTTAAACTGCTTACAGACTTTGAGCTTCACTGGGCTGTGTGGAGTACAGGGGGGAGCAAGGATGTACCAACAGCTCCTCAACAACCGTCTTACAGTCCGATGAATTTCTGACATGTCAGATCTTGGTTGTCCGATATCAGGGTCTGGCACAATTAAAGCAGAGCCAGAAGTCGATTTGCCAGTCTGCTTCCTCTCCTGCACAAAGGTGCGTCTGAAAGTGCCATGGTGATGGAAAATATGGAGACTGGTCAAGCTGAGGCAACATGCATACTGAACCCTAACCCAACCACACCCACATACCTCTACCCGAACCTAACCACACCTGCATACCCCTACCCGAACCCAACCACACCCACATGCCTCTACCCAAACCCAACCACACCCACATACCTCTGCCCTAAGCTTTTAACAGGTCAAACAGTTTAGACATTTAGCTTGTGTGTGCAGGGATTAAAGCTGATCTTATGCCTTCAGAGAGAAAATCTTTCCTTGTTTTGAGTCTGAAACATGTTCTGACTGGTAAAATGATCAAATTACGTCAAACTAAAAATACACTAATATACTGTAGAGAGTTAGTGTCAAACTTATGGTGCCATCTGTAATAATTACAGCAAGGAATATGGAATATTGATTAGTATTATTTATGATGAAGATCTACGACTGCCTGTGGAGAAAGTCAATGAGAGAGCAACACAGATCAGGTTGCATGCAGGTATATTTCTAGGTATAAGTTCAATAATAAGTTAATTTATATGTAAATCACCAAAATGATGTATAATTTATAATTATTTACATAATACCAAAGACTGGACCCCAAGATATTAAACAAAGAATCTGAAAATCAACCAAACATAATAGTAAAGATATGACTGAATGTACCTGCTAATTCAATACGACAAATATATTATACGTTTTTCAGTCCACCATAAATAAGAACTATCTCTGTCTCACATATTGCACAGTCCCGAGCTAAATGAGTCCATTAGATAAATGCAACTAAGTGATTAATTGCAGTGTCTCAGGTAAAGTCCTTTACTTTAAAGTGTGTGGACGACGGGGAGGAAGAACAGCAAATGTATTGTCCACTGCTGGATGATTAATTCAGTGGCGTTTTCCTCCTCATTGCTTCACTTCGAGGGGCTCAACATCGAAATCCCCCTGGCAGGAAACCTGAAACCAGGTATGAAGTTTATCGGAGTCTCTCACTCAGTGTTGGGCAGTAACTCGTTACCAGATATAATATTACTTTCCCCAGTAACTAGTAGTGTAACTAATTACTATTACATGTCAGGAATAATATTACAGTAAAGTAATAAAATTACTTTTGGAAAGAGTAACAAGTAATAAATAAATTGTTTTGAATAACTATCACTGCTCTCACCGACGCTCCACATTCAGTTCTGAATGTATTTCACTTATCTGACCCTTCCAGGAGATCCTAATAGCTAATTCTGCCACTTTCAATGGAGCCAATATGCAAAAAGTGAACAAATACAGGCTAAAAACAGAACAGGGCTTAGTTGGTATGTTGTCTTTATTTTGTCTGAGGGCGTAGTCACAGTGTCCCCAGGTGGATGTTTTGCTGTGAAAATGTTTCTGAATCAGTTCCAAGAGAAAGTCACTTACTACAGACAGACTGTTTGTCTGCAGATGAGGCTGAGGCTTTCTTTCTGATTAGTGTTTGAGGACCCAACATAAGCTCTGCATTATCTCCATACATCGGTCATATTCTCCTCCATACTTCATCGGCTCCATACTGAGAATACAGAACTGTTTATGCATATACGGTTAAATAAAAATTATTTTTTTATGGCCAAAGTGTGGCCTCAAACTCTCTCGCTGTATAGATTTGTACAGGGCGAGGGATAAGGAATATTAATGCAATAATTATTCCCCCCCACAGGGCAAATATCTCAACCAGCAGCGTGCAGATCAGAGCACGGGGTCGGTAACGCCACCCGCGATCTGGCAGAGTGCGGGTATCGTGTCCAAGGTCGTTTCAGACCCACAGATGCTTGCTGACACCGGGTCGTGAACTCAGTGCCTGCAGTTTAAAGGCAGACTCACAGTCCAACAGGCATTTTCTTCCAAGGAGGACTGGAGAGGTCTGAAAGCTCATACAGTACCAGCTCGCTGCATGGAAACAATGTGGTGTGTTCTTATTTTACTGAACCAAAAATCAGCTTCAAGTTCGGACAAATCATCACAGGCTTTAATGTATTTGTGCTGGTTACATCTAGTTAGGCAGAGCGTTGGAGGTAATTACATGAGGTCACTAAACCTTTACACAGCAGAGTCTGGGAGGTGTTACATAAAGAATAAAGAAATCTACAAAAGCGTATTAAAAGTTTAATAAAGACTAACTAAATGTGTTAGAACAATTATAAGAAACGTTCTTAAGGATTAGTTTCTTGTTTGTTCATGTTTTATCTAACTATGAATGTTTGTTTATATAGTCTACCATATATTATATATTAATATATATTAATGAATGCTTATTACAAGCACCTTAATATAAAGTGTTACCCAAAGGAGGCTAAAGGTGCACACATTATTCACTCAAGTACAAGTGCTGATACTTGTGTGAAAATTCGCAGTCCGTGTACCTCAGGGCGTGCTACAGTCGCCTCATGCTTTCACCACACTGCTAATTTCACATTAATAAGATGATAATCAAACATGTGCAGTCTGGTGCAGATTGGACAAAGAACACTGAAGTTACAACAACTTCCTGTTTCATAGCAAAATACAGAAATGTGCAAATTGCTTGAAATTACCACTAAATTCAAAATGCCCGACTTCCTGTTGGGTATGGCTAATTGGTCCAAGAGGCTTTGATACATTCAGTTTAATTCAGTTTTAGTTGTATAGTGCCACACTAGTGACACTTTTCAAATAGAGCAGGTCTAGACCGTACTCTTATACTTATAACATTATTTACAGAGACCCAACAGTTCCCGCAATGAGCAAGACCTTGGCGACAGCGGCAAGGAAAAACTTCCTTTTAAGAACCCGTAGAATACCTACATTATTACCACCACTGCATTTGTTTTGCAATTTTAAGCATGTTGCAGCTCCCAAAATAATAATAATAATCGATAATTCCCCTCTAATTAATTAAAGCTAAAGTAACAAGGAGTAGGTTGTACAGATACATAAAGTATTTCTACTTGATTACCTCTCTCTCTTTCTCCAGTGAGCTGCAGATTCAGCTGTTAATTCCCCATCAGAGACACTGTTCTCACATAATGATAAAAATACTGACAGCTCGCTGTAATCAACCCGCTGGATGTACGGTATGTACAGTCGGGATGCTGGTTGGATAACTCCAGTCGGTCTGAACCACATCATGCAGGCTCCCAAGGCTAACACGCAGCCTCTACACTTGACTTCCAGCCAGTGTGTGCGTGGCGTTGCCATGGCATCGGGCTGTAGGATGAAGGAATCCACCCGGCATTGGTGGAAGTCTGCCTGGAGGCTCCTCAGGATTCTCTCATGCGTCACCCTCTGCAAGCTGCTACTCCCCCCTTCCCCTCCTCCCCCATCTGATGTCCTCTCTCTCGTTCACACCTAGACAGCTCAGACTTTGCTAGTTAGCACAAAATTCCCTCCTTGCTCACACCTCTGGCATCCCAGTTTCTCTCCCTCCACCAGTGTTCTGCATCCCACCATCACTTCGGATGTTCCATTCGTCCATTCATCTTTTTCCAAATTTGATTTTGCTCACACCTTCCATGGCCCCTGCTTCTTATTCTTTCTCTCTGCCCTTGCACCTTCCTCTGTCATGCTATTTGTGCTGCCATCCCTCCATCATTTTCTCCAAACCTACACTGTAAAAACAAACAGATAAAAATAACTGAAAATAACTAAAAAATACAGTAATTTTATTTGATTGAAATACAGTATTGTATTGTCTTGTCTTTTTAATGTTAAATTAAAGATATTTACAGTGTAAAACAATGATCTATAAATACAGGTGAACTCTGCTATAATACCAATAATCAGATTTTTATTATTTTAATCTGTTATTTAATGTTAAAAGTTATAGAACTGTAATAAAAGTCATTATCTGTGAGATTACAGTAATTATTGCTGTTTACACTGATAACAACTGTATTTGGACAGTTTACCAATGCTTATACACTGATGAACAACATTTATTGTGAAACAGTTTTATTGTGTACAGAGGCAGATGGTTTGATCCCTGGCTCCTCCCGCCACGTGTCGAAATATCCTTGAGCAATATACTGAACCCCAAATTGCTCCTGATGCATAAATATCGGGAATGTGTATGAATGCGTTAGTTTCTGTTTGATGGGCTTTGCCATCACTGAGTGAATGTGTGTGAAAGGGTGAATGTGGCTGTACAGGTCCATTTACCATTGTGAAAACTTCCATAATTGCTACAAGACATCCGCCAATTAACAAACAAATCCATGTATAAATACTTTTTTACTGTTAAATTCAAGTTTGATATTGTTAATACATCAATGAAATGATGTAAAATTGGTGACAAATAACAGTTTAATCTATTAAAGAAACTAAGCAAATAAATGATAGATTTTGAAATATATTTTAGTCTTTATGTGAAAAAAATAAATAATAAATAATAAAGTAATTTTATGATTATTTAGTTACAGATTTTTTCACGTTATTTTACATTAGACATGTAAATTCACAGGATATTTTTTGTAATTGTATTAATATTTTCAGGTATTTAAAAAACACAGAAAAGAATCTATAAAATAAACAGTAAAAACCCATAAACTTACGGACAGTTTTTTTACAGTGTACTCTTTCTCCCCCTCGCTCGCTATCTCATCTGCCGCCTCCGGCCTCCTCTCATCACGGCTCACACCCCACTGAGGGGTAGGAAGGGACTGTCACGCAGCTGAGAGCAAAGTAACAAGCTGTAGGAACGAGACAGGATTCCTTCTCTCTCTGACTCCCTTTGTGCTCCTCCACATTTTCTCCTCCCTCCCTTCATCCTTTCTCGTCTTGTTTTATCTTTTTCTATTTCACGATTTCTTGGTTTTAGCCCCGTCTTTCTGTAGGAGTCTCTTTAGCGGCAGCATGTGCTGTTATCTCAACATGTTGCCTTCCCACACGCGCAAACTCTTCTTCTAATAAAGTCATGAAATTTTCATTCCTACACGCTGCCTGGAGAAAAATAACTCGTTATCATTCAGGAGAAGCTTCTGCACTTCAACTTCTTCTCTTGGTTTTTAGACCAGATGAAAGCTGGATTTATCTTCATACAGTCGGTACTCAGAACGGTACCGACTATATAAAGATAAATCCAGCCTATAGGCTTCTCTCAGTCTTTTACAGGCACGTTCCATAACCCCGGGGTCTAAAACTGCCCTTAAAGAAGAGTTTGGAGCTACTATTTGTATCCATTAATGAGGGTTCATGACACTGGAAGCTGCTGGAAGTTATTGCTTCATTATCTGTGTTTAATAGTTTTAAAAAATCCTCACACACAGGTTTAGCTGCCACAAAATAATATGCACCTAAATTTATCAAATGACAAAATATATGTATTTGATTCCCTTCTTCGCTGAAGGAAAAATACATTTGAATTCAGTTGAAATAAAAGCTGTGGAAATGTTTGCCCTTGAATGTGGCTTACTGGCTTAAATCACAGCAAAATAGATTTTGCTGTGATTTAATTGCATCGAATGAAATAACTACATCATGATGCCGATTTGAAAAAGTCTAAATTTATACTTTGTCGACAACCCTAGCTTAGCTTAGCTACAATTAGCTAGCTGGATGCCCCTGCCTTTTCTTGGCTAGTAGAAAGCTATTGTTAGCTTTGTACCGCTACATCATTTATTGTTGGCTAAATCAGCACCGTTTGTCAGAATACATAAGTTAGAATGTGTTGGGGACTCTGTGTTGGACTCTGTGTTGTGGACTCTGTGTTGGACTCTGTGTTGTGGACTCTGTGTTGTTGGACTCTGTGTTGGACTCTGTGTTGTGGACTCTGTGTTGTTGGACTCTGTGTTGTGGACTCTGAGTTGTGGACTCTGTGTTGGACTCTGTGTTGGACTCTGTGTTGAACTCTGTGTTGTGGACTCTGTGTTGGACTCTGTGTTGGACTCTGTGTTGTGGACTCTGTGTTGTGGACTCTGTGTTGGACTCTGTGTTGGACTCTGTGTTCGACTCTGTGTTGTGGACTCTGTGTTGGACTCTGTGTTGTGGACTCTGTGTTGGACTCTGTGTTGTGGACTCTGTGTTGTGGACTCTGTGTTGGACTCTGTGTTGTTGGACTCTGTGTTGGACTCTGTGTTGTGGACTCTGTGTTGGACTCTGTGTTGGACTCTGTGTTGGACTCTGTGTTGTTGGACTCTGTGTTGTGGACTCTGTGTTGGACTCTGTGTTGTGGACTCTGTGTTGTGGACTCTGTTTTGGACTCTGTGTTGGACTCTGTGTTGTTGGACTCTGTGTTGGACTCTGTGTTGTGGACTCTGTGTTGGACTCTGTGTTGGACTCTGTGTTGTTGGACTCTGTGTTGTGGACTCTGTGTTGGACTCTGTGTTGGACTCTGTGTTGGACTCTGTGTTGTGGACTCTGTGTTGGACTCTGTGTTGTGGACTCTGTGTTGGACTCTGTGTTGTGGACTCTGTGTTGGACTCTGTGTTGGACTCTGTGTTGTGGACTCTGTGTTGGACTCTGTGTTGGACTCTGTGTTGTGGACTCTGTGTTGGACTCTGTGTTGTGGACTCTGTGTTGGACTCTGTGTTGTGGACTCTGTGTTGGACTCTGTGTTGGACTCTGTGTTGTTGGACTCTGTGTTGTGGACTCTGTGTTGTGGACTCTGTGTTGGACTCTGTGTTGGACTCTGTGTTGGACTCTGTGTTGTGGACTCTGTGTTGGACTCTGTGTTGTGGACTCTGTGTTGGACTCTGTGTTGGACTCTGTGTTGTGGACTCTGTGTTGGACTCTGTGTTGGACTCTGTGTTGGACTCTGTGTTGTTGGACTCTGTGTGGACTCTGTGTTGTGGACTCTGTGTTGTGGACTCTGTGTTGGACTCTGTGTTGGACTCTGTGTTGTTGGACCCTGTGTTGTTGGACTCTGTGTTGGACTCTGTGTTGGACTCTGTGTTGTTGGACTCTGTGTTGGACTCTGTGTTGGACTCTGTGTTGTGGTGGGTGTTGGTCGTTTGTAGACGTTAGCAGACTCCATTTATAAGCTAATGTTAGCTAGTGTTGCCCACTGTTGGCACTGTAGGGAAGCGGAGAGAGAGAAGGCACTCGGGAGCGTAAAGGTCACAACCTTTGACCCTCATCCTACATAGAGACACATAGAGATCAGTCCACAGGCAGCAGAGGGACAAAGCTACACTACAACCTGTTCACTCTCTGCTCACACACACTGACTCACACTGAGAAATAATACGGAAAATGCATCAGAATCTTCTAACAGTAAAAACTAGTATATAGAAGATAATTACAGAATATAAATAAACTGAATGGCTGTAGAAGCAAAGATGTAAAACCATAAATTGTAACAAAATATGGGTTTAATTCTATGAAAATCTTAAATATTAATAACTTTAAATAAGAGTTTTTATTACAGTAATCACACAAATATAGCTCTTGTTTCCGGTTTCCTGCTGGTTTGAGAGATTGGACAGTTTGCCGAAAGGTTAAAGTTTCAATCCACCATCACAGCTGTATGATAAATTGCTCCGTCCTTGACTCAGGGACACCTACCTGCTCACCTATAGTCACCCTGCTGAAGAGTGTCAGCTAAATGTCACAAATTAGATGTTCACATCTAACCCAACACCACCTTGAAGGTGTCTGACACCTCACAGAGCACCATTAAGGATGTAAAGGTCATCACGTGACGCAGTGTCGCACCTCTTGCCCAAGGCGGGCGGGGGATACCATGGGGAAATATTAGTTGACATCATCATTGAGGGTCTGTGAGTGCAGATTTAATTAGGACAGTTTCTGCTTTAATTATGCACAACATTTGACACCATTTGACAGATTTCAGAACAGTGCTCTCTGCTGTTACAGTGCCAGTTCTGGGCGACTATAGAGCCTCGTCGTATACATATACCATATACATCTCCAACATTAGCTATTCCGTTCAGTTCTGTTCCAGATTCTGGGGATTCATGAGTAGCTTGCCATCAAAACAAATTAGGTACCCTAGTTCTACATGGAACATCTGACAACAGAAAAACCTTTAAACCTATAAAAAGTCACAAGGAATAATTCATATGAATAGCTGTTTCTCATGTTTAATTTTGAAATTCTCATTGAGAAAAAGTTGGTAATATCGTTCAAATTAAAGACAAACAAAAATAAAAATAATCATTTACCAAAAAAAAGATAAAGTTAAAGACAAACAAATCAAAAGAATTTAAACATTTAATAAATAAAATACACGTTATAACATTAAAGTACACTTCATTGCCTTGTGACTTAAATCGGCAGTTCCCCTATGGGAGTTTTATTCCCACTCTCTGACTCATCAGAATCTCCAGCCACTCAAACCACGTTCTGTTTGTGCAACTCAAATAAATTCACCTTTATTGAAACTTCAACTCCGGTCTGCGTCTGAGTTCTGGTCACCAGTCCTGACATGTACAGTCGTCACGAATGGTGAAATTAGCTCTAGAGACCAAAAGGCTGTAAAAAAATGTATTTCTGCAGTTCAATATGGGGCCTTATGGAGACTGACTCACTGCTGGAGCCAGCCTTTAGTGGACGTTAGAGGAACTGCAGGTTTTATAGAGAGTAGAGTAAGAAGAATAAGTGACCTTACCTGACCCGGATGTTTATATGTTGCTAGATAATTTTTTTAGATTCTACCTGGGTTACATGAGCAGATGTAGATATACCAACACCGTCATTACAAGCAAACTTTGCACCGCTTATATAATGATATGCTGTTTGTTGCATGTAATAAATCCCAAATCACTGCGGTCATGCTTAGAGTGGGATCTCCATTTAAAGGTGGTCACAATCCTGCAGCGGACCCCATATCACGAGATAACCGCTGATGCAGACTGGCCCTCGGGCTGCGTTACATGGACCGTCCCTCCGCTCACCCAGTTCTAATTTACTGCTTATCTGGTCTCTGGTGCACCTCCACATGTCTGCAAGCTGTCCAGTATCTGTTAGCTAGCTAACAGGCGGCACATGAGGAGGTGGAGATAAGATGCATGGCTCCCTGGGGAGGGTCCTAATCGGCGTGGCTGGCCTTTCGCAGGCCACGTGTGTGTGCGACCCAGCGTTTGACCAAACGGCCTTTAGGTGTTGGTGTGTTTCTGCCGGTGTGATAATTGTAATTCTGTGCACCTGTGTGTGTGTGTGTGTGTGTGTCTGTGTCTGTGTGTTTATTGAACGTGGCAGTATGAGCAGACTGTATCAGACTTTTTGCCCTGCGTCAGATATTTTTGGCTTCGGGTCACAGCACCAGCTGATCTCACTGGTTTGTGTCATTTACTGAGACACAGTGTGGACAGTTGTCAGTAACATTGATTTATTACCCAGAGTACAGTGCTTGGCTGCCACACTGCATCCCTTAAACGGAGTATCAGTTTATTGTTCCTTTTCTCTATTGGATTTCATGACATTTTATTTTCACTACATTCAATGGATCCACACAGAGAGAGAAAAAATCAATAAGAGAAAGTATCACAGCAGAGCTGCAGCTCTCAACCACACTGCTTTATTTTTATAGCAAACTAGAAATACTTTGATGCTCACCATAACGTCTCACCGCTGTCAGCAATGTTAAAAAACAATCAATTTACAATGTTGAGATGTTAATTTGCGTGAAACAAAGGTTATAATGGTTATGATCCAGAAGTACTTCAAAGGTCTGTTTGTTGGTTAGTAATGGAAAGAAGTTGACTCCCACTGCTGCACGTTTCTGACAACCTGTTATTCTGAGAAACAAAAGCCTACTGCTCTTCTGGTAACTTGGTTTAATCCAAATCTAACCAAGTCAGGGTTCCCAAGCATCCGGAATACCTGGAAATTGATCAAAATGACCAAATATCTTAAATGTGTATTGTACTTGAAACTTTTTAGTATTCTAGCCCCTCTCTCAGATCGCCTATAGGTGCGTAGTTTGTTCGAAACTCAACAGCTGGTATAAGATTTCCAAATGTGTGTTAACCAGATCCCTGGATGGATCTATATGTACCGTGAACCAGTCGATGGTCTGATTCTAAACTTATGAATCCGTTGACTGAAGCTTTGCAGCGTCTCCACTCTCATGAAAGGTAAAAGGTCGATGTCAGTTTCCATCAGAGCAACGAGAGCTAGCACAGCGGTGCTTGTTAACAACGACGACACAATTTACAGTCCACCATTAAATCTGTAAGATCTGTTGAGTCCAGTGGGAGCTCGACAGATCTTAACACTCACCTGGTGAGATGGTATGGTGAGTCTGTGGATGCTAATACAGCTAGCACAAGCAAGAACTGTATCAGATTGCGTTGAATCAAATGAGTCATATTGTATCTGGATACGTATTGGATCGTCTTTAGAAGGGAGAGATGCACACTCTGACTGCATGTACACCACTATACCTCTTTACTTTATTTATGTGTGTGAAGGCAAGTGTGTGTTTCTTAGGTTGGGTGTAGGGTTTCGGTGTCTGGGTTTGGAAGAGCCATCGGTATCTGTTATCCACACACAAATCCACAGGAGGAAAACTCTCCTGCGGCTCCCACCCTGAACGGCAGCAGAACACAGTCCAGGAATGTAAGTGGAGCTCCATGTCAGAACAGATTTTCTAGCTCCAGGAACTCACAAAACCCCAAAAACCCTTAGGTTTCATTTTTCAACATTTTGGGAAAAAAGCTCAGTTGTTTTCTTGCTCTACATCAGAGAGAAATAAGCTTATTTACCAAAGTGTCAAACTTTTGCTTTAAAACAGCCTTTAAGAGAATGTATGGGTGATGTTACATGGACTACATCCCAGTGCTATAGTCAACACAACCTTTGTCCAGTCCAAAACAAGTCCAAAGAGGTTTGAGTACAAGTCAGGACAGAGTCTATACCGAGACAGAAAAAATAAGGCTTTTGACAATTACTTGAGTTTTGGCAGCGAGGCATATGATTGCAAGATTGATGTTAATACCTGTTCTAGATGAAAGCTGAATTAAACCAATACCCATTTCCTTCATCAACGGTTTTGTTTAGAGCTGCCACTGACTAAAGGTCTTTCGTAGTCGACCAGTCGTTGCACGTTCTTGGTATTTATTTAATTATTTAACTCTATATTTTATCAGAGGCCTGTTAAACACTATCAGAAACAGTAGTAATGATTGTGAATGTGTCAGAACAAACAGTAAGGAGACTGAACATTTAGTTAATGTATTTCAACACATTTATTCTGTTTAAGACTTGTGTGATGTTATACTAACTTTCAACTTCCAACTGTTTTTGTCATGAGTACTTTCACACAGAACATGAATATTACACAGCATTTTTCTGAGCTTTAGCACCATGAAAAAAGGCATCAACTGATCACAGACAGTGAGAAACTGTTGATTGTTTCATCGCTCTGTATTATTTGGAAAAGGACAATAATAAAGACAGTGTGACAACAGTGAGTTGGGATGGTGATTGCTCTGTGGCCGTTACATCCATAAAGTTCCCTTCAAAGCCCACAAGAACATCATTTTACCTCCAGAACACATGAGTTGCTGCTATGCTGCTGCCTCCATTAGTTTGTTTGTGTGACTTTGGAGTTTTAACGTATTACTACTTTTTAACGGACGGGAACTCCAGGACGAACCCTTGTCCTGCTGTCCTGCTTCACATCACCCACCGGTATGAATAGTTTTGGCAATTTGTTTTGCATTTTTGTGTCATTTATTCCTATCGTACCCCGCTGTGTAAAGGCCTTAGATTTCCTGTTTTCTGCTAACATTGGTTTCTTTAAACCATGTCAACAATTGAACCATAACTATTTAGTTTTAAATGAGCAGTATGTAATTTCTTCCACCAGGGGGTCTCTCACATCAAAACAATAACAAAAGAGGAAGTTTGATGATGACATAATGTAGCATGGGATCATGGGAGTTGTTGTCTTCATTGTTAAACAGCCACCATGGCTGACGGAAATCTATCTGATGTGACTCACATTAACAGACGAGGTAATGTATGAACGTATTTTTATTTTTATATGTATATATAGTTATAGCATCTAGAGCAGAGTAGGAAACACAGTGTTACCTGAATAAAATGACAGATTTTAAAACATTTAGGATAATTTAAGTACACAACTCAACTATATATAGAACATAGTTCTAGAGTTTATACATATTTTAATGTAGAACTGTTACAGATTAGAGGTTTAAACAAATACACATCATGAATATAATCATCCTCTTTATCTCTAACTGCTCCGTTCCACTGTCACACTGACCTTCACTGCTAATATCTTCAGTTTATCATCAGTCCACATGTATGGAAACATCCTCTCAGTGAAAGTGTGTGTGAAGTTGTGTATGTGTGTGTTAGTATCAGGATCAGAGAACAACAGTTTTCCTCTGTTCCAGTCCAGATTCACTCTGATCCTCTGGACCTTCTCCAGCACTCTGAGATCAGTGCATACTGCTGATTATTTACCTTTTATAGAACTGTATTCTCCATAATCCAGACCATACGCCTCCTTTCCTCTGGACAGACTCTGCTAACACACCCAGTTCCCAGACTGTACTGTCTCCAACCTCGACATCCCAGTTGTAAGTCCCTGAGTTAAAGCCCTCAGAGCCCAGAACAGAGCAGAATTTAAACCTCTCTGGATTGTCAGGAAGCTGCTTGTCTCACACTGGTCAGATCTTTAGACAGGCTGAGTCTTGGATAAACAGTGTTTGGGTCCAGAATCACAGGACTGTAGGAGACCATGTCCTTCATCTTGTTCCAGATGTTGAAGGACAGGTTGCCCAGGTGTTTGGCCTCATCTATCAGAGCTCCTGAGGGCAGCTGTTGATCCTCCTAACTTTACAAAACTTTACTTTGAGTTGTGTTTTCAGTCAAACTCACATTCAGTATGTGGAGCATCAGCAGGTTGAAGCAGCAGTGTCGTAGTTTTCCACTTTTCTCTCCTGTAGCTGAACTCACGCAGAGGAAGTTGTTAGTTTGGTCTGAAGGTGAATCTGACTGTTATTTTTCCTCACTAGAGAGAGGCAAAGACTGAAAAACAGACAAACTGTTTCCTGGTTTGTCTCAGGTGAGGGGTGAAGCTTCACATGTAACACAGGGTGTGTTTCATTTGAAAGTATTGATTCATTAATGGGATGTAGACTAACAGGCTGCAGCTGGTTGATGCAACAAAGTTTATGATCCAAAGTTGTTCCAAAGCACAGTAGAGAGGGAATATGTGGATCAGTGAGCACAGAAATCTTTAAATTATCTCCAGTTTTCAATAGGTACAGAGTCTTTATGACTGAGTAAACACAATGTGTTCTTCATTGCTGTCCGTAAACATCAACTGATTATAAAACAGAACCATCTGTAGCAGCTTTGACATTCAGACAATCGTGTTCACCTGAGGATAAGTTCTGATAACTTTGTTGATCCTCTGACTTTTAATGTAGCACCATCATCAGGTCAACATTTTAATTTATCTAATGCATTGATTTACACCCTTAAGAATTTGAACATGGTAAACATTTTACCTGCTAAAAATCAGCAAACCACCCTTATCTTGCTTCCTTGCATACAATATCCCTAGCAAAATACTATACGACTGGTGAGCTAGTTAGTAGCATGGAGCTAATGTTGGCCGACGCCCAGGATGATGCAACAGGATGCTGACTGCAGTTCACTGAACGGCCACTGGTGGCGCTGTTAACTACAGTTTATTAACAGTTACATATAGACGCTTCAACTAAAACATTCCCTTTAAAATCTAAAATCAGCTGATTAAATACTGTTGGCGCTGACCTTTAACAGATGTTGTTCAAGTGTAAATGTTAACACTGTAACCTGTGTTCTCTTAGAAATGAAATCAGAGTTAATTACAGTTCTTCTACAAGAGCTTTTCGTGTCAGTGAACATTTACTGTGATCATTAGCATCATTCAAAGACATGAGCAAAACCTAGACATCAGCTTTTATAGATTTCTCATTTGAACTATCTATGTTCTTCTAGAATTACATTTTTGGACTTGAGTCTTTGTCCAGGTATTGATAACAGCCACTTATCAATGGAGTTGTTCCGATACAGTCAACACATCTCTGTGACCAATCGGATACCACGCAACTTATTAGCCCCGCAACAGGACCCTGTTACTTCCCAGCAGTAGCAGAGCTTTACCTGCCCTACTCAGACTCTGCAATTGCAATATGTTTCACGATTATTGGGTATGATCATTTTTGCATCACAAATGTAATTTTCACAAAGAAACTGTTAAAGTCACATGCAAAATTAATGTTTTTAGGATCTGTACCAAACAAACAAGTTTTCTTAAATCTGGAGAACAAAATTTGTTAGTGTGTATAGGATTGGTGCTTGGTATCAGGTATCAGTCAGAGATTATATTTGCACTGTGGGGGAAAATTTCCTGAAATGTATGTGATTTAAAGAATAGGAAACAAACTAAAAGGCAGATATTTCTTTGAATTAATGACATCCAATGATATCTTTTTAAAATACAGAGCTGAATTTTCCTTCATTTTGTTTTGCCAAGGTTGTTTTGATGAGCAATAACTCCAGCGAGAATGAGTCAGACACAGATTCTGATTGAGGATGAGAAGGAACCGGCTCTGCTTTTGATTGCCGAGGGGACAACAGATGATGTGACTCAGACCTTAAAATTACAGACCTGACCTCGACATTTCTTTTCTTCAAAGTGGTGTTTCCGTACCAGGATATTACTCACAATTAATTCCCCTCGGAGTGTTTGGATGCTCGGAAGGTTCCATTTTTAACATAAATTGATCACCGTGGGCTGATTTGAATCATCAAATGAAATAGAAACTGAATTTATTTTAATTTCTTACCTAAGTTTATTCTTGACCTTAGAAATGCATATCTGTGTCTCAAGGTTCACTATCCAGTGGCCTTCCTCAACAGACTGTTATCAGTTTAGAACTCATGTACTTTTGTCCCGTGACAACAGTGGAGCAAGAAGAAGGCCTTGGGATATGGTTGTAAGCTTTGGGAATAGCTTAGTAGTAACCAGCACCAACAAACGGTAAACACCGATCAGCAGTAACACTGAGTATTGAAATCCTGGTGCCAGACCAACAGACTGCTCTGCACTGTGTGTTCTGACCCCTTTCTATCAGAACCAGCATTAACTGTGGACATACGCCCTGTATGAGTGGTTTTTATCTACAAAGGGAGCGGGTCCTCGTCTATGTTGCACCATCTTTAGGCATCTTTTGCGCATTTTGTGGCCGCCGCAATTTCTCCAGCACACTTGGAAAAGGGTGAGACGAGGGGAAATGCAATCTGCTACACCCAACATGCCATTAACTCCTACAAACTTTAACACATTTAATACATGCATGATCCACATGGGTGTAAAGTGCGAGTGTATTAAAATATGCACTGATAAACGTGTCCATGTATGCGAATACCAAATATAGGACATAGGCTGTAACAAAATGACTGTCTGTAGTTCCTTCATGCTACACACACAGAAAAAGATAATCCAATTCACAGAATAACATAAAAGATGAATAAAATATTATTTACTGTTATTTATATACATATATACATACATAGACATGTACACCCAGGAAAGCGTTTGTTGTCAAAGTCTATTTGTCAACTTTATCTGGCCATTCATTGGCTGATATTGATGTGTTTGAGTTTGTTGTCGAGTTCCCTCCTGAGATCTTAGCTGGAGGTGATGGGTCAGAGAAGAGGATCTTTTAATACCTTACAGAAAAGTCTGGCTAAGGTTAGTGGGTTTAAATGTCACAATGTGGAATCCCAGAAGTTTCCATCTTTACCTCGGAAAAAAACCCCCCCAAAACAAATCAATATCACTCGGGACAGCACGCCGAAGGCTTTCCTAATATGAAAACAAGCAATAGACAGGAAAGCCCCAACAACACGGACAATATCATCAATGGAAGAGAAGAAACAGCTGATTTAAATATTATAGCTTCACCAACAAAGATGAGTAGATTCAACATGACTGCTTGATGAATTCAACTTAATGTATAAATACCAAATTAAAATTCCATTAGTGTTGACAAGACTGAGTCAAAAACTCAAATCAAAACTTAATTGTTGATTAGGAATTATATACTAAATCAGTGGTTGCCAACCTGGGGATCACCAAAGCTTCCCAGGGGGTCGTAAGGCCTTTTTGAGTTTAAAATCGCATGAGAAAAAAATACAGACTATATCTCAACATTTCACTCATTTCGTTATTTTTAAAGTTTAGATCACACTGTAAAACCAGATAATTAAATCAAAAAGTTTAAGTTACACAAACTGAATTTTGTAAGTTAAAAAGACATTCTTGATCAAATAGTTTCAGCAATTTTAAGTGACAGACTTTAGTTTTTATTTCTATTGTGGAAAAAATATATTGGGATATTTTGAGTTTGTGTAACTTAATATTTTCATGTAATCCGTTTCAGCAATTCTCTGAGTTAAAATAACGGATCACATTACAGTGTGATATTTAATATCTGATGATTATTAAAAATAAAAACATAATACAGACACAAGATTGTATAAAAAGTTCCTAAAAATATCAGAAAGACTCATCTCTGATAAATATTCACTGTAAATAATCAAACTTGCTGCAGTTATTGAGTTCATTGATCAGTTTTTCTGTATTATTGTTGAATACAGTCAGTTTACTCACTGATAGATGAGGGGTCCTTTAAGGAGAAAGGTTGGGAACCGTCTGTCTTACACCATTAAGCAGTGGTCTCAACCCAACATGCCTATAAAGACCAGGGCTATTGATCTGATTATTGATCCGCTCGCTCTGCTGGGACTGACAGGGTCAAAGGAATCCACTGTCTTTATGAAATATACTTCCATGTCATTCGTATGTCTGGCAGCTAACAAGCAAATCCTCATTCTCTCCTGTCTGTCTTCTACCAGTGACAGGTTTCTGTCTCACTCTGTTCAGCCTTTTAGCGCCTCACTGACTCCAGCCCAGCACTCGGTGGCTGCTGAAGTTTCATGTAAAGAGGTGCTGGGGTCCAAAACGTACCACATGGTAGACAGCCACACACACACTTCTCTGTGTTACTATATCCGCGGGGACCCGTCATTGACATATTCACACTAACCCTGAGGTTCCCAAAGCTCGAAACTCTGAGCTTTTAGACTGCACACAGAGAAACAAAAGTATTAACACAACACAACATGTAATTATAGTTTACACACACACACACACACACACCCAGCTAATATAAATAAAGAAAAACGACTCCTCCTCTCCGTTTCATGTCTCTCTTTCATTATTTGCCACTTTGCACCTCCTCCTCCTCCTCCTCCTCCCTCGGTTTCTCCGTCTGGGTGAGAATTGATACATAATGGCAGTGGTGGGACTGTGAAGTCAAAGCCTGCAAATAACAACACGTATATCGCCTGGGTTGCCATGGCGATGGACTCTGAGCCCACAAGGTGCGATTGGAGCTGCTGTAACGGGGTGCAGGTGTAATGTAAGTCGGCTTCCTCGGCACATTCCCTCCAACAGACACGAGTCCCTCCCTTCAGCTGACACGGAGATTATTAAAGAGTTCATATTTTCATTGACTGAAACAATGTCAGGTAACATCATTGTGTGCCGGCGTCAGCATTGTGCTAGTCTGCCAGAAGCTCTCATACATTGACTGTTTATCCAGATTGAAGCCACATACAGCTAGCATAATATTAAATATGCTAACTGTTTTATAACATCAACTAGGTATGAACTTATATAACATTCATGCTAGCTGTTTTCTTGCTACAGCTAGCTAGCAGTTTCCATCTTCTTCCAGTCTTACTGCTAAGCTAAGCTAGCTAACCTATTCAGTTTAAGCCACATTTTCAGATCTTGGTGGTTTTCAGAATCAAAATTTAGAATTTGTTTATTGCCAAGTAGGTTTTTATGCCTACGAGGAATGTGACCTGGTGCAGTTGGTGCATAAAAATATATACATATACAAATACAAATATACAAATATACAATTATTCAAATTCAAATCACACAGAAAAATGAAGTACTTTCAAAAAATAAATAGATAAAGATAAGAAGAGAAAGAGAAAGCTGTGCAGAAGAACGTGGGTGCATTAATGTAATGCATACTTTATATACAGGGTGGGTATAAGAGTCAATGACAGTGGGTAATCCGGGCCTTGTTAAGGAGGCCAGCTGCAGACGGGAAGAAATTGTTTTTATGGCGAGTTATTTTAACTCCAGATTGGAAACGGGTGAAAGGTTTTACTACTAGCTAGGTAAAGGTAAAGAAAACGTATATAATATAATTTGTTATAAATGTAAAAACCGCTAACAGCAATCAGACCGATCTTCCTTCCCTCCCAACATTTATCATCCTTTGTTCAGATCTCGTGGTTTTGGATGGAGGATTTCACTACTAGCTATTTTTGACGTGAATCACATCCTCTTATTGATTTCAGACCGTTACCGTGGCGACCCTTTACAACTCCTCTTCCTCAGGCTGACAGATGGTGCTTCAGCTCTGTTAATATCATCTGCCTCTCTCTCTGGATTACCAGATTACTGTCTCTCTGTAGATTACAATCATTAACTATTTACAGACAACATGGGTCAAAATGAACATACATCAGCTCCTCTTAATGAAGCATAAACACCTGTGAGCCTCACTGTGAGAATACTTTCACTGAAGTATGTTTTAGGACTTGAGGAGTATTGTTAAACTGTGTATTGGTACTTTTACTGTCAGTAAAGAGTCTGAATACCTTCTGAGTAAAAAGCCTCCTCAGCTGAAGTATTTCTCACGTCTTCACCTTTAAATGATACAATAAGTAAGAGAATCATATTAAGGTGAAACTAAAAGATTCCTCCCGTGCTGGGTGATTATGGCGGGAGAAGGAGACACTTCCCTGAGTTATGGCTTTGTCATAAATTGATTAAGGTTTCCAAACAGCCCGTTGAGGAATTCAGCGGGGTCCGAGTGGGCTCCCAGTGTGATGTGAGCATTAATTTGTGTTTCAGCGATCCTCAAATGCTGATAATTCCCCCAGTGTTGTTTTTTGACAGTGAGCTCGGAGGCAATCATAAATCATACTTTTCTTGTACCAAGCGGTACAAGATGTCCCGTCCAAAAGCAATTCATCATGTTAATAAATGTGTCACCACCGCTACTTTGCTCTTTCAAATCCTCACTTCCTGCTCAACTCAAAGATGGAAGAGTTAATCTGGACTTTTAAAGTGCTCGCATTAAAAGGAAATCAGTGAAAATCTAACTTTCATACTGACTTTGTTCACTCGGGGAGGAAGATGTTAGCAGGCTCTTGGAGGAAGAGGTGCTGGTGCTCTAGTCTGAACCACTTCCTACTCTCATACGCTGTATAATAATTAGTGGACAGAGCTTCTGGGTCTGTGAAATGAGGCCAATGGCACATGAACCAGAAAGCAGAGAGCTGTTTGCTTCCTCATATTTACATGTCTCCTGTCCAAACAGACAGTTAGGGAGGGACTTTAGCTGACTCTGCTGGACTGGGAGCTGAACAGCACCGCCAGACCGGGACCGAATATACAGCATCTGATACTGATGGAGGACAGTTGGACTACAGGGAATAAAGGACTGAGTTATGTTATGTTTGTACAGTGTTAATAAAGTTGTGTTTGTACAGTGATAATAAAGTTGTGTGTTTGTACAGTGTTAATAAAGTTGTGTGTTTGTACAGTGTTAATAAAGTTGTGTGTTTGTACAGTGTTAATAAAGTTATGTTTGTACAGTAATCAGTGAGCTCCGCTAGCTAATTAATGAATCTTCACTCTGTGTGGATAAAAGTTGAAGATTGATTGACGGGTGAATCCAATCCAATCCAATCCAACTTTATTTGTTAAGCACTTTAAAAACAACCAAAGTTGACCAAAGTGCTGTACAGGAGAATAAATAAGACATCATAAATGTAAACAGTGATGATGATGATGAAGACCACTGTGAGGAATATAGACAGTGATGGCGACAACACTGGAAAGTTCCCGTGGCAGATAACACGGACGAAGTCCGATGGCGATGAGTGAATGTCTGATATTATTGGTTGAAATCAGTTAGTTAATGCTGACGTAAGCACACGTCACATTTAGTTTTACAGGAAGACACAATGATAATATAAAAATTGAAATAAATGTATTTGTTGTCCAACTTTGTTAAATAGAGGAACAATATAACTGAGGATGTGATCTCAAAGGGTTAATGGGTTCATTTTTCATTTTAAATCTCATCTTTTCATCTAGATACTCAGATGGCGCCTGAGATTTGTCAGAAAATGTTCAGCTCTCAAAGAAAGTTCTACTCTTCAATAACTCTACAGGGAAATATGTCCTTTTTTCTATTCCCATCGTCACTCCAGCACAGATTCATCACACAATCTGACAGCCTCGAGTTAATATTTTACAGTCTGACACAGATTTTATTCGAGCATCCCGGCTGTAAAACAACACAATGCTGAGATCTTGGCTGGCAGACTCACAGGTAGTAAAACGTCTGATAAATAAAACAATCAGTGCGCCTGTTGGCAGGGAACCCTCTGCTGTTTATGAACGAGGATATCAGCTCATACGGCAGCTTCCTTCTCAACATTACACCTCCAGGCTCCTCCTGAAGCCTGTGAACATGGCTCTGAGTGGACGTGACTCTCGGGTTCAAGGTGCTGCACTTGTGACTGGACGGATACGGTCTGAGTCCGCAGGCTGACTGGGAATTATGGGAGAGGAAATTAGACCAGTAGTTTCTGCTGACCTCGAGGAAGTCAGTTAACCTTCAGTCAGTCACTGTGGGTCTGTGGGCAAAGCTGTGTCACAGTACAGTAAGACTGAGCAAGACCCTCATATACAGGACCCTCGTACACGGGACCCTCGTACACAGGAAAAAACATTCTGTGGTGTATTATGTAATTATCTTGTATTATAGCAGTGTCCGCCTGTATTTATAGCTCATTACATTGTTTTTACAGTGTAAATATCTTTAATTAATCATTAAAAAGACAAAAAAAAAAATTACTATTTTATTTCAGTTATTTTGTTTTTCACTGTTTAACAGTGTATTTCCCACTGGTGGTATCTGGACTCATCAGGATACTTTCCTATTTCCAAACGTCAAAGCACATCAACTTCTCAGAGGAACACAGATTTGATCACATACCCGGGCTCCACAGACCTTTAAGCACAGTGTCTGGAACCTAAACGGCTCTAATATTAGTTAGAGTTAGTTATCAGAGTGCGTGCACAGTAATCATTTCACCATTTACAAGCCCTGGCGTTATAACACAGCTCCATAAAGTGCACCATTTAGCGGATTTGTTTTAGGTTATGTCCTCATTGTCACAGGTCTTCGGGGAGCGTAATGACCTCAGTCCTTAACAATACACCTGTGAGCCAAACAGTAATTTCTTGGCGTGCTGCGGAGACATTCGGGGAACTCGGTGTGAATAGAACAACTGTGACCTGCTGCTGCTTTTCTTCTCCCTCGCATCGAACAAACGCTGTCACATTTTGCAACAGAAGCTATAATCAGCAGCAGCGGCGGCCGCAGTGTTCTAACCAGATGATTATCGCTCTGTCTTTCTGATATTGTATTTAAATGTTGGAACGAGCGCCCTGCAATTAAAAGCCAACCCATGTAGGATTATTCGGAATAAGTCAAATGAATTGTGTGAGCAGCCGCCGCCTCCCTGAAGCCTTATTTCATTTCCCCTCACTGCGGCTCTGAATGCCTGGCTCCTCGCTGTGCCACCGGTGGGTGTTTTTCATATTTATCAGGGATTTGAAGCAGGAAAGAAGCACTGAATTACCAAATGAAAGGACAAAGCACATCGTTTTTTCCTCTGATAAAAGTCCTTTCTGAACGGGCCAAGTCGACTATTATCGCTGCAGTTTCTAAAATTGAAAATCTCAAACCTTTGATCTTCTATTATTGAAAGTAATAGAATAATAAAATGTGAAAAGAATAAAACGAAGCATCGGCCCATAAATCCACTTCTTATCAGCGCTGATGACACCTTAATGATGAAAACATACAGTTTGTATAAGTACGACTCATTTGGGGAACTATTTTTGGTTAAGGTCGGGGAAAGGTCTGTATGTTTTATTATAGCACAGTCTGGGTGAATGCTCCATTCTGATTGGCTGCTGGGTGTCCATTAATTCCTAGTGTAGGAGTAGTTCCAGTTAAATCGCTATAAAAATGAGTAACCATAGTAACAGGGACGCAGGAAATCAGAGAGAGACACATTTATGTGTCTTCCACTGACACCAGATTTAAAACCAGCAATGTGGCATTCAGGAAAGACACTTGCCACCCCCCCCCCAATCCCCTTGTCTGACCCCTGAAAGTGATCAGAAACTCCAGTCCCCCGATGCGCCCCTCGGGCTGGTACGGTTCTACATCCGGCTGTTTGGGAAGACAACCGGGAGCTATCCATCTTTCATCCTCCAGAGAGGATGATGGGATTGAATATGTCAGACAATGTCAGTTAATGACGCAGACCAGGAAAACCTGAGTTATGTTTACAAGGGGATCCACTGTCTCTGGTTCTGGCCTCCATGTCTTCCATTAATTCCTGATTATTACTTTTAATACTCAGGAGCATGATCACATGGTATAGAGCAACAGAACATATTGTAATAACGTTTTACTTTTGGTTCTCGTACAACAAAGTCTGTTCCAGTTTATGCTCTTCTTAAATTCCACAAAGATCACATGATGTCTTTCCTGTCAGCTCATGTTCAGCTCAGCGGAAAGACGGACTCACTGCTGGAGCCTCTACTGGATGTTACACTGCAGTTTGCACCAAATGCGCAAAATGTGTCCCATTTGCGATATCGCACAAGTTGAAACAAATCCTGATCTGATCTGCTAAGGCCAGGATACAGTGGTGAGCAGGCGGGAACGCACCATTTGAGGAACTGCAGGTTTTGTCAGAGATTCATGGTGCTGGTCCTTTACGCTCGTCTTTACTCCAAAACCAAACACTGGCTGAATGGAGGGTGAAGCGAGGGAGCCAGTAAATCCCTGGCCCTATAAAAGTAAATGTGGAATTTAATTCTCTGAATGGTTACTGTGGTGTTATTGTGACATTATCATTATCATACAGCCCAATAGTGCATTAGCAGATGTGACATGAAGATAATTTCATAACCGTGTTTCTCTTTGTACAGCTAATTATGTGCAATTAGAATAATATTCTCTTTCTAGTTTCAGGCTGGCATGGATGGAGAGGCAAAGGGACAGGAAGTGTTGTCAGGTGTGTGATGATGTCCCATCCGTCAGCAAGCAGCAGCTCAGCGCTGAGCTTTAGAGACCAGCACCATCTGGCTCAGTGTCAGCGCCACACGATGGATGATGGAGCTCCGCTGCGCTGTTCACCCGCCTGCCTCCTAGACCCCGACAGCACATGCAGGACAGTGTCCTCACAGACTGACAGTTACAGTGGATCGGCATTACACACACGTGCAGTTACTGGCGTCACACCAGGAGTGAAAATGAGTTGATGTTGAGCTGTGCTGGGAAGCCACAGTTTCCCACCTTTACATTCAGCTCTGCAAAAACGCAGGAAAGAGGAAATTGCTTCTTGATATCGTATCTGTAATTTCCACCGTGACTGTAGGGAGGCCTCGAGCAAGCGCAGTGGAGACGATTCAGCTGCAAAATGAACACCTGAAAATAAAACTGCACACAAGAAATATATAGACATTTTTTGCAACTGCAGAGAATCAGCGATCAAACAGGTTTTAACTTGGTGTTCTGCCCTTGAGCAACGCACCGCACTTGCAACCTCTGCAGAGCTGCTGCTGGGCCTTTCGTGATGCGGATCTTGTTAAACCTTCCCAGATGAGCACTTAAAGCTTGAATACAGTTTAGCAGCGGTTGATTCTGTGTCATTGTGAGGAAATGGAAGACAACAGCGAAACCTTTCAGATTTTTAATTATGCATTTGAAGCCTTTGTGCCTTACGCTCAGACCCATGTGGATTCCATACTTCCTCTGTCATGTTTTTTTCCTCCTCAGTAGCATCTGGGTTTTATGTGAGGAAGAAGAGGGGCAGAGATACTCTGAAAGCTTCAATATATGGAGCAACTGGTCCTGAATTGATTGCAATTCAGTTTAAACAATGTTTTTGGTATCTAAAAGTCAGTGTCTTCTTTTTGTATCAGCGCAGAAACGAGGACAAACAGTGCTATAAATGCACTCAATGTACTAGTTCTCCTTCCTTTGACTGTTTAGTACCCAGAGGAATGTGCATGGTGCTCACAGGAGGAGGTAACAAGACTGCTAGGGGTGTAAAGAAATCAGTTATCATGTTATAGATGTGACTACATCAGTATGCAGACTACTGGATTGAACTAAATGTACCATGAACCGGTCGATGGTCCGATTCTACTACTACTACTGTCATGGCGACGACCACAACTCCAAACTACAGGCTTCAGAACAGGACTCCACAAACCGATGGGTGACGATAAGTTCACACTTGATCGTATCCAAGATATTTTTGTACCTAACTAAACTGTGACTTGTTTCACAACGTTAACCATGCAAGCTTTTTCCAATATGCATATTTATTCTTGTTAACTCGAGCCTGCGCATCCACAAATGCCCCCGATTCGATCCGAGTCATCTCTGGATCGGGACATCCCCAGTTTGAACTGAAAAACATTGTGTGACATTTTTTCATTTAACTTTAACTTCAGTCGAAACTGTGTCCATAACAGGTCAGGAAATTAGAAGTGTTAATTTTCTTTTGTAAAATGTTAAAAATGTATCCAATTAAATTTGACATCTGACACCAAACTGCGGTGGCCAGTTCACCCCTGGTCTGGACTTTCCTACTGTTGTTTTCATTTTTTTTAAATACGCAGCAGAAAGGTACAGGAAAGTAATGTGACAGGCTAACAGGATAATTACCACACACACCATTTATATCCTGTGTGTGCCTTTAGTGCCTATATGAATGAAAACAGCAGGTGTGATTTTACAAGCTTTCACTGACCTTTTCTGCAGTCCACTTACTGAATAAAAGACTCTCACTATCTGCTCCACATTATCTCAGCATAACAATGATATCAGCAACTACATCCGGTCAATATTTTAAAAAGTATTACTCCCTAACCGTCTGTCTGGTTAAGGCTTTTACTGTGAAATTGACCTTTTTATGGTTGTAAAAAATACGTATTTCTGAGAAGAAATCGTTGGCTGCAAACAATCAATATCACAGGATGAGTCCAATGACCGCTGGCTGCAAAGATAATGCTGAAGTGATTATTTTAATCTCCTTTTAACCCCCTACACGAAGCATTCCTATCAAGTGAATTTACTGTTTCATACGTTTTATCTGTTGCAGGGAACTTGCAGCCTTTGTTTTTTTAGTAACGGCTGTCTTCACCACCATTGGCGTCATTGCAGTCAGCTTCTCCCGGTTAGGATTCCTTCAGAGTTCATGGTTCAGGAGGTTTCTACCGGGAGCCCAATGATCCACAGAGGTCTCCTCCTCTCCAAAACAAACAGACCCACTGATTAAAACCAATAAAAACACTGAATAAAGCAGTTCCACCTCAAAAATCACTGCTTCTCCCACGCTGTTGGACAGACAAAGGACGTCCCGGAGGGGCTGTGAGCTGAGCTAATGCTAATATTAGCTCAGCTTGTTTCTCTGATAACTTAAGATCCAGACGTCTGATGACTAAAATCCTTCATCCGGTTCAAATCTAGAGTTAAAAAGCACCAAGATCTAAACAGTCAGTGTATGACTGACAACTACAACGCTAATGCATGCACAAAGGGGATATGAGTGTCTACAGTAGGGATGTGAATCTCCACCACTGAGGCCGATTCGATACACATCTCGATACGCTGCCAGCGATACGATACATTAACGATACAGTGGAGCCCCCTGCCGATACGATGCGATACGCTTCACCTCTGTTCACGATGCGCTGAAATTCATTAATGATTTGACAACGATTTGACTTTATACAATGCGATTCGGTTCGATACGATTCAACACAATACAAAGAATTTACAAGCCCACATCTGGTTTCTAATGTATTTGATACTTGTTTTATTCCTAATAAACACTAAATCATAAACAAAAAATTTTTTTTTCATTACATGTGTTTTTAATCTCATTCTCTACTTATACAATTCTAAATGTATTGTATTCGGGCAATTTCTTTTTGGCCTCTTAATAAATAAAACAAAACAAACAGTCCTTTTCTCAGGTCCTTTTACTAATAGTGTTCTCTGTCTGTAATTTCACAATGTTTTACAGAACACTTATAAAACTTCCCAACATCAACAATGTGTATTGTGTAAATAACTTCATCATAGTGCAGTGCCCATACTACTGCTGACAGACTGATGTGCTTGAGCTGACACTCTTCTAGTTGGCTCACTGAGCAGTGAGAGCAGAAATCATTGAGATTCATACGACAATATAACAGTTAAACAAACATAAACAATTGCAACTGCTTACAAATGTAAGTGTAAAAAATTTAACTATTGACTGACAGCCACAGCAACTGTAAACATCACTCACACTGAGGTATATCAACTAATGGTCTTTCTTTTCAAAGTCCACACTACTCCTGCACTATTATGTGTCTTCCAAGGTACGCTTAATATCTCCTCATCACCTGTTGTGTCGCTTCCCTCCATTTTTTCTGATTACTAACTAACTGCGTCTGCGGCGCCGCACAAAAAGATAGTGATGGTGCGTTCAAGGCGCCTCGAAAACACGGGTGCAGAGGAGATAAACTATGTAACAATCGATGTAACCGTGGGTTTTACCGAGGCAGACACGCAAAGAAAGATACATTGCGCATTTAGCCGGCAGTTGTATCCGATGCACACTGAAGCTACCGGTGCACTCGCAACGCAAACATCTGTCTCGGACCACCGCTTCAAATCGGTGAATCTCTCCATCCCTAGTCTACAGCACTGACCTCTGCCCTGTATCTACAGCCCTGATCGCTGCTCTGTTTCTACAGCACTGACCTCTGCTCTGTTTCTACAGCACTGTCCTCTGCTCTGTTTCTACAGCACTGAACTCTGCTCTTTTTCTACAGCACTGACCTCTGCACTGTATCTACAGCACTGACCTCTTTCCTGTCCTGTAAATTAGGTATTATTGTCAAATAATAATGAGAATAGTGATCAAAACGTATGCAGTGTTACCTGAATAAAATAACTTTCTCTGGGTTTGAACATTGTTTGGAACATTTGGGATAATGTAAGTACACAACTCAACCATAAACATATTAAATGGGCCACAGCATGCCGCTGTACTATAGATTAATAAGAGAGGTGTGCTCTTGTCTCAAACCATCACAATGAACACCGCTGGCAGAGAACTGGCTGCGGCAGACTCCCGTGGAATTAAAATCCCAGATGAGCATGTATAGCTAATTACCGCAGGGGCTTAGGGATTTCACATGGACATGTAACATAAACTCCTCAGCATTGTACGGACGACACAACATCTCCAATCAGCCCCTCGTCATAATGTGGATTATGAGGGATTATATACAGTCCACTAATCTTCTGTACACAGTTGTACCTTGTGGCAGTGTGTTCAGACTGATTGGAGTGCAGTGGAGGAACATGAGGTGAATTAATACCTGTACCTGCTGCACAATATATACTGTACAACCCAGTGAGAACTGGTTCAAATCCCAATAGAACTATGTGTTGCCAATTAGCCCATTTTAAAATGGGTCCACTGTTAAGAATATCAACTTTTTTACTGATAATAGGTCACCCCGTAAAATAACCCAAAATGTCATGGATCTTTTTATAGCCATGCTAGTGGTCCACCACTTTAATATCTCAACAAACATTATTTGGTTCCGACGTTCCCCTTCAGTATGAATTTAATTACTTTCTTGGTTCAGTGTGAAACACTGAGGAGGATCTATTGTCAGAAATATAATATCCATAGGTATGTTTTCTTTATTGTTTAATCACCTGGAATTAAGAATTATTGTTTTCGTTATCTTAGAATCTATGTTCGTCTTATTTCTTTCATTTCTTCTAAGCACCCCGATCAATGAAGTATTTCTGATTCTCATTCTGATAAAGACTAAAACTAAAGAAATATATATTTAAGTTTTGTAAGTACACACTTTTTTCAGTTTGTTTTGATTCTAGTTCTTATTTTTATTTCAGTGAGCAAAAATGTTTTTACATCCAGTTGAAGTCGGTAGTTTGGTTTAGTTTGCTATAATAACTGCGGTCACTGCTCAGTGACTGCTGCCTCTGATCAGTCAGTATCTCAGTCTGACTGAGGAGAGCTTGGTGGGTTTTGTTTTCTCTCTCTCTGCTTACCTGCCCGTCATCTCCAATCACACACACCTGTCTGCTGTCACCTCTCCACTATAAACCCTGTGCTGACACTTAGCCAGCCACCAGCTCACCTTCCTCACCGTCTTCTAAAAATAAAAGACTTGTTTTCTGCCAACCTGCCTGTCTACTGTCTACTGTCTGCTTCTCTGTTCTGTCTCTTATGGGTGATAGTCTGAGTCCTTACTGCAGCGGCCCGGTTTCAATTCCAGATTACCTGCAGAACTGAAGACATTCCCATCATCCTCAGCGGCTGTTACCAATGATACTTGTCTCACTGGAAAGGCTCTAAATCCACCTGAACCCTGTGAGTCCAGTGCTGACACAGAGTGGACAGTTTGGGACATTTCTATAAAACAGAGTTAACTTTCTCTAATCAGAGGAGGGCGGCCCACCTCCCCCTGTCTCCCCCAGCCTCCCCCAGCCTCTTATTATTATTGTTATTGGGAGGGGTATTGATGTTTTATGCCCTTTCTGTATCCTACCCAGGCTAAATTGATTTCCCAGCTTAGACTTTGATCTCTGTTTACTCGTCCCCATCGATGCTCCTCCCTGCATTATCTCAGCCTTCATCAGCTCCCTCCCTCTTCCTCAGTGGGCGGCAAATTAATCCTCTTCCTTTTAATCAGAGGACCGTCACACATCACGCCGGCTCTTCATTAAAGGTCAGTGCAGTCGGCAGGTGAGGAGACGCAGGAGCAGCTGATTTACAGCTAAATACTGCAGTTTGTTGATTACAGTGCTCTCATTACGACTGCTCATACCATCCTGCCGGGGGAGGGGGTCAACTGATGGAGCTCTCAGCGGGGGAAGAAGACCCTTTACTCCAGTGAAAGTACTGATACAACACAATAAAAAAAGTACTCAATAACAAGTAAACAGAGGAGGTAAAAGTAGATATACAAATACTTAAAATTATGATGACTGTAAGTAACTACACAAGAAGATATAAAACACTGTAAAACCTGATGAGTTAGTTCAACTCAAACTGTTTGAGGAAACTGATCATCCTCAACAGTTTAAGTAACTCATTGTGTCATGACTCCGGCCATGTGATTATGTGGTTTTGTTTTCTACCTTAGTGTGAGTGGGGTGTGCTTGTTGGGTTTGTCTGTCTGCTTGTTCTCTTACCCCCCCTCTCGCTCTCTGTCTCCACTCAACTGCTGGTCACCCACAATCAAGCACACCTGCCTTCAGTCAAGACTGCACCTCACCACTATAAGAATCCTGGCTGACGTCCAGTCCCTGCCGGATCGTTGCACCACACATAGTATGTTGTGTGAATTTGTTGCCAGTGTAGTCTTTAAATTGCCAGCCTGCTTACAAATTCTTGTTACGGTTTCCTCTGCCACCAGATTTGCCTGTTTGCCAGCTCTCCACACCAGTTTACCTCTACCACCTTCACCCCTGGACCCCAACCCCAGACTTCAGCCAGCTTCCAGTTCACCCTTCATCTCACCAAAGAAATAAAGACTTTGTGTTCACTACTTTCAGTCTCAGTCTGCATTTGGGTTCAGCCTCAGAATCGTGACATATTGTTACGGTAACGTGGGTAAATCAAGTCAATTGGACTTAAATAGTAAGTGTTTTACACTCAAATGCAGCGTTTCTATATAAAGTAACTTAAACACATCTTTTTTTATAGAAATGTTACTACTTCAATTGAATTTAAATGTTGTCAATTTTCTTCGACTAAAGACTCCTTCGAGCCGGAGGGGCTACTGCGCTATGTTGGAAGAGTATGGATGCGCCATCACTGAGAATGTGGATAAGGGAGGCGTCTCAGGTTCATTACAGGTGGTTCAGCCTTAATGATCCGCTTTAGCTCGCTTTCGTGGCGCTCTCTGCCGTTCCCACCACAGCAGATATTTCCACTTCATGTCCGGTGAATTGACGACAGTTTACTACAGTTTTCCTCTGAGTGCAACGTCGATGACTCAACTCGATGTCCACGTCAAACCAAACACGCAGCCAGGTTAACGTAGGCGATCTGAGTGAGGGGCTGAAATACTTTTAGATTATTTCCAGGATATTTTGTTGTTTTAACTGGGAGGTCTCCATCCAGGTTTTCTATGTCTTCCAGGACATGTGGGAACTCTGGTTCACATCGCAGAGGGCAAGTGGAGGCGACAGAGGTGAGACGTACATACAGATACTCTGACTGTAAAGCTTCACAGCTCCCTCAGACTGTCTCACAATGGGATCTTGTGTATAACTGTTGCATCCTGTCCCCATCTCCCCCGTTACCCTCCACTGAATACGTCCATTAAAAGTAGAGGGTCATAAAAACAGAATAACTGAGAAGCGTTCATTTTCTGGCAGTTTCTTCCCACACAATACTCGTCAGTCGGTGAAAGTCATTTTGCTGCAGGTTTGAGATTTTCCCTCCTACTGTGTTATTTAGAAAAATACCAAAAAGTGTGCATGAGCAGCAGGAGGGGAGATGAATGGAAATACCACTTCATATCACAAAAACATCTTTTAGTGTGAAATAACTGCCACAATGAGTGTTTACCTGAGTGTGATGTTAACAAAGGCGGTCTATCAGTTTTAAATATTTATATCAGTTATAAATATGTAGACCCCATTGACTGTTCCACAATCTGCTCTCTGCAATCACAGGACGCGTTCTTGTGATGAACTCAACAAACACACTCATCATTTTGGTAAATAATTATTGAAAGGTGTCATTTAGTGCAACCGTCTGTGTCTTTTTTCAATATTCTCTATATTTTAATATTTTTTAATACAAACTTAGAAACAAAGAGTCTGCATAAGACAAAGCTCCGCCATTACACATACTGTATGTCCTCTTTCTTCAAAATGGTACTGTATCTACAGCTGGAACTTTATTTTGTAATAAATAACTGGTAGAAAACGTAATTACATCTTCCAGTAGTCTGACATACACTCTTTAAGGTTTTCTGCTCCTTCGGTTATATTTCACTTGGCCTCAGGCAAAGCACTTGAAGGACTTCCATCGCTGCACATTCATAAAGTTCTTCAATCTGCAATAACCGATTCCCCCACTGAGAGACAGCGAGGGCAAACACTGACATTCAACACACTGAACTTCTGATTAAACTGTTTAACAGCTTATTTTATCATTAATCTGGAGTCATGTTTGTCCAGTATTCTCTCTCTTAGCTCAGTTTTTGGTCTCTACCAACTCCTGAAGCTCCTCCCTCTGTCTGTCTGCTGTACTGTGGCTTTTTACAGTTTTTACTCTGAAATCAACGCCCTGAGAGTGCTGAGAACCAACCGGGGAAGCTGAAACTCACCATGAGCCAGGCTAGCAGCTCTGTGAGGCTGCTCCTCAGTGCTTAGCTAAATGCTAACTTCAGCATGCTAACGTGCTCATAATGACAATGCTAACACATGCTGGTATTTCACAGGTCTAATATTTACCATGTTCACCAGTTTAATGATTGCCATTTCAGTGGATAAAATACAATAAAGTACCTTTTTTATATGGTGCTTATCCTGACCCTGACTAAGCTGTTTCACCATAAATGAGTCACGACTTTCCGTTTGCTGGCACCCTTTTTATTTTTTCCACCTCTGTCCCTCAGACAGCTGAGTCTGATAGAGCTTTACCACTAGCATGGCTGAAAGTACTCTTTCTCTCTCTCATTAACCACTCCACTCCAGTGTTTCTTGTATGAGCTGAATCATACACTGCAGCAGGCTGATACTACAGACTCTTTGGGCCAATCCCATCATGCACTGTTTGCCCAGAGCTCTGAACACACTTTAACTGATGTCACCTGCGTGCTCGGCGTAAATGTGTGCCAGCCAGAGAGGGTGCTGAGGCTCGCTGTATGAGGGATGGGACAGTGCTTTGTGACATCAATAACGTTACCTGAGGCAGAGGCTTTTATGTGGCCGGTGAAGTGAGGCTCATATTTCATACATACCTCTGTGTAATTGTAGCGGTGGCTATCCACTCGCAGTTTACAAGAAAGGTCTGTAATGTGAAGTTATCATGGCAGACATATCTCCTGGCTCCCACTGTGCCTGCGACTGAGCTCCAGCATGTACATGTAAACATGTTCTCACTAGCTGCCTCCATGTTTTATGTAAATTCATCTGTTTATTTATTTATCTCTCTGTGCTTCTCATGTCAACTCTGATCTGAACATTCCTGCAGATCACTGGCGGGATATTCCCTCAGAGCCTGCAGCATCCTGGATTCATGCCCTTGTTGTCCTACAGATACTGGGACGAGACCGTAGACGGGCCTATTGACATGCAAGTAATTGTTATTGTTGTTATTAATAATTGAAATAAATTGAATGTTTGAGGGGCTAAAGGTGCTTGAAAGGTTATAAAACGTGGTTCACATGGTATGCACATGTGTCATGTCCTCTTGGAGCCATACCCTCAATTTTTTGCCATTTTCACGCATTGTACTTTAACAAAATCCCTACTCAGGAAGTGATCGGATGAACCCTAAATTGGGTCAGCACAATCTAAAGACCTTTTTGTAATTAAAAATCAGCAAATGTTTGGTAGATCATTTGAACGGCGTGTTCGTAGCGCAGCGTCAAACTTTGATGCGTCACTGTGAAACAGGAAGTTGTTGTAACTTGAATGTGCTTTGTCCAATCGGCCCCAAATCGCAGTGTCAGTGGTGGTGAAAATGTACGTGTCATACGGGACTCGCACATGGTAGGCGCACGTTTCATGTCCAGACGTACAAAAAAGCCTCTTGGAACCATACCCTCAACCAAACAGGACGTCAGCCATTTTGAATCTAGTGGTCATTTTTTGGCAATTTCCATGCCTTGTATTTGAACAGACTCCAAGGGAATTGATTGATTGGATCGACTTGAAACTTGGTCAGTACAAAGACCTTCAAGATTAAAAATTATTATTATTAAATTAACGGTGCGTGCATGGCGTCAAAATTCAATTGCAGAGAGGGAAACCAACAGCATTATAGGTGGAAGAGAAGAGCCTCTGACTGAGTGGCAGTATTTGATGAGTTGGTGATAAGAAGCGAGGGAGTGTGGCTCTCCTGAGCTTTTCTCTGAATCTGAAAGATGACAGAAATGAGAAGAAACCAACAGGAAGAAGCTCTCCCACATGGTAGCCAGCCAACAGACCCCACTGTGAACCAGAACTGTTGAATACCAGAGATTTCTGTCAGAAATGTACAGTTTGGGTCCCCAGCATTAAGAAAATGACAGACGCTAACTTGTTGGAAAACTGGCATAATAGGCATTAATAATGAGCTATATTTCAGCAGCTGATTGGCTGATTTGGACAATCTAGGAGTGATTGAGGGGTTTATTTATTGTTTCATTTTAAAAGTACAAAATGGCCATTTAAATCCGAATTGGACATATTTCAACTCGCATTGGGCTGATTTTTATACATTTTGTGTCCATTTTGAGGTTATCAATATGCTTTTTAATGCTAATTATGCTAATTGCCCAACATATCCAAGTTAGACTCTGGCATCTGGATTCTAAATGCTGGGGACCCATACTGTACTGTACTGTCTGTGTTTACATTGTTGGCAGGCAGACTATGAGGTGAACAGTGATTTGAAAATAATCAGATGTTGATTAAAAACTGGAGGTGTGCTCGAAGGTCCCTGTTGTCCACAAGCAGTTGGAACGGACCATTATCTTTCTGTTATTTTCACACAGTGAATCTCGCTGTAGGGTTATCTCAAATAATACACCCTGATATTGACATGTTTGAGTTTGTTCAGTTGTTGTTGTTGTTGTTGTTGTTTGAGTTCCCTCCTGAGATCATAGCTTGAGTTGACGGGTCAGAGAAAAGGATCTTTTAATCCCTTATAGAAAACTCTGGTTAAGGTTAGTTGGTTTAAATGTCACAATGTGACGTCCCACAAGCTTCCATCCTTAACTCAGAAAAAAATAAATCAATATCAGTCGAGACAGCACGCTGAAGGCTTTCCAAACATTAACAACACTGATAATATAATCCACAGAAGAGAACACACAGTTGATCTCAATGTTATATTTGCATGAGCAACAATGAGTGAATTCATAATGAATGCTCAATAAATTCAATTAATTTTAATGAAACAACAGCAGATTAAAATACAATATTCCCATCAGCGTTGTCAACTTTGTAACATAGGAGTCATTAAGTGTGACACTAAATGTCACCTCCATTCTCCCGCCGCTCTTTGAAGCTTAAAATGCAATTTGAAAAATAATCACATCATTGAGAGATCTCACCGCAGCGCCGTTGATTACAACAAGTCAACAAAGAGGCAGTCAGGACCGCCCGGCCTTTCACACCAAGAAAGGGATTCTCAGAAGAGGAAGAGCCGCTTTTGTTGTGTTTGCTGATTGAAAAGACCTCTGTGGGGGAAACTCTCCACATTTCCCAATCCTTTTTGTTCATTTACCTTGAGAATCAGCAGGTAGAAAGATGAAAACGTCTCCTGTTGGTCTCAATTATTAAAGCATTGCAATGTGTTTGTTCTGTCTGTATGAATGTCCTCTGTGCAGTCACTTGAGGCTGATTTATCTTGCAAAATACGACAGTATTATATACAGTTTGCACTAAGTCATATAAAAAATCTTTTCTGTTATGAGTGCATAGAGTCGCATTGTGAATGGGATTTCAACAAAATAATACAGTTTCAATGTCATGCTCTTCAGTGGTGGAAGTGCATTTACTCAAGTACAATAAGTAGTTCCATTTCATGCTCTTTATAAACCGTATACGCCAATATTAAGCAGCTAATAATGTGCTTTTTGCTGCACTACACTACATTTATATAGCACTCGTACACACACAGATGGCAGTGAGCTACCATTCAGTATTTTGTTCAAGGACACTTGTGGAGTGGAGGAGCCGGGGATCAAACCACCAACCCTGACATTTGTGGACAACCTTTGCAATTAGCAATTCTCGCTTTTAACACAAAAGCAGTTTGAAAAGGGAAATTGTAAAAATGTACAGCACATCAATAATCAGAGTACGCACAACTGCATGTGAACAGGAATATTAGTGGAATATTCTTTAAGGGGAAAACATGAATGTTTTGTGCTTGTAAACACTAACAAAAACTAAACTAGTCCTTTTTTATTGCAAGTTTATCACAATAAGATTGAAACTGGGCGACTTACCAGGTTCCATCTGGGCAGGTACATCTGTGTCTCCTAACTCACCTGGCACAGAGCCACTAACAGCAGTTTGGCTCAGCAGTCGTGTGCCCGTTGAGCGGAGAGAGCGCTGGGTTCCCCTCTCCTCCTGGTTATGCGCTTCTTGGCCTGGTGCTTGAAATCAGACCACTTTTTTAAAATCTCCTCCAGCATCCATGGCTCAGAGCTAACGGCGTTCACTGCTTCAGTTACTTTCTGCCAAAGCTCCGGCTTCCAATAATCTTCTGTCAGTGTCAACCATTATTTCTAGCTCAGAGTAGTTGGTAAAATTGTACTTATTTTTCGCTCTTTGTTTCCACTGGGCATGACTCTGTGGCGCTGTTTTCCGTTCTACTTGCACGTGGCTTCATGAGTCACTGGGAGCGTTTGGACGTTATTCCTTGATTTATGTGCTTCTGCCATGTGTTCGTAGGCTAAGTGATTCTTTAGTCTGTTCTTACAATCAAGCGTCTGCACACTGTGTTTTATTCTGAAACACATTCCCTATGTCGTTCCTGTGTCTGACTGCGGCTTCCGTCATAGAGCAGCTGTGTATTATCCGTTAAGCAGAGCAGAGAGTCGCTGCAGCGCCTCTGGTGGAATAACGAGTCTACTAGTCTATTGTCTACAATGGCAGCGATCAGCTCCGGCAGTCGCAGTGGAATCAAGCAGTTAGATGCTTCTGCCATGAATGCTGGCCCTTTATATGCAAACCAGGCCTTCTGGGGGGTGTTTGTGTTCACAGACGTTTGTAGTTAATTGTGGGGATGGTCAGAAGGCTCGTACATGAACACACAAATTCAGGATAAAACAGAATGTCCATAGTCTCTGTGACATCACCCACAGGTTTGTGAAGAGCCGTTGTGAAGCTCAGTGTGGTCGGCTCTGGCTGTCCTGACTCCACGGGCTCCCCGATAATCCAAAAATGGGTCAAGCTGAATGAAGCCCGGTTACTGAAAACAGCTGTGATACTGTGACGGCACCCATCTGTCACTCAAAGTGGCCACACCCTTAAATATGCATAACTTTAAGCCTCAATATAATTTAAGGAGGTGAGTTGTACAGTTGTCATGAACAGGGAAATTAGCTTTAGAGACCAAAAGGCTGTAAGCATATTTTTGCTGTGAAGTTATACATTTTAATATGGGGCCTTATGGAGATTGACTGACTGCTGGAGCCAGCCTCTAGTGGACATTAGAGGAACTGAAGGTTTTGTGTGTTATGGAGGTTGCTGTGTCCTGAGATAACTTCTGTTATGAATTGGCGCTATACAAATAAAATTTTTGGTGGCATCTTGAGATGAGAATCACAAACACTTGCGGTAGTGGTGGCAGCAGCAGATGCAGCAAAACATTTTCTTCAGGAAATATTGTATTTTTCTTTAAGTTTCTCTCTTTTTCCCTCTTGTTGTTTATGACCTGGGCTCCGACATGTTTTGTGTCGACATCCGCTCTCGTTTTTTCATTGACTTTTGAAAATGACTTCTCGTTCTTGATACTTTGCTACTGATACATATCATATATTCAAATACCTTAAACTCAGAAACATATATGCTGGATAAAAGGGGAATTGTGCTCTCAACAGAGCCCATTATGTTGCATTATGTTACATCAGTGAAAAATGTTCTGTTTTTGTACGAAAGCAGGCTTCAGCCCACAGTAAACACCCCATAACAGCAAGTTTAGCATAGTCTTCATTGCCCGCCTCACCTTCATTTTCAGTCTGCTGTGTATACAACTCTTTCTTCTTTTCTTTTTTAACTGAAATAAATTTAATAATACCAGCGCTCCGACATCCCACACAAACTTTTTCCCTCTCCCACGGGTAGATGAGTTAGAGGCTGATACGGGTTTTCATTCAGACTCGGGAGGTTGAATAATCTGCGTATAATTATGTGCAAAAAGACAGGGAACAGCAGTAATTGGCACCTGATATTCCCCTCTTCCCCTCTTCCCCTCCTAACAGAGCTGAATTTGAATAATCTTGACAGCAGGGCACACACACCGAGAGATAAGTGCGTCTCAAAGAAAAGAGCTGGGAGTCTGGAGATATGGGAGAGAATGACACATATTCACTGTCAAACACACATTCAGGCAGTGACGGACACAAAATCCTTTCAACTGCTCTCTGTAGCTTTTTATGTTTATTGCTTTTCCTGCTATTTCGTTCTATATGAATACAGGACTGTCAGGACATTACACCGGTTAGTCATTTCAGCTCTTTAGTGACTTTTGCTTGTTTACAGCAAAATATTGGTAGTCTGGGAATTTAAGTGTCCTCTTTTTTTTCTCTTGGTGCTGAGTCAGATATGAAATCGTACAAGGGGCTGGAATGTCAATTCCACCACCAGGAGGGTAAATGTAGGAATATGTAAGTCGGTATGAAAGGACTCATAAATTGCAAACTGTACGTGGCCTTCACATTGTAAGAGCAGTGAAATGTCTTTGTTCTATGCTGATAAGGTTAAAATCAGTCTCCTGGAAAATCCATCTTTCTAAATGTAAAATATGAAATATCTGTTTAGTCTCTCGAGACCTTTACGAATAACAGCACAGCAAATCAATCAGTGTGTGGGATCAAATATTTCAAGACAAGTATCGATACAACAATATGTAACAATAGTTTATTAAAAGTCCTTGAAGTAAAAGCACACAAGTTTTATCAGCTTCATGGAGCTAAAGCTTCTATATGTAACTTTCATTAAACAGTAGTTAACAGCACCACCAGTGGCTGTTAGGTGAATTGCAGTCAGTGTCCTGTTGCTCGCGTTCCGTACACAGTCTGTAGGTCCAAGCAAACGAGCTAAGGTTAACCAGCCAGATCAGCCTTGGGAGTCTGGATGAAGCTAGCTAAAAGTATTTTGCTATGTTTGCTAGCTACCAATTGGTCCACATTAGCGAGCAATTATTATAAGTTATCCAGCTTAAAGCACAATCAGACAATATGTTCCACTAGCTTTGCAGTAATGTTAGCTTTGACTTTGGACTTTGTGTTGGACTCTGTGTTGTGGACTCTGTGTTGGACTCTGTGTTGGACTCTGTGTTGGACTCTGTGTTGTGGACTCTGTGTTGTGGACTCTGTGTTGGACATTGTGTTGTGGACTCTGTGTTGGACTCTGTGTTGGACTCTGTGTTGTGGACTCTGTGTTGTGGACTCTGTTGTGGACTCTGTGTTGGACTCTGTGTTATGGACTCTGTGTTGTGGACTCTGTGTTGGACTCTGTGTTGTGGACTCTGTGTTGTTGGACTCTGTGTTGGACTCTGTGTTGGACTCTGTGTTGTGGACTCTGTGTTGGACTCTGTGTTGGACTCTGTGTTGTGGACTCTGTGTTGGACTCTGTGTTGTGGACTCTGTGTTGTGGACTCTGTGTTGTGGACTCTGTGTTGGACTCTGTGTTGTGGACTCTGTGTTGGACTGTGTTGGACTCTGTATCGTGGACTCTGTGTGGTGGACTCTGTGTTGTGGACTCTGTGTTGGACTCTGTGTTGGACTCTGTGTTGTGGACTCTGTGTTGTTGGACTCTGTGTTGGACTCTATGTTGGACTCTGTGTTGTGGACTCTGTGTTGTTGGACTCTGTGTTGGACTCTGTGTTGGACTCTGTGTTGTGGATTCTGTGTTGGACTCTGTGTTGGACTCTGTGTTGTGGACTCTGTGTTGGACTCTGTGTTGTGGACTCTGTGTTGTGGACTCTGTGTTGTGGACTCTGTGTTGGACTCTGTGTTGTGGACTCTGTGTTGGACTGTGTTGGACTCTGTATCGTGGACTCTGTGTGGTGGACTCTGTGTTGTGGACTCTGTGTTGGACTCTGTGTTGTGGACTCTGTGTTGTGGACTCTGTGTTGTTGGACTCTGTGTTGGACTCTGTGTTGGACTCTGTGTTGTGGACTCTGTGTTGTGGACTCTGTGTTGTGGACTCTGTGTTGGACTCTGTGTTGTGGACTCTGTGTTGTGGACTCTGTGTTGGACTCTGTGTTGTGGACTCTGTGTTGGACATTGTGTTGTGGACTCTGTGTTGGACTCTGTGTTGTGGACTCTGTGTTGTGGACTCTGTGTTGGACTCTGAGTTGGACTCTGTGTTGTGGACTCTGTGTTGGACTCTGTGTTGTGGACTCTGTGTTGGACTCTGTGTTGGACTCTGTGTTGTGGACTCTGTGTTGGACTCTGTGTTGGACTCTGTGTTGTGGACTCTGTGTTGGACTCTGTGTTGGACTCTGTGTTGGACTCTGTGTTGAACTCTGTGTTGTGGACTCTGTGTTGGACTCTGTGTTGTGGACTCTGTGTTGGACTCTGTGTTGTGGACTCTGTGTTGGACTCTGTGTTGTGGACTCTGTGTTGGACTCTGTGTTGGACTCTGTGTTGTGGACTCTGTGTTGTGGACTCTGTGTTGTGGACTCTGTGTTGGACTCTGTGTTGTGGACTCTGTGTTGTGGACTCTGTGTTGGACTCTGTGTTGTGGACTCTGTGTTGGACATTGTGTTGTGGACTCTGTGTTGGACTCTGTGTTGTGGACTCTGTGTTGTGGACTCTGTGTTGGACTCTGAGTTGGACTCTGTGTTGTGGACTCTTTGTTGGACTCTGTGTTGTGGACTCTGTGTTGTGGACTCTGTGTTGGACTCTGTGTTGTGGACTCTGTGTTGGACTCTGTGTTGGACTCTGTGTTGTGGACTCTGTGTTGGACTCTGTGTTGGACTCTGTGTTGGACTCTGTGTTGAACTCTGTGTTGTGGACTCTGTGTTGGACTCTGTGTTGTGGACTCTGTGTTGGACTCTGTGTTGTGGACTCTGTGTTGTGGACTCTGTGTTGGACTCTGTGTTGGACTCTGTGTTGGACTCTGTGTTGTGGACTCTGTGTTGGACTCTGTGTTGGACTCTGTGTTGTGGACTCTGTGTTGTGGACTCTGTGTCTGAAAACCAGCAACAAGTCTCCCGAGAGGCATTTTGAGTTATTTACAGATTCTGAAAGTGTAGTTTCTAAGCTTTCCAATGATGTCGAGCACATGGAAATGATGATGATAATATTTGAAGAAGTTGTGGCCATTTGAATGTATGCACATCTCAAAACCCTTTAGGGAGAAAACAGCCCTACAACATTTGCAATTCTCACCTCAGGAAATTCTTACCCCCTCCCTAGTCAACACAATGGTGCTCATTTGCATCTCATTAAGATAAGCCCTACCCCCTGCACTCAGTGACATCTGGTATCTGTTAGCCAACAATGGTTATCAAAAGCAGTTATCATGTAGTTAATGTTGATGTAGTGTTATTTTCCTTAAGCACTTTAGTGGACTGATCAGAATTAGAAGGTACTTTATTGAAATGGAAATGCTTTTATTACAAAAAGCCCCTGAATATCATTCATTAATACACAGGATAAGATGTTACAATCCCCTGTGCCATAATCCAAGGTATAAACCACATCTACACATCTACAACCACATCTGTTTAACACTCTGTAAAGCGCCATTAGACATGTGTATTGTTTTGGTGCGCTATAAGTGAAATTAAATTGATATTGAAATGTAGAAGTGCAGTGTAGATGGATCAGTCTGTTGCTGAATGAGCTCCTGTGGCTGATCAGCACATTGTGGAGAGGGTGTGAAGGAGAGTCAAATTATTTGGTGATATCACATCCGCATCCTCTTCTCCTCTTCTGTGGACTCTTCTGTGGACTCTTCTGCATACTCTTCTGTGGACTCTTCTGTGGACTCTTCTGTGGACTCTTCTGTGGACTCTTCTGCATCCTCTTCTGTGGACTCTTCTGTGGACTCTTCTGCATCCTCTTCTGTGGACTCTTCTGTGGACTCTTCTGTGCTGTGACCCTTGGCACTGGGCATGTGATGTCTCTTGCCTCGTCAGCACAGAAAGGCCTGATTTTTTCATAAAGATAGGTCTGCCTGTCAATGTTCAGTCCAGGTGGGGCCAGGACAGGAAGACTGTCACCATGTCACCTGACTCTGGGTGTATTCATCCAACTATCCTCCAGTAAGCTAGTTGCTAAAGCATTAGCATCACAGAATAGCAATTCAAGATTATTTAAATTAATAGAGATGTCACATTACTAGCCAAAACCTCCCATTACAGCTTAGTTTCGAGTGCATATATTTTAAACAACAGCCTACATTGTTATTAGCTAGTTTACTAAGGTATAAACATGAAAACAGAAAACATGAGATAACAGTTTGTAATCCCTGTGACTTTGACTGCGACTTTGAATGAACACATAACACAAAGTAGAAACTTGGATGTTAATGGAAACTCACCCCATAAGAAACTGAAAAGTATTCCTCCAGACTTAATTGCCTGCGATGGAATAAGGGGTCCGGGGGGCTTTTTTTTCATCTGGCTGTACATAAGCTCTGAGAAAGTTTGTCGCTGTATGAATGTGTCCCAATGACAGAGTTCTCCTTTCTTCCTCCGTAGCATTTGCAGTCAAAGTTACGGATTTTCTCCATTTCGCTGTCTTTATCCCCTTCACGTTACCGTAGATATAGCGTCTGATATCTTAAGCTCCAGCTCCTCTGGTGCGAGGCCGAGAGATTCTTCCTCGTCTTCATCTTCGGCTAAGGTCAGCTGTAGATTAGGGATGTTCTCCAGTGTAATACAGTCGCTTTCATCGTCAATGCACTCATCAGAATCAGAAGTGAAATCGGCGTCGGAATAACCAGAAGTATCCGTCGTCTCGCTAAAGTACAGCCATGATTTAGTAGCAGAATTTATGCTGGGGGCTGCATAAGTAGCCATGCGGTTCGCTACTAACGTGCCCCTGATTGGCCGAAAAAAATAACAAAAGCACGTGAATGGTCACAGGTAGCCAGTATGGAAATTACCTGTATCGCCGCACACGCCCAACGAAGCGCCAGCCTTTCCTGAAACTATACCCGATTTCAAACACAAAATGTAAACTTTTAAGGCAACCAATACTGTTATCTGAAACATGGAGTGGCTTCTTCATGATCTCAACTTGCACATTCTGTAAAAAAACGAAAATCACTAATTTTGAAAAAAACAATAGTTTCTTTGTTTATGTGAATTCCTCCCAGCCGACTTGTTGCAGGTTTTGCCGTGGCGCGTCACATATGTGGTGACAGGTGAGGGGCTGGTGCAGTCATTGGTGTACAGGGTGAACAGAAACGGCTCAGGATACAACCTTGTGGGGCTCCTGTGTTGGTGATGATGGTGGAGGATGTAGCAGTGCTCACTCTGACTGTCTGTGGTCTGTGGCTGAGGAAACTGTGGACCCGGTAAATGAGGAGTGGAGGGATGCTGAGGTGATGGAGTTTCCTGATCGTCTGATGACGCTGGATGGTGTTAAAAGCAGAACTGAAATTGATGAAGAGGATTCTGGCGGAGTTGCTCGGTGAGAGGATTGGGGGAGAGCTCTGTGGCACAGTCTCCGAGCACCCTTGCCTGAATGCCGTCAGGTCCCCGGGCCTTGCCTGGCTTACACCTGCCCAGCTGCCGGCATACATCATCCACAGTGAATGGCGCCTGGTGTGTTGTCTCCGGGATTGGCAGGGTTTCCAGCCAAGCCTTGCAGTCCTCAGAGCAGTCGTTTGTGTCGAACCTGGTGTAGAATCTGTTCAGGTCGTCTGTGAATGAGGTTGGATCATTTATTGCTGATAGTGTAGATTTAGGTTTTGGGTCCCACCCCGTGAGAGTCCTTACTTTTTTAAAAGCTTGTCTTGTGTTCATGGTGCTGAATTCCTGTTCCAATTTCTGTCTGTAGTTAAGTTTTGCTGTGATGATGTCGTTTTTAATTTGACGGCTTATGGTCCTGAGTGAGGCCCAATCTTGCCGTTTAAAGGCTTTTTGTTTCTCCCTGAAACTATGGTTGATGTGGTTGGTGATCCAGGGTTTAGAGTTTGGAAACCTCTTACAAGTCCTTACTGGTATTGTTGTTGAGATGCAGAAATTGATATAGTCAGTAATAGCAGAAACCCTCTCCTCCAGGTTGCCCTCAAAAACGTCCCAGTCTGTGCAGGCCAGAAAGCCCTGTAGTCGTGCGTTGGCGTCCTCCAACCACTGGTTGACGCTGTAGCTCTCGGGCTTGTGGCGCTTCAGTGTTGGTCTGTACAGCAGAAACAGGAAGATGACAATGGTCCAGTGTGTAACACTAAGGATGATCTATTAGAAATGTAATATAAAATGTATTGGTATGTTTTCATTAGTGTACAATCACCTGAAAATAAACTTAATCATTCTACACTAATAGTTTGATTGCTGCAAGCGTATCTTTCTTTAAATTTCTTTTGTCACACATTTTCTTCAGGAAATGTAAATATTCTAGTGGTTCTTGCTAACTTGACCGCCAAGTCCTGCACATCCAGAAATAACAGGAAACCTACAGCGCCATTATTTTGAAGTGGCGGGCCACAGAGCAAGCAGCAGTATTTGATGAGTTGAATGTGTTACTGGACGCTTTAAAGCTTTAATATGTAACATTTATACATTAAACAGTGTATAGACTCTAGAGGTAAGTTCTATATATAGCGTGGGAGAAGCAGTGATTTTTAAGGTGGAACTGCTTAATTCAGTGTTTTTAGCCGTTTTAATCAGCAGGTCTGTTTGTGTTGGAGAGGAGGAGACCTCTGTGGATCATTGGGCTCCCGGCAGAAACCTCCTGAACCATGAACACTGAAGGAATCCTAACCGGGAGAAGCTGACTGCAATGACGCCAATGGTGGCGAAGACAACAACTCCCATGATCCCACACAGAAGTTACATATTGTAAGTTTAAAGGCTGGACAGTAGTTTTTGGACTAAAGACATGAATCCCATCCTCTTATTGTTTTTTATTGTCTTTTTCATTATCAGTGTCAGAGTCACTTTATGAGTTGATAAGATTATTACTTACATACTCAAGTGTTGAAGAAGGAGACTGTCAGAAAGACAACTAGTCTCCAATGGAAACATCAGCGGCCGTATTGTCTCATGTGGGAGACACAAGAGGGTTGGGAGACAATAGTTATGAACTGCAATGATTGGTCACTTCCATCCTACACCATCCTACAGTGTCTGCCTTCTGCATCTATCTCATGAATAAGTGATGTTTTAATAGTGAGAGGTTGCTGTTGTTTTCCCTCTACTGCCCTAACACACACAGCTCTGACCATATAAGTTTCATTGCTTTTCAAACTGCATTATTCAGGACGACGTTCATACGCGACTTCAACAAACAACGACCGTCCATACAGCTTTAAAATATTCATCAGAGCTATGAAATAAAAATCAATTCAGGAAAATGTGAGAATATGTTAGTGGAGGGAAGTTTCCAGCAGACATGGGCTGTATCTTTAATGCACATTGTTGAAAAGGACAGAAAATGTAAAACTGTTTTCATAGCAGTGAACTAGTTTATTTGAACATATTGAGTTCACACAGGCTTATAAGACACCAAGTATCCCATCAGCAGAACCCGTCAAGTTCCATATGTGTCTTTCTCAATAGATTTTAAATGTTTTTACACTATTATACAAGCGACTGCTCAGATTAGCCCTGAAACCTTTTAATGACTCGGCGGTAGCATTCAGATAATGTACCTTTTTTTTGAGTAATAAACGAGTAAAATGGTTCAATATCCATACTCGTAAATATACCAACTTTTATAAATTAACGTTCTGGAAATAGTTCTCTTGTGATTAAACACATTGATCTTAAGCTCAATTATAAATATGGTTTTCTAATGAATATAGCAACTTCTAATCAACCTAATTTCAGGATTAAATTAACAATTTCCAGTTAGCTCCGGCCACATATGGTTTAAGCCCCCAACATTCTGAGTATGGATAGGACTACAGATAATAGTTGGTTGAACAAATACAGATACCTGTCCCTTCAGGATTAGACAGGGGTTTTTTTTAAGGATTGTTTGACCTAAAATGCCTAATTTCACTGCAGCTTTTCTTAAAAAGTTGTTTTCCTACCACCTTGTTTCAATGAGTTCAAGGGGAGTCCGACCTGGTGGCAGACAACTACAGCCATCGTAGTTTCTCCTATATTGTTGGAAGGAGAGGGTGAAGCAAGGGAGTGGAAATCTGCAACTTCAGCACTATATGCTACTAAATCGTGCACACACTTCAACATAAATTATCACTCAACATACAAAACAAGTACAAGTACAAAAACTCTCCCAAACTTTACAAATAAAATCTGTCACAAGGGAAGAACATATCAACCTGTTCCTTTAAGTTGTTCAGTAAGCGAGCCTTGTATGACCTTGTGAAGCACATTTCAGCAACACAATGAATTATTGATCAACTAAAACAAAAGCTGGATCAAAGAATTGACGTAAAGAGTAAACAGCTTTGGTGTTGTCCTTCACAGCAGCAGCTCTCAACCAGAGGAATCGTGGATTAGGATCTCAGTGGCGACTCCTGACAGCTGCAACACGGCTCCCGTTACCACGCTGGGTGTCATTTATTACATTTCCACTATATTCTACATTGAGAACAATATAATGTAAAAGAAAACTAATCTGTGTCTTTCCTACTCTTGACATGTTTACACAATTACATGGCTGAAAAGCATCTATTAAATATTTTATAACTGTACTGAGAATCCTGTAATTTTTTGTGGTTTTTTAAAATCTGGCACTGTACAAAAATGACGGCAAAATATCCAGATACAACTGCTGCCATTTTACGGTGCTGACGTCATTCGGAGCCAGAGTCTGTGCAGTAGTGACCGGGGTTGGCACCGCAGTATCGAGGTCCCCCTCAACTGATGATGAAAATGACACTTGAACAAACATCAGTGTGATAAGAATGACCTAAAACATCTTTATGAACGATAATGCAGTCAGCCACCAGGGGGAGTTAAAGAGAGTTTGGATTCAGCTGTCATGTCATTAATCTTTATGTATGTTGATGCTCGGGATATTTAAATATATCAAACTTTTTAATTTTTAAATCTTGTTTGAGTATTATTATTATAACTGAGTATCAAGGATGTACGATCCTGTCTCATTTTCAAGGGGGTCATTAAAAAATAGAAAACAAAAGACGGACAAACAAACAAAAACAGCATTACATAACACACATGCAGTGTAAATGCGCAGGTACTGGCAGCTTTCTCACCACAAGCTCTTGATTTGGATACAATGACCCAGATAATAAATCAAGAGCATTAGCATAAAATCCGAGCTGTTTGTTCTACAAATAGACTGCAGATTGTTCAGCACACACAAATTAAAAGCACAAACAAGTTGTTTTCAGAGGAGAAAATCGAGCTGTTGGCTGCTCTGCTAACAGGAAAGACGTGAATGTGCGGAAGCAAACCGCTCTCTGATTTCTGTTTCCCACGAGGCTGTGGCTATTTCCTGGAAGACGTTCCAGTGCAGACGGTACAAGAAGGTGTTTATGTGATGTGCACACACACTCCTCCACAGGTAGTGTGTGTGCTGAGCAGACAGTAGAACCAGATCAATACGGTTTGTTCAACCGTGACAGAAATTGATTTCCTGCACTTATGTAACATTTCTTATTCAGACGTCGGATCACGAGGAGTCTTCAGGTGCAGGTCTGTAGGCTGCAAACCGTAAACGCAACCGTCTCCACCCATCCTGTCACATTTGTTAGAGATAGCCGGTTTCTACAAGGACGGGAACTGTACCTCTGAAATATTTCCCCTCTGAGGGGCCTGACACAGCAAGCACTGAGTTTTACTCTTCTTCTCAAATCAGCTGTTTAGTGAACTTTCTTCTTACTTTTGTCCTCTTCTGTTCTCTCAGAGACAGTCATTGTTGCTTTATTTTGTACTTTATACTCCACAACGTTTATCTGGCAGCTTCAGATTCAGATTTTAAGAAACGTGAGATTATAAAATACAACACATTATTAGAGATTAAGGTTGGTCATCATGTTTCTCTGATTGTTTCATTTTGTAATACTCTCCTCTTGTGTCAGTAACTTCCTGTCGGTAGATTTGGTTCCTTTACCTCAGTTGGTCGTTGAGGCGTTCCAGATGTGTTTCCGCTCTGATTTACAGTAGACGGCTGTACTGGGACACAGATCTCAGACGGGTTTCACTTCCTGCTGTGGGTGGGACTTAAATGTGACATCACTATGACTAATGTCACATATAATCAAATATATCCTCTTTTACTGCACAGTGAGTACTTTTACCTTTAGCTGAACACAATTAACTGTTGATACTTGTGTACTTCAGATTGTGAATGCAGAGTATTGTCACATTAGTGTATTGGTACTTTAACTTTAGTAAAGTATCTGAATACTTCCACTGTTGCTGACACTGAAAGCAAAACTCCCAGTTTAACTTTAGACATAGATTCTCATTTTAGTATTCGACAAGCAGCACAACATATTCAGAGTGCTAGCAGTTCCTCTTTTGTATGACAAACACAGAATACTGAGTACATCAGCCGTCAGCTAGCCATCACATGTCCTTGTGATGTGTTCAAGTGCAACTTTTAACTGCAGACACGAGGTGATGTGAGGTGACGCAGAGCGTTTGATCAGTCAGCCTGTCTGCGGCAGTTCCCTGAGGTCGGCTCGCAGTGTCAAAGCTCCGACAACGTCAATTAGAAATCTGTATCAGGACTGAACTCAACACTCCGGAGGAAAGAATATCTGCACACTCTGTGTGTCAGCAAATTATTAAAATACATAGGTACGTCTGTAAATAAAACTTTATTGTCCACCAAACATTGCAGTCTCTCACCAAAACATAATAATAATAATAATAATAATAGTAATATATCTATATAAATATAGATATATAGACTATGTAATGACTTGTAAAAAACTTTTTTCCTTTGGTAAGTTATTATGCAATAAGTGGGATAATGCCCCTTAAAGGGGTGAATAGTTTTACTATTGTATATTTTATTGTGTTCATGTAGTTGTTTTTCATTCCTGCAGTAATATGATGATGGTGATGTTTTAGTAAATGTATAGTATTATATATTAACTTTCTATTGTATGTCAGAAAAACCATAGACTATAAAACAAACTATAATAATACTATATAAAAAAATATAACTTCAGTATAAGATCACCAACTCAACAGTATTCATTTATTATTATTATTATTATATAATATAGTCATTTTCTATAGTGTATTGTTTGTGGTATTCATATAGTCATTCTTTAAAGTGGTACTATAGTGTTTATAGTCTGTACATTATTCCAGGAAGAGGGGGGGCAGCTCATTGTTTCCTGCCTTTCTTGTAAATATACGTCGTACCTTTAGAGAAGCTCCAGAAATGAACTAAGAAATCAGAAACTTTGAACAAGTCATTGAATGCAGCAGGTCCTGTAAAACCTGTTGAACTTCCCATCATCCCTCAGTTTCCTCACTCCTCGCCGACAGTGATGGTTGGTCGTCTCACAGCCGGGCCGATTTTCTCCACAACCTGACTGGAAAGAGGCTGTGGTGATGTGGGCGGGGCCAGGGGAGTGGGAGTGGCCTGGGATCCTGGTAGGCAATAACACAGGGTAGTTTGGAGAGCTGTCATATCGTCCATCTTTGTCAAAACTCACAGCGAGAGGACGAAGCGGTGTCCACAAGCACTCTGCGCTGCCCCTCAGCAGGCTTCAGTTATTGGGGCTTACAGAGGCGGGTCAGACAGGACGGAGTGATCAATAAGGATGTTTCTGAAGAGTGAATCATGTAACGTCTGAGAATACAGAGAGAAGGGGCAGAACAGATCCACTTTAATCTCAGTCTGCTCACTGAGGGGACATTATTTTTCATTTAGTCGACTCTAATCCTTAAAGCCAGCAGAGTCTAAACATAACAAATGACTGAATAACGTCTCTATATATTCATATTTCTTTCTCCTTCATGATTAAAATAAAACAAAGTGAAAATAATTACATTTTAACTCCTGCTAACTCTCCTGTGTTTGATCACAGCGATCTGGATTATTTCTTATCAATGAAAGGTCAACGCGGCTCCTCACTGAGGACGCTAATTTAATGCATAACTTCAGTCTGAATAAAGAGCGCTCGCTACGTGATTAGGTAGCTGTTACTTGATCAGTTGGCTGACATTTAAAAACACGTAAAATGAAAAATAACCCTAATTAATCACCGAAACACGTCTGCAGGCGGCGGCGCTCCTGGTTGTAATCAGACTGCTGCAGTGGATCTCATCTGAGAGCGCCCACTGCTCCTGAACGCCTCACAGCCTTCCCTACAGCGAGGTGGAACGACACTGAAGTACACGTATGTTTAAACAGATGGAGCAGTACACAGAGTACTAATACTCTTCAGTGCAAGTACACAGAGTACTACTACGGTGAACAGGCAGATGACAGGAACTGGTATTGAGATGAGGTTCTAACTGGCAACCACCAGGAAACAGGGGTTGCCATCAGTTCTCCATTTTATTCATCCAAACAATGATCTCAGTGCTCTTGCTATGGTGATTGTCACGGCTCTAAACAAAGAGCAAATCTTTACCCTCCGGACAATAAACCCAGTCTATAAAGCATGTTAAAGTATCATTAATACAACAAAGACACTTGCCAACCACATACAAACACTCATCGAGGTTATAACAAAGAGGAGGTTCTGTCTGTTTAAGGATAGATCCCCGAAGGTTCTGTCCATACAGAGTGAAGACAGCAGTCTGTATGTGTGGGACGATGGAAGAGGGTTGAACTTCAGAGTTGACCTTTTTACTTGAAGTACACTTTGAACTTTAAGCTCACTTTTCAAAACTTAGACGAGAGTCAAACGTTAATGTTTACAGAGGAAAGGCAGTTTTATTTAGTCGTTACTGCGCACAGTGAACCAAAGTCCAACGATGCTTGTCCAAACTGTACATGAAGAAACAGAACGTCAATGAGGAGGAGCCAAAACCAGCAAGAGAACACCTCAGTCCTTTATTCCCTGCAGTCAGACTGTCCTCCGTCAGCATCAGATGCTGCATTCAGTCCCGGTCTGGACCTGCTGTTCACTGGGAGCTCCCAGTCCAACACAGTCAGCTGATAGATCCACTACAGCTGCTGGACTGGGGGGAAGTAACACACAGCGCTGTTAGCTACAGCGACAGGTCCCTCCCTGACTGCCTGCTCTTACCGTAAAGGAAGCACCTCTCTGAACTGATTTTGAAGTTAAAAATAAGACAAAAGAAGTGTCTCAGGAGGTAGAGCAGGTTGTCCTCTAATCAGAAGGTTGTTGGTTCTATCCCCGGCTCCTCCTGCTACATGTTGAAGTGTCTTTGAGCAAGATACTGAACCCTATGATAACTATATACTGTATAACTACTACTATAGTCCATTTACCATTAACTAATAGAAATGAAGTAAATGAGACTTTCTGTTGAGAGCGCCCGGTGCAGACAGCTGCAGGAGATCAGACTCAGTTTAGCTTCAATAAGCTGATCCAACTTCATGCTGAATGAATGAGTGAGAGTTCACTACATCACCATGGCGATGCTTCCTCCTCGGACAGGAAGGTGTTTGCAGGGTGACAGGTGCTGCGATGGACCGCAGGCCGGCGACTCCTTCAAGGACACTCTGACAGGAAGTGTGAGATTTGATGGTTGTTGGTATCAAACACGCGGCCTGTCACTGTGGACCTGCTCCTGTAATTACTGGGGCCGCTCTGCTCTCCGGCGGCAGCGACTGTTCACTGAGGGGTTCATTATATCCCGTCTGATAGCTGAGTGAAATCCAATAACAGCACAATCCAATTGCTAAGTAATGTGTTAACAAATCTGCACTCGGAGCATTTTCCTACAGAATCAAAGAAGAAATGTTTTCTCCGAGGTTTGACAGAAACAAATATGTGTCATTTATCAAATGTGTTTTGGCTCAGCGAGTGTCCTTGAGCGCTGAACCTGCTGTGGGGGGGCCATCAGCCTAAAAAATATAAATGGAAGAATGGAGGGCTGTCTTGTTTTTGTAACGTTACAGAGGCTCATTCTTCATTTCCTCGAAGGTCGTCTTTACATCTCTCCGCCCAATGAAAGCGCCCAGCGGACGGGAAGACACAGAGGAGGCGACACGGATTCACACGTCATGATAGGACTCATCGCTGCACGTGGACATATTTCACTGCACACATCAGAAAGCTGCTCCCTGTTGCACCAACGCTTCCATGCTGGGGGGCGTTGGGTACGTGTCTCAGCTTTGTAGTTATTACCAATGTATGTAATTCCCACACTGACCTCAGGATGCGGAGATAGTCATTATACATTTATATCATTACAGTGTCGTTAGCGGAGACTCGTGGGGACCCACAGGACCTGCTTTCATTACGAGGTCTTGAGGTCAGAGGTCAATGGATCCCTTTGAAAATAACAATGCCAGTTTTAACGTCACCAAAATTTGAATGAGTACTTATATATGTACATTATAGAAGTAATAATAACTATCTGTATATGTGTATTGTATATTTATCTTAACAAAGAGACTAAAAGAAAATATCAGTTTTATCTTTGTTGTTTTATTTCATTTATTTAGTCTCATAGTTGAAGGAAGTGCACAGAATAAGAGGAATCTTTCTCTCTATTCGTACAAACGAGTGTTTAAATCACAAAAATAATAAATATGTAAATATGCTGAATACTTATGAAACCATGAAAGGATTGCAATACAAATATTTATTATATTATTATATTAATGATAAGTAAAAGACTATTTGAAGACATTTAGACTGACGGTGACCTCTCCTTCAACCTCTCCCTCCCAGCGGCTGCGTTCCTCCTGAGGGCGGCTGATGAAGGGAGACACCGCTGCTACGGTTAGTTCATCCATCAATCAGTTGTTAACTGACTGATTAATCACCAACCAACTATTTTGACAATCAATTCATTGTTTTGAGTCATTTTTAAGAGAAACAATGTTTTCTGATTTCTTCAGTCCTCTTCAGGACATTTGAGGACGTCACTGATTCATTTTTAAATCAGTTAGTTTATGTGGACAAAAGCATGTGTCACATTTTGTCTTACTGGATAAAACAATTAGAGCATATATACATTTTAAATTTAATTGTGTTTTATTTGTAGAGCTCCAATTCATAACAGAAGTTATCTCAGGACACTTTTCAAATAGAGCAGGTCTAGACCCAACTCCTTATAAGTCTGCTGTCGTCAAACTGTCCTGTCTGTCTCAGGTTGTGTTCACTGGGAATATATTCTCTCCATAAAATATGATCACCCAAATCACTGATAAGGTTTGTGTGTTTGTACACAAAGCTAGCCATGCTGTTAGCTAGCTAGCTAACTAATGAATCTTCGCTCTGTGTCACTGACAGTTGCAGAATGATTGACGGGTGAGTATCAGGATATTATTGGTTGGAATCAGTTAGTTCATGCTGACGTAAGCACGCGTCACAATAATTGGATTCTGATATAAAAACAGTTTGCGGACATTGTTCAATAAATATTTTACAGTAGACGTTGTTGTCGGTCTCTCTGTTAGCTGGTCTGTAAAACACTGAAGACTCCTGTGGAAATGTTTTCATGTAATTGTTCATTAATAACCATTTTGATCTCATGTTGTTTTCCAACCACTTCCACCTTGTTGGCGTTCTGTCTCCTCTCACCTGTTACTGTGTTGTTTCTCTACCTTCGTATTAATATATATTTTATATATATTATATGTATCACATATAGTCTGCACTGAGAGTCTTTAGGAGGAGCTGCTCTCTGTGCGGCTGCGTTCCAACACTGTGGGGACGCTCCCTTCCTTCAGCTCCTCCTCCGTTCTGTCACATCTGTCGTCTCACATGAAATAGAATCTGAAATCAATAATCAATAAATCTTCAAGGTTCAAGGTTGTTTGTGGTTGTACAACTCAAGGATGCACAATGTATGTGTATAATATATTATATAAATATATATTTAATAATATATTATACATTTATTTTATATTTATTAAATATATATTTAATAAAATAAATTAATATGAAACAGCTTTTTGTCTCAACTCTCCTGTTTGTCCCAATACTAATGATAATAACAAAAACAATCATAATCCTAACGATAACTATAACAATAATAATAATAATTAATAATAATAATAATAACAACAGTTGTTTTGCTGTATAGTCCTAAACCCAGAAATGAATGAATGAATTTAATCAAAAAATAATAATAAATCAATTAAGTGTTTTATTATTATTTTTATTATCAGTATAAAATGTGTCCATAACTGCTGTTTACATTAGTTTCATTTTTAACACGTTATTTATTTACTATTAACATTTATAAACTGAGTTGTCATTTTAACTTAAAGGATCTGTTTTTATCACATTGGCAGGAATTGTCTTCCATAGAGTTCAATATGTGAGTCAGAAACCTTCAACCTCCTGAACCAGTTCTAACAAATAAAAGTCATTAGTGTGTGTGTGTGTGTGTGTGTGTGTGTGTGTGTGTGTGTGTGTGTGTGTGTGTGTGTGTGTGTGTGTGTGTGTGTGTGTGTGTGTGTGTGTGTGTGTGTGTGTGTGTGTGTGTGTAGGGGGGGCACTCATTCATATTAACAGCAGTGGTCTATAAAGCTCAGTGTGGTTGTGCGCATTGTTCTGGCAGCGGGAACCTCACACTCATAATTACACGGACGCGCGTGGGTGGAGTGTGCGCGGGTGCGTGTGCGCACGACGAGAGAGAGAGAGAGAGAGAGAGAGAGAGAGAGAGAGAGAGAGAGAGAGAGACTCCACTTTCTGCTCCTTCCTGCCGCGCAGCAGCATCTGGTTCAGACGCCGTGGATCCGGACTACAGGGGGGGCGGGATGAGGAGTTGGATCGGCTCTCAGTACAGTTGTGTTTAATACCGCCTTCCTCCTCCTCCTCCACTTTCTCCTCTTCCTCCTCATCGCACCTTGAGTCCAGGCTGGGGGAGCACATTGATTATTGATCTGATTGGATATTGGTATGACATCAGCGCGGAACGTGGGCTGTGTTCTCCAGAGGCGGAATACCGGGAGAGCCTGCCGGAGTTAACGGCCCGATGCTGGCTCTCTTTCTCTCTTTCTCTCTCTCTTTCTCTCTTTCTTTCTCCTCCTCTCTCCTCTCGGAATGGGGGCTCGAGCAACAAGCGACCGCGGCTGCGTGCGGCAGCAGCGGCAGCGGCAGCGGCAGCAGCGGCTCTGCGCACACCGGAGCGGGATAACGCGCTCGTGAGTCAGTCGGTGTGGATGTTTGTAACGGCAGCACCTAACCCGGGATTACAGTAGACCTCCTTCCTCTTCCTCTGCCTGCTGGATCCGGAGAACTCTCCTGAAAAAGAAGAAAAAGAAAAAGTGCTTTTGCGCCTCGCAGCGGTCCTCCGGTTCTCCTCCGGTTGTCCGGTCCTCCGGTCCTGGTCTGTGGCGGAGCCGCTCTCTGGTGGAACTGGTCTGATCATGGGCAGACACTCGGGTCACCTGCCCGAGCTCAAACCGGGTCTTACATTCCGGGTGTTGTGGATCCTTCAGGCGTTCCTGGACCTGGCCGGCTCTCAGGAGATTTACGCGCCGCACTCGATCCGGGTGGAGGGCGACGTGACGCTGGGGGGGCTGTTCCCCGTCCACGCCAGGGGGGTCCCGGGGATGCCGTGCGGGGACATCAAGAAGGAGAACGGCATCCACCGGCTGGAGGCGATGATGTACGCGCTGGACCAGATCAACGGGGACGAGGAGCTGTTGCCCAACGTCACCCTGGGCGCGCGGATCCTGGACACCTGCTCCCGGGACACGTACGCGCTCGAGCAGTCGCTGACGTTCGTGCAGGCTCTGATCCAGAAGGACACGTCGGACGTCCGGTGCACCAACGGGGAGCCGCCGGTGTTCGTGAAGCCCGAGAAAGTTGTGGGAGTGATCGGAGCGTCGGCGAGCTCCGTGTCCATCATGGTGGCCAACATCCTGCGCCTCTTCCAGGTATGCCCCCCCCCTTTAAGGAAATCCCGCTCAGAGTCGTGACTCCATCAGTCTTCAGTTTGTTTGAGTTCTGGAGAAAATCCTCAGGTTCGATTCATGTTGAGACTGATCAGTCTTAAAGCTCCCCTCAATACATTATCAATACGTTATCAATACGTTATCAATACGTTATCAATACATTATCAATACGTTATCAATACATTATATTATTATACAGCTAACAGCTCATATGCAGATTTAAAATGTGTTCACAGAATCTGAAGAAAGTCACTTCAGTGAATCTTCTTTATACAAATGTTACCAGTTAAGTTGAATCTACATTAAATTGTTAATAATAAATAAATAAATAAAAACGATTTAAAATAAATCAATCATCAAAATGGTTGTAAATGAATTTTGGGGCTTCAGTTTCTGTGATTAAATAAAGTCGACTTAAAGAAAATGAGTCAGTGGAACAAACTGAGTGTGTTGGAGAAACATCTGAGTTCACTATTTGAATTATTGGTGATTTAATTAATGGTCTGTTCTGACTGGAGGAGGAGCTTTAAGGAGGTTGGTAAGGACGTCAGGATCAGCAGGTGCATTAGAGCGGAGGTCAGTTAGTGGACTGTATGCGTTGCTTTGGAATATTTGATCACAGTGTTTGTGAGATGGAACAACAGGGAAGGAAACAGTGGCTGCTTTCACTGAGTGTAGTTTATAGTTTGCTCTCCTCAGATCGGGGCTCTGATGGTCGATGTGGTGACCGTTACAGACTAGATCTCTCAGACCTGGACACAGCTGGTTCAGCTCCTGTCTCTCCTGTGAGAGAGTTCAGACCAGTTTGAGGTTCGTTTGGTGTTTCAGGGTCTAAAAGTGACGTTACAGGATGATTCAGAGGCTCTTCTGTGCTGCTTGGATTCTGGATTCCTGAGATCTGAGTTGCGTTTGTTCCTATTTATTAACTGACCGGTTTAAATGTTTGGATTTAGTTCAAAGTGAAGTTCAAGTTAATACTCTTGTTTCCTTACATCCGTTAAAATCAAGAAGGTCTCGTGACCTCCTGTGGAGCTTTGGGGACCATAGTGGAGGGTTGGGAACCACAGCTCTAAGCCTGGTCGTGGTTTTACAGGGAAAATATGTTCTCGGTCCACACACACACACACACACACACACACACACACACACACACACACACACACACACAGAGGAGATTTATAATAAATATAAAATAAATACATTGAAAACTGAAAAGACTTCTGCATAAAGAGAGAGAGGGAGGGAGGGAGATGGGAGAGAGGGAGGGGTGGTGCTGAAAGAACAGCTCCTCTGCTGGTCCTTGAACACATCATCCTCGTTCAGCTGAAACCTTCACAGCTCTTAATGTGTCTTAATTAGATGGTTTTAATTGAAGACTCCTCGTGTTATCTGTTATCTGTTGTTCTTATTCTGTTAAAGGTCTTCAGCACCACAACATGCAGCCTTCAACACTAACTTAAATCTTATCTGAGTGAGAAAACCACCGGTACAGACACTTTATTTCACCTTCATTTGGTCCAATTTTACACTATTCATTACAAAAATGCTGTTTTTTGTAGTAACTCTATCTACACGTACCCCGGGTCTATTTAATATGAAAGGTTGCGACTCAGAGTATTGAAATACTACAGTAGTTATTGTGGCTCCATCTTTACTGTCCACCTGTTAGCTCTGCTGAAGCTAACACCGAGCTAACATCTCCACCTGTGTGCTGGTAATGCTTCAGTCTTAAAAAGAGATGAAACTGAAGCAGTTACCGGCCGGTATCGACAATGAAACCACAGTTACTAATCAGAAGGTTGGTGGTTTGATCCCCAGCTCCTCCGGCTGCATGTCAGAGTGCCCTTGAGCAAAATACTCAGATTAAAATTCAGACAAATGTTTTTGACAGTGAATTTGAATGAGGACATTAATTTAAGCACACACATTCAAAGTGCTGCAATGACAGAAACACATTCAGGAGATTTTAGTCAAACAGTTGAAAACAAAGTGTGAAGATAAAATGTAGGACACATGGTTGCTAAAAGCAAAGTTAATTAATTGAATTAATTAAAATAAAACCATGAATCATTCATCTCTCCCATCAATTACCACTGCAGCACATCAACAAACAGTAAATAAGAGCCTGTGTGTGAATGTGTGAACGGGTGAATGTAAAGAGCTGTATAAGTTCAGTCTGTTTACACATGTGACTGCAGTCCTGTGACAGCTCACATGGAATGAAGGTTTCAAGAACCAGAACTAAAAGGGTTCCTCCTGGTCCACACTTCTGTTCCCAGTAGTTCCTGTTTGGAGCCACGATTGAGTGTTTTTGATCCATTCATTCGACCTCCACTTACTATCTTTAGGACTTGACCTCTGCTTACTATCTCAAATGAATCAAGATATTAGGTGTGAAATGTTTCTCATCTGCAGAGAAAGAAGTTCCAGTGTAGAACCTAATGTGAAGAACAACTCTGATTATTCCAGAAGAGATCTTTTCCTGTAGTGAACCAATCCTGGAGAGCCATATAATAACGTATAATCTGGGTGTGTTTGACCACTGCTGCTGTATTTTTGGTGTCATGAGGATATTTAAACACTATTACAGCAAATGTGAAACTTATTTTAAATAACATTTCAGTGATCTCGTAGCTAAATGCTGCAGTATTTTGATAATATTTTATATTTCTGTTGACCTCCCACATTGCAGAATTAGTGTGGCCCAGATACAAGCAGGGCTTCCGGCTCTATTCTGGTGCTGTGCTGGACCACAATACCAGATCTGGATCTCCAGACCAGTTCTGCTCTATGTGTTAAAGTCTTGTGTTAATGTTGTTGTCCTGTTTGTTTCAGCTTTATCTTCCTTCAAGTGACCATCAGTTGATTCACGGAGGATATATTGATCATGCTGTCCTCCCTTTAAGTGCTTAAGATATATTTTCCTTTTATTCTGAGCTGTAGCTTAGTAACTTTCAAAGCTTTTCAGAGCTTTGGCTCTCAGTGGCTGAAAGCTGATTTTGAAAAGAGTTTAATGGCCGTCGAGCTCGGCAGAGTCTGAAAAGCAGCTTCTCACCCAGAGAGAGAGCTGGAGGATGCTGGCCCTTGTGCGACCTCGAGTCGCGTGAAAATAAATGAAAATACATTTTAATATCAGGGTTTATTGATAAATGACTCTGAAGTGTTGTTCACAATAAAAGCCCCTCTGGAAAACAAATATTTCTGTTTGAATTCGTCCTTACAGAGCAGCTTTCTGAAGGTAAATGGGTCAGCTGTTGAGGAGGACGCGAGGGAGGTGGGAGGGAGGCGGGATCCACCAGTAGGCTGAAGCTGGTGGAAATGGGGTTGTAATTATTTCCCTGGTGATAGAAAAGTCATCTGTTCCACAGCTGTTTTCACTTCATTACCCCCTGATGTTCCTAAGTGGCCTGGTTGGCACCACAAACACATTAAGGCTTCACCCTGTGGACCCCCCCCAGTGGATCCTGGGTCAGGTCAGAGCCAGAAAAAGATTTTTACAGGAGGGCAGCGGGGCGGCAGTAAACAGGGGCGATCTGTTTCCCTCCTTGTTATCAGAGATGTGGCATATTTTCAAAATATTACAGTGAATAAAATCATCAGGATATTCATCAAACTCTGGAAATACAGTAACAATCAATCAATCAATCAATCTTCATTCATAAAGCAACTTTCAGACAAATAAAATGCAGTTCTACAAGCGTTTTACAAGCAACTGATGAAACAGATTTTAGAGCCAAAATAACAAAAAAGTTAAGATAAGACGACAATAAAAGACGAATAAAGATAATAAACAAAATAAAAAATAAAATATTAGATGTTAGTTTATATATTATATATATTAGATTAGTGATTATAGTAAAACTGTAAAATATCTTGGGGGACTTTGGGGGACTTTGGGGGACCAGCTCCAAGAGGAAAGCCAGCTGGGAATCAAACCCGGAACATGAACCCTGAAATGTTAGTTTGTGAGTTTTCTGTTAGAAATGTACAGTTTGGGTCTCCGGCACTTAGCAACTGACAGATGTTAACTTGCATATGTTGGACAATTAGCATAATCTGCATATTTAGCATTAATTAGCATAATCAGCTACAATTACAATGATTCAGCAGCTGCTTGGCTGATTTGGACAATATAGGAATGATTCTGGTGGTTCTGAGGATGCTGGATCCGTTTCTGACTGAAATACAAAATGGCCGTTTAAAGCCAGAAGAGGTCACATTCCACCTCATAACTTATGGAACGGAAATAACTTATAATGTTTGGATTATTGTGTTCATAAATATCAACAAACATTTCTATTATTATAACAGTATTACGTTATTGGAGGTAACGAATGATAAAACATTTACAGCTGAAACAAACCGACTGAAAGAAAATGGAACCATTTTAATAATCCATTTATTATTGTTATTTATTGTTTCAGCTAAACTGTGAAACATTTTCTGATTCCAGCTGTTGTTCTTTGTCATTTATGTTACACATGTTCGACTTTTGACCAAAACAACGATTTAATATCCTCTGACATTTTATAGACTAAACAATTAATGATTAATCAATAATGAGGATAGCAGCCGGTGTACCTGCTCACCTGAATTCTCATTACCTGTCTCTCTCTCTCTCTCTCTCTCTCTCTCTCTCTCTCTCTCTCTCTCTAGGTGTGCTTCATTAGCCGCCTCACTCAGAACAGGTGCACACGGGGTCATTAAATCCACCCGCTGCATTACGGAGCGCACTCCCGTCGTTAGCCGTACGTTGTAGCGAGCAGGAGAGCAAAATGGAAATGTGTGATGAAAACAGAACAGTTTTTATGAGCGGTGCTGTTGTTGTCTTTAATTGTACCGGCCTTCCATATGTGCCAGATGATTAGAGCGGTAGGAGGGTTTGGTTGGATTCGTTTGGTGGTGCTAATGAGAGGTAATGGGCGGGATGTAGGCTCCAGCCCATTAGATACATACACTCCACCATATGTGACAATATTAATGTTGGGAACAGGTGCCCACTGCTTATTTCACAGGAATCACAATCATGAGTTGCACATTACAGAAACACATCACATGATTGGAGAATTAAAGATGCAAAGCAAAAATAAAAACTGCAGCTGACAGCTGTTTTAATACATGTCGCACACGTCTGGATAACATAACGTAATGTTGAAATACAGTTCATGAAAATACATTTCTAAGATTGTTTATACACCACAAACATATAAATCATTTTTTAAAACTCCACTGTAATATTGAAATATTCTCAACCCTTGATATGCTCTGTGCTAGGCTTATGTTTGTTGAAAAGTCAACCACATTTTGAAGATGGTTAAAATATAAAAGAGACACAGATTAGCCTAGCACATAGCATATCTAGGTACAGGAAAGTAGCGAGGTTTGCTCAACTGTGATTGGAGCACAGAGTAAAAGGGGGCGGGGGTTCAGAAGGATTGATTTTCAGCTGCTTTTCTTCCATTTTACAGACACAAAACCTCAATGTGGTCCTTTAATAAATCAAGACCAATGTCATTTCACTGTTTAGTGCCTAAAAACGACCACAAATCCCTATATAATGCACTACAGAGGAAAATATATGGATGTCGTGATTAATAGCATCTGTAAACTCATAAGTTTGTGTAGGTGACTAATAGTTACTAGTTATGATCATTTAGATCATACAGGGTGTTTCTGTCTCCTGGGCATTTTTATAAAAATTAAGAAAAACAATTGGATTTACTGACTCTGTCGATGGTCGAACCTGAGTGAATCAGCAGTGACTCATGTTCACTCGCTGAAGTTTACTTTACAGGAAGTGAGACTGATGAGAATGCCACCAGCATGGGAGTCCCAGTTGCTTGAACAGGCCTCAGTCGCAGTATTTAAAGCGTGTGCCGAGGAGATTCTCCATTCAAACCAAAACAAATCAGCCGGCGTAGCTGCTACTCCAGAAAATCCAGGAACACCTTCCTCTCTGCGATTATGCTGTTTAAAGCACTAAATATCAGACCTGGGTCACACATTCTTTACATAATTCTGCATGAAATACGACTGGTTGGTCCGTCAGCATGAATACTGAGCACCGAGTTTAGCCTATTAAAAATGAATCGGTACAAGTTTTGGTGACTGTCAGGCGTAATGGTTTCTGTCACCGTTGGCTCTGAATCCCTGCTGAGGTGTTCTGTGTGGGTTTCCTCTCAGTTTCCTCCCTCAGGCCTGAACAGCAGGCAGGTCGGGTGGAAAGTGTCTGTGTCAGACTGTACGATATCAGTGTGAGGCTGATATCTTCCATCTACACCACTCCAATGTTTTTAAATGAATAAAAAAGCTTTAAACTCTGAACAACCTCAAACACTGCAGGAGCAGCCCTTCTAGAAACAAGACAAATATTCTTAAATATTATCACTTTTTTTTTTGTATTGGGCAAAAACTAATTTTATTAAGACAAAGTCTTGTTTTACTACAGAATACCTTAAATAACCAGCTAAAAAATCTACATCAATCATTAGCTAGCCAGTTAGCACGTGTTGATCAGTTACATTCATTAACGCAACGTATTTGCTGCAAATGAGTTGTACACTTAGTTTCTTAGTGAGCTTTACCATTTTGGATTGACAACCTCTCACGATTGTCAGCTTCGCTCTCCTACTGCTGGAAATCAGTGCAACGGGGCCCAAAGCCACCCGTGTGAACTGGATTTATCTCACGCTGTGAATGTGGACATTCCTTCCAGACAAATCTGCTAACTCCATTTCACGCAGTATCACCACAGCGCCGACTGTGAGTAAAGGCGCCGCCACTTTCTGGGATTTTATTTTGGGACACCACACAAATACCTCTTGGATGCACTTTTTTTCTGACCTATATTCATTGAAGTGCCACAACCAGAGTGCTGACTCATTAAAACTACACTTGTGTTGGTTGTAGATTTCCCCACCTTGTGTCTTATCTTTTATTACTTTTCAAGCACTTCCAGGTGGGACTGCAGAGAAAAGATAAAATCAGACGGGAGGCAATCAGTAACATTTTTCAGGTCATGATGTTTCAAAACAATTTGGGCAGCTGTGATTGGTAAAGACAACCTGTGTTTCTGGTAACTTGCTCAGCAGAGCAGCTTTCATCGCACAGGAAGCATCTGTTTCCAGAGAGTTTGAAAGGATTTTTGATCTAAGCTCACTTTGTTGCCTGTTGCTGGGAGAATGGCCCCCTGCACTACTGATAACAAAATACTATTAAAGTGAAACAGAAAGCAGAGTGCTGTTTGCTATTTCCTGTACAAACAGAGCTATGGATGGACCCGTTGCACTGAAGTCGGCCAGAGACTGGTTTGGGGCAAATTCTGCACACAGCCTCAGTGCAGCATGGGAAACTACTGCATATGGCACCACTTCTTGTTTCGAGTCCAACATACAAGAAGTTGTTACTTTATAGCTTGGGGATTTTTTGATGTATCAAATATATTTAAAGAACTTTTAATCAGGAGGGTCAACAGAAAGAAAATTCCAGGTGGAATGGGCGTGGCCTACACCACAAGAGGCAGCTCAATTCAGGAACAACATGGATATTATATATATACAAGCCTTTTGAATGTGCAGTTGGATATGTGGGAGTTATGGGCCAAAACGTGTTAATGTTTATTATAACACCAACTGCTGGTGGAAAATGTAGAAAATAATATCAAACATAGTTCTAGAGTGTATACACTGTTTAATGATTATAGATTATTGATTGAATCAGCTACATATGGAACATAGTTTTACTGTTTAAATGTTACAGATGATAGCTTTAATTTGAGTTATTGTTGTTTATCTGGAGCAGCTTTCACTTGTTCATTCCCTGAGCTTCACAATTACACAACTTAACATATAGAACATAGCTCTAGTGTTTATAGACATTAATACAAAAATGTTACAGATTCTAGCTGTAAAAGTCTTAAAACAAACTGTGTGAACTGTGCATAAACCCTGGAGGGAGCAGCAGCAGAGAAACACCTCCCACTTAGGTTTTTCTCCCTCCTCTCTTCCCATTTCCGACCCTCCATCCTCTCGCCGCCACCTTGCAAAGCTGCAACTCTCACATTCTATTAATCCAACACCCAGGAGAGGCTGGTTGCACTCTCGTCTGCTTCTCTCCTTGTTTCGGGGCGTCTTTGTGTTGTGTCTCAGCCTGTCACAGCTGCTCGGGAAGCCTCTTTCTCCTCGCTGTCTTTGCTAAGTATAAAAGAATAGCTGCGGTAGTCTTAGTCAGCCCTCTGAGACGCACACAGCCACACAGGCTCATCTATTACCGGCAGAGAAGCTCCGTGAGCCCCGGACACCATTCAGACTCTGTTTCCTGTGTTAGTTGGTGCAGTCTTAGATTAAAAAGCCTTGTTTCAGCTTGTTGATAGTGATTTCACATCAATGCAGGTTTGGGCTCAGATCTATTTAGTTCAGTGGTTTTAAGTGGTTTTTCATTCTTGGTCTTAAATTGAGCAAATTAACTGTCACCAAAGGACAGACTTCTTTAAACCGAGTTAAACTCAATACTTGTTTCTGTCTTTTTTCATCAAACACATATTATATCTCTGTCTGTGGATTTGGACAATTCATTGTTTGTACAAACACAAAACACAACCACATTGTGAAGATGGTTAAAATTTAACAGAGATAACTTATAAATACTAATTTAAATACTAGATAACTAGCTAGCTAATCTACATCAGTTGTTACCTAGACAGTTCCATCTGTGGTTAGATAACAATTCATGTAGATTAGCTAGATAGTTCCTTAGTGGTTTGCTAACATTTGCTAACGGTATCAATGAACATTAACATGTATCATTATACAACAAAAGGGTTGTGTAATGAAATTAAAGTGTGTAGTTCCTTCATGCTACACAAATAGAAACACATCATCACATTGATAGAATAACATAATCAATATATACCGTTATTTCTATCCATATATAGAGGAAATAATTCTGCAGGTCGTCTTTTGAATGTGCGTCTGATTGAATGCAGTATCAAGATAGAGATCATAATATAGTTTCATCCGCACATAAAAACAATGTCCACCCACGTCGACTGCATTTGTGCAGAGGTCAGTACCTAATAAAAGTGGTCCAAGGAAGGAAAATAACCAGAGACAGGGTTATGGGCCCAGTGCTCATAATGCCGGTCAGTGTCTGTTTATTAGTTTTCACTTTTTATTGTAACTATTTATTGTGTATCTTTTTCTGCAAAAGTTGAAACTTGTGTTAAAACCCACAATAACTATCTGCATGTTCAAACTACAGATTATAGATAGACAACGCTATGTTTGTGAAGTTTGTACCTTCACTGACTTACCTGCTAATGTGAACACTGAAATATTATTTACTGAGGTGATTAACTTACACTACACCTGTGCAGCCTGACAAACCCAATCAGCATCTCTCAGCAGTATGAATGGTCACATTAGTGTGAGTGGTGATCACTGAGGGCTGCTGCAGGTGATTTGTTGAGCGGATGATTCTGTGGCACACTGAGGAAAATACAGCAGTAAAACCAGCACTGTGGTATTTATGGTACATTATGTTTTCAAATAACTCTCAATCACAGATATAAAACAGTAGAGAGGTCACAAGTGTCCTACAAGTGGCTGTTGCTATGGATACCACTCAGTGCAAAGCATCGTGTGCCACTTAATTACAATTCAATGTACATTGGTTGTGTGGTGAAAACAACGCAGTAATATATCTCCTCTTGTTTTAACCAATGTTAGTCGTAGTGGATGAAGTATTTTACTGAATTAAAATACCTGTATATCAATGTTAGTATTAAATGGATTTAATGATTTTCTTACAGCATTAAGCAACGATATTGGTCCAACTTAATTTACTTACTAGGTTTGGGTCTGACTTAATTTCACACAGTAACTTTACACAAATAAATTAAGTCTACTCAACAAAATTGCTCAAATCTGAAAGAAAGGAATTCAGTCACATGGAAATAAGTTCCATGATTTAATTAAGTAAATTCAAAGATTAACTTTAAATAAAAGGAGGGTTGATTTCAATCATCTGAATTTTCTGAGTCCTGTCAAACAGACATAAAGGAATCATTTAATTAACATAATTAACACAATACATTAATTTCATACTAACATAATTCTAATTTTCTGATCAAACACTGGTTGAGTTTTTTGAGTGTGCAGAAGTGTGTGTGTGTGTGTGTGGGTGTGTGTGTGTTTGTATATCAAGTGTCCTTCTGAAGGATTTCAGGACATGTGGAGCAGCCGGGGCCAGACAGCTTTCCCTCAGACTTGTGGGTAAAGCTTTTTTTTTAGAGGGGAAGTGGTTTGATGTTTTTCCAGCTCAGTCAGTCAGCGAGTCAAGGACGGTTCAGAGAGACTCTCATGCTGCTGACCTGCTGCTCCACTGCAGGGAACTGGGATTGGCTGCAGAACTTTATTTTGGATTTCAGCAGTGAAACAGTTGCTGTTCATCTTTCAATATGTCTGCCCTGTTTTATATCACCGACATGTCAACAGCAGAGCACAATATCAGTGACCTTCACTGCAAGAAATCCATGATCAGATATCAATTTAAATATTCCCTTTAATATCAAATTCTCAGTTATATTTTACCCCTATTTAACAATGTATGAAAAAAAAGACCAAAAACTGCATTTATTTCTATTTTTATATCAGAATCCAATCATTGTGTCTTCCTGTAAAACTAAATGTGATGTGTGTTTACGTCAGCATGAACTAACTGATTTCAACCAATAATATCCTGATACTCACCCGTCAATCAGTCTTCAACTGTTAGTGACACAGAGCTCACTGATTACTGTACAAACACACAACTTTATTAACACTGTACAGACACACAACTTTATTAACACTGTACAAACACACAACTATATTAACACTGCACAAACACACAACTTTATTATCACTGTACAAACACAACTTTATTATCACTGTACAAACACAACTTAATTACTGTTTGTGGGCTTTTATTGGGGATTGTTGCTGATTTCATAGCTTTTCTACAAAAATATATATATTTTTAGATATTTGTATTTATTTTGTATAATTCATTCAAAATCAAAGGCAACTTGTTCCAGTAAAAATAAAATTGTTAGTAGTTTGGTGACATATGACTGAAGGTTTTGTGTCGGGGACTGCTGTGATCACCAGTCCCACAGAGTCCACTAATGCTGGACTGGGGGGACGTAGCACACAGCGCTATTGGCTACAGCGACAGGTCCCTCCCTAACTGCCTGTTCTCACAGGAAATACGTAGATATGAAGTAGCAGCTCTTTGATCCTGTTCCATGTGGACTTACGTATTAATGAATACACAACAGAGCTATTTTCCTTTCTTCCCACACAACAGTATCTGACCTTCTTGTATGTGTGATACTACCACCAGCTCACAATAAGATTTACAGCCAATAAAGCGTCTCCCTCCAACCTCTCTGAGAGAAGACATCTGTTTTCTTCAGCGTGTAAACATGAAGGCGATTTCCCAACACGTATGAACAACAGCGCTCTATTCTTTAGGTCTATTTTAACTTGCAGCAGTGCTTCCTCCTCCGCCCACTCTCAATCTGCCTGCTATTCGCCTTCGCTGTCACCGTTGTCACCACTTCCAAACGCTGCATACAGACCACAGCCTGCATACAAATCTTACATGTTTACACTCCCTCCCCCACTAAAGAAATAAAGTTAAATAATTTAAACCGCGCTATACGAACACAGCAGCGAGGAACAGGTGGTGAGAGATTTGACTCTCACATCGCTGATATGATGAGGTAAAGTGAGCCCGGCATCACTGTAAGCAGACAGAGCAGCCGTGTAATTACGGTGGGTGCACATTGATGCATGATTGCAGCTGAGGAGACAATAAACAGTTCTGAGTCTGGAATTAACCTGTATGAAAACAGTGTTATCATCACCTTTAAACAGAAAGATTATATCTCTTCAGGATTCAGTGTCTCCTGGTGGGAAGCGTCATTAAACAGGATGTGCAATGTGTTGAATTTTATTATCAATAAATCTTTCTAATGTCCATTTGTATGTTGCAGCTTGTCAAAATTAAACTGAATTATTATTATTCTTTTTCAGCACTTTATCTAATAACACATATTTATTTCACAAAGGTTTCCAGAGAGTTTTTATAATATATATAAGTAAATATATTTATTTAGCATCTTCAGGTGAACTGTAAAAAACAAAATGTAAACAAATGGTAATCATTTTCTTATTTTAATGTGAATGTTAAAAGTTATAGAACTGTAAATAAAAGTCATTATGGTAAATGGACCTGTACTTGTATAGTCTTCCGACCACTCAAAGCTCTTTTACACTACGTGCCACATTCACCCTTTCACACACATTCACTCAGTGATGGCAAAGTCCATCGAACAGAAACAAAAACATTCATACGCATTCACACACCGATGCATGGCATCGGGAGCACTTTGGGGTTCAGTATCTTGCTCAAGGATACTTTGACATGTGGCGCCAGGAGCCGGGGATCGAACCCACAACCTTCCGATTAAGGAACGACCCACTCTGCCTCTGAGCCACAGCTGCCCAATTATCTGTGAAATTACAATAATTATTGCTGTTTTCACTGATAAAAACTGTATTTGGACAGTTTACCAATGCTAATACACTGATAAACAACATTTATTCAACGGTTCTGTTGTGAAAACTTTATTTATTTTATTATTTATTTATTTACTTTAATAATACAAGATATCTGTCAATTAACAAACAAAATGTAAAATTACACAAGAAATACTTTTTTACTGTTAATTGTCACTAATTTTACATAATTTTAGAAATGTTTTAACATTATTAAACTTGAATTGAACAGTTTAGTCTATAAAATGAACCAAAAATGATAGATTTTTGCAAATGTATTTGAATCTTTTTCTGTAAAAAAAGGGATATTTTCTTTAAATAAGTAGTAAATTAATGATTATTTAAAGATTTTTCACATTATTTTACTTAAGACAGCTAAATATACAGGATATTTGTGTGATTTTATGTATGTATTAAAAATTGAATCAAGTAATGTTGTATGTAATGTAACTATAATCTCATTACTTTTGTAATCTGATTACATAATCCTGATAACATACTAATCTCCTCAACACTGCTGAAAACATCAGATCTGTTTTTCAGGTTTTATTTTGACGGTTTCAGGAAATTTGTTTAAGTGACGTGTCAGAGAAGACAGATTAAGTCCCTTATCACTGTTTCTACAGTGAGGCAGAAATTATGGAGTGAACATTTGGAACAAGAGACCTTCTGACAGGACGACAATAAAGATGTAAGTAATAATCTTCCCGTAAAGCGAGCTGTCAGCCTGTCGTCACACTGCTGGACGCCGCATTCAGTTCCTGAATTAATGCTGGAAGAAATGAATGGTTTGGACTTCAGTCTGATGAATGTCACGGTGGGAGCGGTCTACGGGGACGCTGCGGTCGCTATTGATCGCAGTCTGAGTGTGTACATATGCATACGTTGAAGGCGAGAAGTGAGAGATCATCCATTACCGTCATTATCAGATAATACTCGGAGATATCTGAAGCCTGAAACCGGTTCCCTCTGCGGGGGATCCTCGTTACGGCACCAACGAGGAAGACGAAGGCGGCGGTCCCAGTTTATGACGTTAATGAGCAGAAGAAGAGAGGCCAGAAACAGTGAGGTTCTGTGGATGTTTGAAGACAGAGGTTGTGTTTGTGAGAGAGAGAAAGAGGAGAAAGAAGAGAGGAGGAGATTGTGTGCGGGTCAAAGACTGAGACTGACACTGCAAAAATACGATATTTCAGCGTCTCAACGTGGACAAGATCCTGAAACCTGGAGCCATTTTCCACCCTTAAAGTGCACAGCAGGGTGACCATAATGCCAAACCCCCAAACCAGGACCCGTTCATGCACGTATGCACACACTCTATAGGTGTCTTCATCAGTTACTTCAGTGATTACAACTATCGAGCACACCTTTTACCACCATGGACGCCATGGACGCAGCACTTTGGTTGCTGGGGCAGATTGGGGGCGTGGCCTCTTTGGCATTCAATGGATATGATATTTTCATCTAATAAAAGCAAACCAAACATTATGTTACAGTAAGACTTTTAGGACTAAGATCTTTGCTGAGAACACAGATGAATCCGAGCGTGTTCTTTATTGTTGAATAGAATAAAAACAAATAACTCTTATTATCAGCCTGTTGGTGGCGACGTCAGCAGGCTTCATCCTGAGGGGAACATGAATGTCTATAAAATGTCATCACAATCCATCAAGTCCATTAATCCAGTCTGGACCGACTGACGGACTTCGCCGTCCTTTTAGCTCACTGCTAGCTTGCTGCTAGCGTGGCTAAAAGGTGTTTGGCTTCACAAACAGAAGAATAACAGCAGCCAACATTTCAGCTCGCAGACTGTCAGTGCCGCTCAGACTGCTTGACTGATTCACTGAAGCTCTTTAGCCCAAGGTACATCACTGCTCTACTTCTGACTTCTTTTTCATGGTACGTCGACTTCCTCGACCCAGAGAAACCCCGCTGACTCGCCCTACAAGGTGCACTGCTGTAGTCTCTTTTGTGACTGCTAATCAATACGGGATCAGACTTCAGAGCCCTTGTTAGCGTCCTCACAGGACTGGTTCCACCCTGAACCAGCCAGCGGACTGCATGGTTCCCTCTGACAGCTGAGGAGTGAATAATATTCAGAATTTTGCAAACATTTCCTCTCCAGCGGTGCAGCAGTAATTCAGTGTGCACCCAGCTAGGGTGGTGGGACGCTGCAGAGGCTGAATCTGCATGTAAGACAAAGAACAAAGCTTAAAGTGCACCACAGAAGCTATTGTTGTTTCAGTCCCAACAGATACACAGAATAATCCTTTGGGACAGAACCCCGGCAGCATGGTCTAATGAATGATTTCATTATTTCTATGAGTCCGTGTTTCAGGCCCATGTTTCCTTTTTGTCTTGTTCTCTCATTATACGGTGATGCCATTATAATTCCATCCCTTTATTCTTCTCATCCAGTGTTCATTATGCTGCTTTTAGAGCTATTTATGTAACCAATGTTTCCAGAGGAGTTTTGAGCCAAAGCAGCAGCACTTTCTCAACAATTATTAAAAGGATTGCCATGAAATTTGCTACAGGCATCCATGTTCCAGAGAGGATGAATCTTAATGACTTTGGTGATAAAAACTTTGTGTCTGTTTGCACCCTGGTGATAACAGTCATACAGCAGCTATTAGCTAATTACACCCAGTGACAGTGAGGAGGAGGTTGAGGTGTGTGAAAGGGTCGGACACAGGACGTTTTCCTCTGGGAGAAAAGCTGCTGTGAGTCTGATGCAGCATTTGTTTCTAAAGCTGCAGCTGTAGTCATCCATCAGAGGTCCAGTGAACATTCAACTACTGCAAGAAAACCCTGAGAGCTGCTCTCTTCCTATCGACCAGCTCACACCTCTGCAGGCACTAACTTTATAAAATAAAATAGGTTTTGTTTTCAGAATCAGAATCAGATCAGAATCAGAAATACTTTAATAATCCCAGGGGGAAATTATTTTCGTTACAACACTCCAGATATACAAACAACATATTATACAAACAACATATATATATATACACAACATTCAGCACAAAAAATATAAATATATATATATATATATATATATATACAAGATCAAATGTACAGTATTAATGTGCAAAAGTGCAAAAGAGTAATTGTCTACGTTTTGAGTCAGATTACAGAGGGGGGGTGTCTGACTCTCTGAGGGAGGCGTTGTAGAGATTGATGACCACAGGCAGGAATGATTTCCTGTGGCGCTCTGTGGTGCATCTGGGTGAGAGGAGTCTTCTGCTGAAGGTGCTCCTCTGCTGAGCCAGTGTGTCGTAGAGAGGGTGAGAGACATTGTCCAAGATGGACTGAAGCCTGGACAGCATCCTCCTCTCTGCCACGGTCGTCAGGGTGTCCAGCTCCTCCCCCATGACATCACCGGCCCTCCTGATCAGTTTGTTTAGTCTGTTTTTGTCAGCGACCCTCAGCCCACTGCCCCAGCATGTGACAGCGAAGAAGATCGTACTGGCCACAACAGACTCATAGAACATCCTCAGCATCGTCTTGCAGATGTTAAAGGACCTCAGCCTCCTTAGGAAAAAGAGTCGGCTTTGGCCCTTTTTGTAGACAGCCTCAGTGTTTCTAGTCCAGTCCAACTTTTTATTAAAGTACACCCCCAGGTACTTATACTCCTCCACAGTGTCCACAGGGACCCCCTGGATGGAAACAGGGGTCACTGGTGTTTTTGCCCTCCTCAGATACAGACACACAGTTCTGTAGGCGTACGTACTGTGGTCTGCCCGTCAGGTAATCAACAATCCAGGACACGATGGGGCCTCCACCTGCATCGCAGCCATCTTCTCACCCAGTAGAGCCGGACGGATGGTATTGAAAGCACTGGAAAGCATTTTAATTGTATATGAAGTGGTAGTTTAACAGGATATGAAACTAGTAAAAATAATGAAAAGGCCAGTTTGATCTAAAATAACATACATATATAAAGATATACATCCTATATCGCTGATATCTACTTGTTTTACATACGTTTACATGTGGGTCATCATGGCTGTAACTCAGGAGGTAGAGCGGGTCTTCCACTCATCAGAAGGTTGTTGGTTCGATCCCTGGCTCCTCCTGCTGCATGATGAAGTGTCCTTGAGCAAGATACTGAAACCCAAACTGCTCCTGATGCTGTGAATAAGTGTGTGAATGAGTGAATGTGGCTGTTGTGTAAAAGAGCTTTGAGTGGTCAGAAGACTAGAAATAGTAAAAAGTAAAAAGTAGTTTAAAATACAAAAGACCCAAAGTAAAGAAGAAATCTAACATGAAGCATCAGTGAGTTACTCTCCACACTGACTACAGGTTAAAAATAACATTTGTAACAAGGTTCAGGAACAAAGACCACGCCTCAAACTCATCTCATCTCCACACAAAAAGTACTTAGGCTGGCTTAAGACAACAACGATCTGAACACAAACCGCAAAAGTGGCGTTGCGTTCCCACTTTTTATTCCGGGTTTAGACGAGCATCTTTGGGGGGAAATCTGCGTGCACACGGTGACGCAAAAGTGTGTGAAATCTGATGTAGTATGCATGCCATGTGGCTAGGTGGCACTGTGAAGCACTGGCACACAACACCACCAAGAGCGCGCGCATGCGTTGAAACTTCCCTCCGACATGGTTGTTGTTGTTTGCCTGTACTACACAGGGATGTGACGTCAACGCGTACGTGACGAGAGCCAGCATGAGCAGATCAGAGCACACTTTTGCGTTGCTAACCCTTTAGACGGAAACGCAACGGTGGAGTGTTTTTAAAATTTCCACTCTGGAGGGTGGGTTCATTTTTTTGTGATTTTAAGCCCCGAAAATGCCGTCGCTGTCTAAACGAAAGGCACATCTGATGAAATATTTTGACGGTTTCACCCGGGAGCGTTGTCGTGTAAAGCCAGCCTTAATCACACTGTATCACTCGCTCCACCCCAAACCCTTTCTTTCCTTTTCTCCCCACCTCTGTCTCTCTCATTCAAACACAGGAACCTCTGAGTCTCATATACCCCTCAGTTACCACACATTATCTCACCCAAACTCCTCCATCCATCCCCCGACCCCCGATCCTTCCATTCCTCACCCTTCATTAACGATCACTTATCAGTTTGGATCAGATTAGAGAAACAGTTGTTCCCTCAGTGTGGATATAAACTGTAAATGTCCAGGATTATCTTTTGGTGGCACACGAAGCGTCTGCAGGAGTCGTGCAGTAAGCTGCAGTGACTGAACCCAAATTGAATTAACCTGCAGGAAAATGGTTTGATTATAAACTCATTAAATCAGAATTTAATGAAGTAAGTGTAATCAATTTGTTTGACATTGATTTTCTTCCCGTCCGGCCCCACCTGCGCTCACTGGGCAGTGTGACTCTCTGAGCAACGGGCCCGGACGGCGCCGCTGCAGCGTGAGCAGAAGAGAACAATGCGTTGCTAATTGGACATCCAGGAGTCAGAGCGAACTGCGTCTCTTGGCCAGATTCAAGCTTCATTTGCTGCTGTTTAACACCAGCGATGTGACGCCTGTGCTGCCTGTGCGCCTGCACATGTGCGCTCGAACACACAAAGGCTCTTAGGGAAATGAGGGAGAAAGAGGAGCAGCGGGGCAAGAGGAAGTGACTGTTTAAACATGAGACGCGGACTGTGTGTGACTAAAGTAGACGAGCAGCTCGAGCAGCTTTCACACCTGTATCTTCATTCGGTCAGAAACGCTATGGAGGCCCATTATTAACTAATTATTATTCTTTAGGCCTAATATTAACAACAGTATTCAGTTTGCAGCTCCTAAAACAGGTTTTAGGGTGGAGGACCTCTTTAATATAACCGTTGCCAGTAAATCACTAAAAATGTAAAAATGTTATGAATCATGTTTAATAGTATTAAAGGATTTTATGGATGTAGTGAGTCTAAACCCTGCTCAGGTAGTTTTACTGTGAATGAAACTGTCAGACAGAAAGGAATAATTCCATTTCATCCAGTCAGACAGTCTTTTTTGGTGGACTTTCTGAAACATATTAACCATCCAGTCTATAAAACAGTGCTCCTTCCAACCAGTGAATGACCTGCACAAATCAATTCCTTTGTTGTAACGCAGGTGTGACATTTTCGGGGAGAACAAAAGGTTGAGTGGGTGGAAGTGGGACCGACTCATCATTAACTGTGTGAGTTTAAAAGTTGGTTTTAATTGTGTGATCACAGAGAAAAGTCGAGTTACTGAAGAGTCGGTGGTTAAATCAGTGTGTACAGCCGTGCTCCCGCCTGTCTGTCTTTAAATAAATCCATATGAGAGAGATTAATGTATTTGTTAGATACACTACAGAAACCTTTCACTTTAAGACACAAGCAGCTCCCAACATAGAAAACATCGTTGGATGGAAATAAAATGTTCAGTCTGTGATAGTGTTGGATGTTTTTATACCAAACATAAACTAAAATAATGGTATTCTGAGAAGATTTAACATGAACACTGAATTATTAAAGTGAGATTTGTGCACACACACCAACCTCAGATCAGGTGCAGATGAATGTCTTACTTTGACGTGAAATTTACGACCTTTTTCTTTCAGCAAAAGCAGAAAGTTTCTCCTGAATTAAATAACGTAAAATTGATTTAAATCTCATTTCATAAACTAAAGACACAGATGGAGGCAGATTTTCGATACTGTGTGGTCACTCGCTGTGCCGGTGAAAACAACACACTCCTTAATCCTTAATCTTAACATAATCTTTGTCTTTGGCTGCCATTGAACTCAGTCTGTGTTTGACATTTTAGGATATGTTTCCAGGATGAATGTGGATTAATAGCAGCAGTGAAGCTTACACACACTGTAAAAAATAAACATTGTAAATAAACAGTAATATTCCAGCAGCTGCAATAATAACTGACTCTAGAATAGAGTCATTTTCTATAATTAAAACACAGTTGTTCTTATTTTAATCTGAATAGTTAGTAACTGAAAAGTTATAGAATTGTAATAAAAGTCATTATCTGTGAAATTACAGTAATTATTGCTGTGTACACTGATAAAAACTGTATTTGGACAGTTTACCAATGCTTATACACTGATAAACAACATTTATTCAACTTCCATCATTATACAACATATCTGTCAGTTAACTAACTAATCCATTAAAATTACACAACAAATACTTAAAAGGACATTTTCTTTAAATAAGCAGTAATGTTATGATTTTTTACAGTTAAAGGTTTTTTCATGTTATTTTACATTAGACATTTAAAGTATTTTTGTAATTGTATTAATATTTCCATGTATTCTATTTAAAATGAAAAGGTAAAAACATGTAAACTTACAGATTTTTAACAGTGCAGTGGTTTCATATTAAATATTAACGCTCCTTAAAGGTTGTGTGTTGCATATGTATTGCAGTATGCTGGGTGATATGCTGCACTGTTTACAGTCCTGCTACTATGTGAATTTCCCTTTAGGGACAATTAAGTTTGAACTTGTCATTTTGAGTTTTCATTAAGTCCGTTGGCTCAGCACCAGGTGGCCTCGTTAAAGAGCCAATTGATAAAATCTGCCCCGAATGTACGAGTGGCGTTATCCGCCATCAGTAGCTCTTTCTGCTGTATCTGTGTGCCTGTGTGACTTCCTGTGTGAGTGAGTCACTGATTTATGTTTAGGGGTGAGTTGGCCTCAGATCTCGCCGTCCACATGAATCATCCTGTCAGAAGTGGTTTCTGTAGAGTGGATCTGTGTGAATCAGGGCCAGTCTAGTCCACAGGTGCTTCCTGTCCCCAGGTACTGACATTCTGTCAACAACGTGGAAAGATTCACCCCGTAGACACAAAGTACCGTAATTACCTCAATAATAGAACAAATTCATCAGTTTCATCCGTCTTCTGAGAAAATAAAGGTTGTTTCTGAGGTTTAATGTTTATATTCACAGTCTGCATCCACTGCAGCTCTCACTGTTAGACATTAAAACACTCTCTCTATCCCCATTTCCTGTCTATGTTCAGCTGTCCCTATCAAATAAAGGCAATAAAAAGGCAAAAAAAATAACTATGCAGTAATGTTAGCTTTGACTTTAGACTCTGAGTTGGACTCTGTGTTGTGGACTCTGTGTTGGACTCTGTGTTGTGGACTCTGTGTTGGACTCTGTGTTGTGGACTCTGTGTTGGACTCTGTGTTGGACTCTGTGTTGTGGACTCTGTGTTGTGGACTCTGTGTTGTGGACTCTGTGTTGTGGACTCTGTGTTGGACTCTGTGTTGGACTCTGTGTTGTGGACTCTGTGTTGTGGACTCTGTGTTGGACTCTGTGTTGGACTCTGTGTTGTGGACTCTGTGTTGGACTCTGTGTTGGACTCTGTGTTGTGGACTCTGTGTTGGACTCTGTGTTGTGGACTCTGTGTTGGACTCTGTGTTGGACTCTGTGTTGGACTCTGTGTTGTGGACTCTGTGTTGTGGACTCTGTGTTGTGGACTCTGTGTTGGACTCTGTGTTGTGGACTCTGTGTTGGACTCTGTGTTGGACTCTGTGTTGGACTCTGTATTGTGGACTCTGTGTTGTGGACTCTGTGTTGTGGACTCTGTGTTGGACTCTGTGTTGTGGACTCTGTGTTGTGGACTCTGTGTTGTGGACTCTGTGTTGGACTCTGTGTTGTGGACTCTGTGGTGGACTCTGTGGTGGACTCTGTGTTGTGGACTCTGTGTTGGACTCTGTGTTGTGGACTCTGTGTTGGACTCTGTGTTGTGGACTCTGTGTTGTGGACTCTGTGTTGGACTCTGTGTTGTGGACTCTGTGTTGGACTCTGTGTTGGACTCTGTGGTGGACTCTGTGTTGTGGACTCTGTGTTGGACTCTGTGTTGCCCACTGTTGGCACTCGGGAGCATAAAGGTCACAACCTTTGACCCTCAACCTACATAGAGACACATAGAGATCAGTCCACAGGCAGCAGAGGGACAAAGCTCCACTACAACCTGTTCACTCTCTGCTGATCAATACACTGGCTCACACACACTGATACACACACACTGATTATTACAGAAACATAGATTTACACTCTGACATCCCGAAGCTTTAAATCCAACATGTGGAAAACTCTTCCCTTTGCTCAATAAATATATAATAAATAGAATATATATGTTCTTGCTGGTGGTGTTTTGGTGAATGCGGTCAGATGTATCTGCTCTGAGTGATGCTGCTGTGAACGTAGTTGAGCCACTCCAGTCAACGGTTGTGTTACACACACAGATACTCACCTGTAAACACAGTGATTTTAGGAGTGCAAATGATAACAGTGCTGGTTCAACAGCTGAGATAAGGACCATTCAGAATAAATACTTCTCTCTCTCTCTCTCTCTGTGTGTGTGTGTGTGTGTGTGTGTGTGTGTGTGTGTGTGTGTGTGTGTGTGTGTGTGTGTGGTGGGGGGGCAGGGGTAGGACTCCTCCCTTCGGGGGGGTCGACAGGGCTAATGTGCAGTGGCAGATCAGTCAGCTGATGAGATTCAGTCTGAGGTAAACACAGCGAGACGGTGAGGGAGGACAGAGGACTGATTATCTGACTGATTGATCAACCCGCTCTGTGATCAATTGACTAAATTAAATGCAGCGGTGGAGAGTAACTAAATACATTAACTCAAGTAGAACACAAGTGTACCATCAGTGTTCCTGTAGACCTTCTTCACAGCAGCCCTTTTGACATTAACTAGTAGGGTAAACACAGGTGTTACAATGATAGTAATTAAGGTTTAATTCCATTTAGTTCAGCAGAAAACAAACCGTATTAGTCGACCTGCAGCAACGTGCAGTTACACTGACAGATGCTAACCTGCATATGTTGGACAATTAGCGTAATTAGCAATAATCATAATATCTCAATATCTCAGCAGCTGATTGGGTGATTGGGACGTTTAACTGGAAGGGGACACATTTCAACCCCCAGTGGGCTGATTGTGATTAATTATGAGCTGATTTGAGGTTATTTATATGCTAAATAAATTGGACCTGCATTTTGGAATAAAGAAAGAGTCATCGGTGCGAACATTGTCGTAATATTTCTTCAGATTTCTTCAGTTCTGTTAGCGTTTCTGCAGGTTTAAAAAGGGTTCCTTCTGAATTGAACGTCCATTTTGTATTATGAAAATGTGAGAAATGGATTCAGCATCCTAAATAACCCCCAAACTCTCTCCTATATTGTCCAAATCAGCTGCTGAAATATTGTCCATGTAACTGATTATTAATGCTAATTATGCAAATTGCCCAACATGGTTAAGTTAGCATCTGTCAGTGTGTAACTGCTGTGGACCCAAACTTTACCTTTCTAACAGAAAAGCCTGGTACTCAGCAGTTCTGGGTTCACACTGGGGCTCTATTGGTAAACATCATTAGTTAGACCTGTGTTTACCCGACTATTTCAGGTCAAAATGGCTGCTGTGAAAGAGGTTTCCTTCTGTATTTATAGTATTATCACCTGTCTGTGTCTGACTTTTTAGGAGAGCGCAGTGACTTTGCCTTGAGTTCATTTTTAATGTGATTCTTCCGTCTGGAGGAAGTTCCTGAGTGGCATTTAGGAGTCCTTGCTGTTGGCATCGGGACTGCTGGTCCGACAATGAAAGCGGTCTGAAGACGTCAGCTCGGGCTTCAGGAAATTCTGACATTTTATCATTTTTACATTTTCAAGCCCAAACTATTCCCCAAGAGAAGACTCACTGAAACTAATCATTAGTGGCATTAGGTCCGTTTCCTGTAGAAGTCTTCTGGGTTCTGTTCAAAATGGGCATTTATAATAACTAAAGTAACTAAACACAAAGAAACACCATTTCCCATAATCCCTAGAGCACAGTGGGTTAAATGTCACGGCTAAATCATTTTGTGAAGAGTCTCTGCGAAGCTCAGCGTGGTCGCTTCTGGCCGTCGCCATCTTAACAGTCCTGACTCCAAAAATGGGCAAAGAGAAGGAGCCACAGAGGTTGTCAGTTTGTTCTCTGGGACACGCTCAAATTTGCGGTCTCTTGAGGTGAGGGAGCTGTAAAAAGATAAAAGAAATACAATTCACAGATATTCTTGCTAATTTAGTTTACATCCAGGCAGTTCTCACATACACAGAATTCACAGACTGTACAGCTGAAACTCACTACAGACTCCATTTGACGTCAAACTGAGTATGAACTGTGATTGTGAACACATCACATGTGACTGACGTAGTTAGTCTTAGTTCTTGAATGCTTCATGGACACAGAGCTTTATTTCTCAGTGTAAATGTGGTCTTCAGCACCTAAAATCAATGCACTGTAGTCAACGTCATTTGCCAGAGACAACAGGAAACTCCAGCATGGTTCTCTGACAGGTTCTACTTCAAAGTGCGCTCTCCTCTTTGTTGCAGAGGCTTTCTGAGGTCACAGGGTCCCGTTGTTATTTCACATATGGACCTTTGATTTAATATTTTCCTGCAGCAGCTAATGGTTGACAGTTGCCAGTCAGGTCCTGCTGTCTCCTCTCACTGTGGTCTCTACAGACATTCGCCTAATGAGTCTTAACGATTGATGAAGCTCAGGGCTGCTAGAGGACATTTGGAAATAAGTGGAAACTGGGAAATCATGTGTTTTCTGCTGCTTTGGTGTTTGTTTTGACAATGTTTGCTGCACTAATCAGGCAGCAAAAATCAGATTTTCAGCTCAGTAGGTTTCAAATGGAATAAAAAAAAAACCTAAAATAAATCAATAATGGTATTTCAGTGCTCGCCAACAACTTACATTGCTCACGAGGTGAACAGACTTCTGTTTTGTGTTTCATGCAGCGTGACGACTGATGGAAATGTTTTACATGCTTTACAACCTGCTCATATCTGCATCGACACCAACCCTGCTTCTGTATGTATTGATTGATGAATTTAACGTCTCTGTCAATACTTATATCAAACCTTTCCAACCAGGAACAGTGTGTTGTTATTGACAACAATAAATCATTATTCTAAGAGATAAGCAGGAGTTCCACAGGGTTCTGTTCTCAACCCAATTGTCTTCAGTTCTTCAGGTATATTTTTCCATATACAAACTTTCATTTCGTGTTGATTCTGGCGGCCCCTGTAGACCAAAGAAGTAGTGTTTCTACCTCTTTGCTTTTGATTTAAAGGACAATCCATCCAAAGGTCCAGTGTGTAACACTGAGGAGGATCTATTGTCAATGATATTCATAGGTATGTTTTCATTAGTGTGTAATCACCTGAAAATAAGAATCATTGTTACCATAGAATAAAACGAGGGAGCTGGTCCTCTTCTGGCGGAGTCCACCATGTTGAACCACCATGTTTCTACAGTAGCCACTGGCACTGGAATAGGAGGAACGAGACTTTTTGTCCCCCCACTTTCAGGTGTTATAGTAAAGTCTTTCAACTTCATAGTAGAGAAGATACTTGTATTATATAAAACCAAAAGACCCAATGCATCCAGTGGTACCAACTACGTCATGCTAGCATGTCGGGAAGTTGGTTAAATGATGCTCCAAACGTCCCTTGACCTCTGACCTCAAGATATCTGAATAAAAATGGGTTCTTTGGGTGCACAAGACTCCCCTTTACAGGTACATTTTATGCTAATCCTATGCAGTTTTTAAAATGCAATATGTACTTGTATGTAAATGTAGGCATAAATGTATGTATTTCTGTATACTGGGTTTCAATACCAACGGCAGCTACATTAGCAGTTAGCAGAGTTGAGGCAGAGCAGCCAGAGGGCGTCAGAGGGAAAACCAGACAATATTATCTCCATAAAATATGATCCAGTTTCACCCAAATCACTGATAAAGTTGTGTGTTTTGGCATACATTGAGTAAATAAATGAGGGGACAATATAACTGAGGATGCAATCTTAAAGGGTTAAAATGACGTTTTTCATTTCACCTGGACTTTAAAAGATTCTTCCACCAGTGGTGATTTCAGTCCTGTTCAGAATCTGATGTGAAACCAGTGGAATAGATGCTATCTCTTAGCCAGGATCTTGTCCTGCCAGCTGCAGTTGTTCTGTGTTACTAACAGAGCCAAATCAAAACTGCACTTTTAATTTGGATGAGATGGTAATTTCTCCCAGAGGAGTGAAATTAACCAACACCTCCAACTGTACAAGAACTTTTTCATCCTCGCAGCCTGATAATGAGCAGATAAACACCGGGGAGGGCTGTTGTTTTAGCTGAGGCAGGCAGTACAGAAGTGGCAGGAGGATCCCGCGGATTAGGAGGGAAGGTAATTGAATAACACTCTCCCCAAAATCAGCATCAGCGTGCCCCTGAGCAAGGCGTTCCCAGCGACTGCAGAGCGCTGTCTTGATGACGTTTTACAGGCTTTATTTGATTTTTCACGAGCCCTGTTGGCCCGTTTTTATGGGTTCACAATCTGGCAGACGACTTGATTTATCTTGAGTTTTGTCTCAAGCTTTTGATGAGTGCTGTGGATCAACGAGTGGCACAGACCCAGTAATGTCATAACAACTCCTGGAGCTGTTAGTCATAATCTCAGTGAGTCTCTGTCATTTCACTGTGGTACTTTGTAAAGTCCAGATGAAATGAAAAATGCCCTCTAACATCACATCCTCTGTCATATTTACCTTTATTTAACAACGTATGACAAAAAAGTACTGAAACAAGACAGTGGTACCGAGGTCATTTACAGTGTTTCCTGATGGACTTTAACATAGCTAACTGCCACTAACAGTAATGATAGCTGAATCCTGAACTACTTGCTTAATTTGTTTTAGTATTTATTTTAACTGTCTGGTTTTATCTGCCTCTTAAAATCCTACTTCAACCACGTGAAGAACTTTTGATAAATAAAGGTTTGATCATTTATCGACAATATGAAGTGTCCAAACTAATACAAACTGCCCAACAAGTATCATAGTCAAATGTTGTATTCATGATATGCAGCAAAAACAATTAGAGCAAATTGGAAACAGGAGTAACCTGATACACATCTTGTTTTTGGCTCAGTGAGGGTTCCTGTGTGCACTGCAGAGAAACTAATTAAAACAGCATAAAGAACATGCGGGCGTATTAACGTCTGCTCAGAAATATGCTGAAAAGGCTCGTTGTTTGAACCCGCTTTGACACGCAGCAACGACCCAATTATATGTGCCCTAATACCCACAGTCCTGCGTGTTCAGTCGACAAAGAGTTATCTGATTAAAAGTTGTCTGCTGTGATGAGTGTATGACTCAGAGAGGCGAGGATGATAAAGATGAGGCAAAGGGAAAGCCGTGATCAGACGCAGCTCCTGTTTCTGCAGCTTCTACTTGCCGCCGTGCAAATCAACACAATCAACTTGTGTCTGTTTGCTGGTGCGTTTGTGAATTCAGCATAGGTTGTTTTTAGAGCAGTGGCCTTAAGGCACAGGCCTGCATACTAATAATACTGCTAATAATGACGAGCAAACATAGATAGAGGAGGAGGAGGAGAGTAGAATAAACAAAGGAAAAGGAAGGAAGGAAAGGAGGAGAGGATGCTCTAATGATGACGAAAAGAAAAACAGGCACTATTGTTGTTTTCTGCATTGAATGTGGGCAATCGCAATCATTTTTTGCAGCGACTAATGAAGAAGAGTGACCTCTCGTTTCAATTAGTGAGAGCAGGTAGAGTTGCTGTTGGACACCTGCAGATGTACAGTAAACTCATAGACTGACTGTTATCATCTGCATCATTCAGAGGCTGCCAAGTGTGTTTAATCACTGCTTCTCCCACGCTGTTGGACAGACAAAGGACATTCCCGAGGGGCTGCGAGCCGAGCTGCTGCTGACGTTAGCTCAGCTTGTTTCTCTGATAACTTAAAGGGAAACTTCGGCAGATTTTTACCCTAGTCTTGATCACTAGAGGTCACAGAGTACTGTTGATAGGAAAAAGAATGTCCAGAATTGGTTCTAGCAAACTGGAGATCCTGCAGCTAATGGCCAGAGCTCCCAGTTAGTTATAATACACTTCTTGGGGGCATATCCTAAAGAGTGCCTTTTGCTCCTCTTAACAGACACAAAATGCAATTAAAATGTCTGTGCAACATGATCAGGGCCATTACGTGACAACAACATGCCTTTTCAACTCATACGTTGTGCAGAAACTGTACAAACAGAACTGTCGCCTACCTGTTTTTCCACCACTCGCTTCACCGAAAGCCCAGAATAATCGATCACAGAGATAATGCCTTCACGACGAAAAAAAGTTTATTTCCCCCTCAAAAATGTCCATGTCTTCACACACTACTCTCCGATTGCACACTTCCTGCAACAATTTCTTCTTCTGCGTTTACCTGCAACAAGTGAAATCCCACGGGCCGTGGAAGAAGAAGAGATTGTTGATCGGAGGTGTTCACAAGGGAAGAAGCTTGGAGTAAAAATAATGTGTGTTGTTGATCTACTGTGGAGAAGAAATGGTTAGCGTTTGTGCCTTTCCAAATTGTGGCACCATAATTAGAAGGTACAAGTGCCTACACTTTCATCGTCTACCTTCCCATGACCATGAGATACTGCAGTTGTGGCTAGTTGTTCTTCAGCTAGATGTGCAAACTCCCATACAAGTACTTGTTCTTTTTCCTATCGACAGTACTCAGTGACCTCTAGTGATCAAGACTAGGGTAAAAATCTGCCGAAGTTCCCCTTTAAGATCCAGACGTCCGATGACTAAAGTCCTTCATCCGGTTCAAATCTAGAGTTAAAAAGCAAGATCTAAACAGTGGATGGTAAAAATGTGGCTTCAGACTGGATAACAGCTAAAAGCTAACAGGTCCCAGGTTTGAAACATTTGGGATAATGTACACAACTCACCTCCATATAGAACATAGTTTTAGAGTTTATAGACTGTTTAATTAGGAAATGTTACAGATTATAGCTTTAATTTGAGTTATTGTGGTTTAGCTGGAGCAGCTCTCAATTGTTCATTCCCTGGGCTTCATCTTCTCTTCATCCCAAGAACACAACTCAACAACATAGCTCTAGAGTTTATATACTATATTTTTTGGGGCTTTTATTGCCCTTTTTTTTTGATAGGGACAGCTGAAAGGGGGGCAGAGAGAGGGGATGACACGCAAAGAGCTGCAGGTCGGATTCGAACCTTGGGCCGCTGCGGCAAGGACTCGCCCTATAGTTTATATACATTTTAAAGAGTAATCAGAATCAAAATCAGAATCAGAAATACTTTTAGAATCCCAGGGGGAAATTATTTTTGTTACAAACTCCAGAAATACAAACAACATATATTATACAAACAACATATATTAAGAACAAAATATATATAAATAAGAGTGCAGAAGAAGAGGAGCAGACAACCTGGAGGGACAAGCACCAACATGGCACGTACCACCGCCAAATTGAAGAAGTGGCTGATATCAAGAAGACCTACCAATGGCTGGAAAAGGCTGGACTCAGAGACAGCACAGAGGCACTGATCATGGCAGCACAAGAACAGGCCCTAGGTACAAGAGCCATAGAGGCCAAGATCTACAAGAGTAGATCTGACCCAAGGTGCAGACTATGCAAAGATGCCTCTGAGACAGTCCAGCACATAGTAGCAGGGTGTAAGATGCTAGCCGGTTCAGCGTACATGGAGAGACACAACCAAGTGGCTGGAATAGTGTACAGGAACATCTGTACCCAGTATGGAATAGAAGTACCAAAATCCCAATGGGCCGCACCACAGAAGGTGGCTGAGAACAACAGGGCCAAGGTGCTGTGGGACTTCAGCTTCCAGACTGACAAACAGGTCCTGGCCAACCAACCAGACATAGTGGTGGTAGACAAGGAGCAGAAGAAGGCGGTGGTGATAGATGTGGCCATACAGACGCCAACATCAGAAAGAAGGAACACGAAAAGGTTGAAAAGTACCAAGGGTTGAAAGAACAGCTGGAGCAGATGTGGAAGGTCAAGGCGAGCGTGATCCCCGTGGTAGTAGGAGCACTTGGGGCAGTGACCCCCCCAAACTGGGGGAGTGGCTCCAACAGATCCCAGGAACAACATCAGAAGCCTCAGTCCTGAAGAGCGCAGTCCTAGGAACAGCTAAGATACTGCGCAGAACCCTCAAACTCCCAGGCCTCTGGTAGAGGACCCGAGCCCAAGAGGGTGAGAGGGAAGTTTTCTTTTTTTATACATAAAAGATTCAAATGTACAGTAATAATGTGCAAAAAGTGCAAAAAATGATTGTCCATGTTTAAGTCAGATTACAGAGAGGGGGTGTCTGACTCTCTGAGGGAGGCGTATTTCCTGTGGCGCTCTGTGGTGCATCTGGGTGAGAGGAGTCTTCTGCTGAAGGTGCTCCTCTGCTGGGCCAGTGTGTCGTAGAGAGGGTGTGAGACATTGTCTCATTGTCTCATTGTCTAAATGTTACAGATTACATCTTTAATCTGCAAAATTTTACATACATTCATTTTGAGTCATTTATCTCAGGACTCAGGACTCGGTTCAGCCTGTTAATGAGCTTACACGAGGCTCTAACCTCTGACCTTTCGGTTACAGACAATGTTTTCTCTTGCAGTGCAGGAAGAAAGAGAAAGTGAACTGACTGACATGTGAAATTGCCTCTGAACATTTCTTCCTGCGGTTGCTAACACCAAGGGTGTTGTTCACTTCCACAAATGAAGGCGCTTTATGCAAACCATGGGGCCAATTGTTTCCTCTGCGTGTGTGAGTGCAATCACATTTACATTTCAGTCATTTAGAGTGCGCTCGCACTGAGTTATAAAGAGCACATTCATCAAGCGCAGGTGAGCCGACCGCATATCATTACAGTTAAACCCAAAGTGACAAAAACCAACGGCTGAAATAACAATAAAGTGGCGGATACGACGTGTCATTTCCACTCTTTGTGTTTTGCAGTGAAGAGGGGCCGGTCTCTGTGGTTCAGTGTGTCGGGGCCATTACAGAAGCATAAATTCAGAGCCAATGAGATGTCGGGATAATTACCTACTTTATGCTAGGCTGGGTAAGCACCACTCAGCTCGCCACTTCCTGCCACATTAGTGAAAAGGACGATTTGTCTGAACAGCCATGAGGCCCTGATCTGTCACACCAGCACTGACCTCTGTCATTATACTGTCTCTAAGTCTGATACATGAACCTCATGTCAGTGAGCAGTTTATGTGACAGAATGAGTCAGCTTTGTTTTTCAGGAAATAATGCAGTCTGCATTTATTCAACATATTTATATTTTGTAATTCTCTCTTTATACACAAATCTGAGGAAGTATCGGATGTAAACCAGTCTCCATTACTGCGGAGGCGTCTCTCCACTGAGTGCAAGCTGTGTCTTTATTTTCTATGTAACGTTACTTTTACGACGGTTTCTATGAAATGTGGAAGAAGATGTGCAGTTATCAGCTGGTCCAACGGTCACAGCCAACAGATTTTTGTTTTGAAATGAGAAATGAAAACAGAAAAACAACCTCTGTTTCCCATTTTTATAAATGGTAGTTGGGAAATTAGCCATTTTGGTTTTCTTATTTCAAAATGAAAATCCGTTGGTTGCAAAGTGCACTGACCCTCCAACAGCAGTGGCAAACTTCAACACACAATCCTTTACTTTATCAAAAGTGTCAGAGTTATTCATTTAAGCCTGAACTTGATATCAGTTGATCAGAAGTTGCTATAAACTATTTACAGAATTGAGTTTCTGTAATGGTGACAAAACGCTAAAAGTTAAACATATTAGCAGTTCAAATTTAACTAAGAGCTCCATGCACCAAACTCCCTTTAAGAAATATCACAGAGAGGCGGACCGGTTCAATAATTAATATTCCTCACTGAGGTGTGCCGGTTGGTGGATCAGATCAACGCCCAACTGAACACCGACTTGGGTTAATTCACCGTCTGTAATGTGTGTTTGATGTTATCTGAAGGTCTTTTTGACCAGATTACACAACGACGACTGGCCTCCGATCCGGAAGCACCCACCAAAACAGTCGGCGAGTGAAAAATTGGGAGTAGAATCACACATTGTGAACTCTGCTTTAGAGATGAGGTCTGGGAACATGAGGTAGAGGAGGAGCTGGGGAGGAGGAAGGGCAAAAACAACCCAGGGATGCTGGGAGGAAACAGGAGGGAGAACAAATAATCTAAACGTATTTAAACTCCTCGTCAAGACAAAATTACCCACTCGTGGAATTCTGATTTTATTAAGCCATCAATTCTGTGTGTCACTGCGTCCACAGCCCACTTCCTGTCTCGCTCTCTTCCCCCGTCTGCGCCCTCCCTCTCCACGCAATATTATCTTATTCTCTCTCTTCTTTTATTTATATATTTTCCCCCAGTATTAAAGTGATTTATCTTCTGTGTTACATTTCTACAGTTGCGAATTAATTATAGATCAGAGCCGTCATCACATGGCTCCGCTCCATGGAGACGCTGTGTGTGTGTGTGTGTGTGTTTTCTATTATTGTCACTTAGTTCTCTGCAGTGGAATCATCCAGAAAATCAGGTACACCAAAAACATGTATATCATGTCAGAGAGGCAGCAGACCCTGGTGCAAACAGTCAAATATAGCCCCGAATACCTCAAGCTGATGAACACACACACACACACACACACACACACACACACACACACACACACACAGCACAGATCTGACCTCCGCTGCTGAAAATTAAAGACTGTGAAATGTCCCCTCTTTCACAATCATTATGAGGTTAAACCCGGATTTTTCTGTGCTCATATTGAGATTTATGTTCCTTTCTGTGCATTAATCCGCTGCTTGACATGTTGGTGATGCAGAATATGTAGTTTGTTCTGATACTGAAAAATCATTCACATTATAAATAAAGCTGTTGTTGAGCTTTTTATTAAATGTATCACCTGTCAAAGAGAATATCATCGAGTGGTTCAGAAGCTTTCTTCCTGGAAAACCGGTCGGGTCGATAAAACATCACAATTATTGATTTAAATATCTGTCATTTCTGCCACTATGGGGTCTCTCACATTAAAACAATAAGAAAAGATAAAGTTTGATGAGACATTTTAATGAGGAAATGTGACAGATTATAGCTTTCAGTTATCAGAGAAACAAGATGAGCTAACGTTAGCTTTAGCTCAGCTTGCAGCAAGCGCTCAAGAGTTTTCCTTCAGAACATTAAACGCTGCGTGAGAGAAACAACATGATGTGGCTTTTGTCAGCCACTTCACCTGAACCTCTGTTGGGACTCATAATGGCAGGATTGTGCTGTAGACGAGTTTGGCACCAAATGAATGCTGGCACTCGGTATCGGGAGCTCAATTATGCAGCGCTGCGACTGAAACTGAAAGGATTCTGTCATTCTGTCAGCACGAGTTCGACATCACCGCCTACGTCTGCGTGGACCAGGAGTACCTGAAAAACCTGAAAGGATACTCATCTGCATCGCAACGGAAATCTGTCTCTGCGGTTTTGTTCGTCTGTCAACACAAACATGTCTGGTGTCAGGAATAAATATTACATTTTGATGAATTAAATCCACTTTGTGTGGATTTCTATTTTCTTCTGGTCTTTCCTTCAACTTGTGTCATTGACTGCTGCAGAGCCGTAATTTGCCGTCATGTCTAATAACCTTTTTAAAGACAGATGACAATTAAGTAATGGGATGTCAACAAGCGAACCTGCTATTAGTGTCTCTTTCTTGTCATAGTTGTCCAGACGGAGACAGTGAGAGGGAGGAGAGGAGAAAATGAAGGGGTTGTGTGGAGGAGGAGGAGGAGGAGGAGGAGGAGGAGGGTATTTTACTGAGTCTATTTTTATTTGTCTGGCGGTCACAATAACTTCAGTTATTACAGGAACATTAATAATCAGATCAAATGAATAAATATCAGTGGCCAGAACGAGAATCTTCCAAGCGGAAACGCTGCACTGACCATCCTGAAGCCTCCAGTTGGGCTTTATGGTCGTCTCCATGTTGGTGTTTAGCAGCTAGTGGAGGTCACGTAAAGCGAGTTGATCTGCTGTCATTGGCTGCTCTTGGTTTGAAAACATTGGTGGCTCGCCTGCTCACACAGGATCTGGTATTCCAGATAAACAGTAAAATGTGTTTGTGAACAGATTTGAGGAGAGAAATAGTCAACAACAGAATCTGGATCCATATCTGATCAGCACTGTTTGACAGTTTGATCTGAGTTTGGTTGAGCTGCACGGACTCACTGAGAATGAGCTGTCAATCACAAGGTAGCCCCGCCCTAAAGCATACCCTGCTTTATGGTCTGTTTTACTCTGAATGGGACCATCAGTTACTAAATGAACACCATGCTGTATGGAAGAAGACTGAAACTAGAGGTCAGAAACTCATCAGGAAACTGTTTACTGAGCTCATAAATCAACTTCTCCATAGGATTCAATACTATCAGAGTGGAGCTGCCCCCTGCTGGCCATCAGACAGAATGCAGGTTTAACACAAACCAAGAAGCTTGGTCCAATAATTATACACTTTAAACAGTAAAAGGAGTTTACAAGGAGTTTTTAACTGGTTATAAATGTCTCAGTTTAATACTGATGAGCTACATAAACAGACCGTCAGAGAGAAGATTGGATATTTCTGTTATGTCTGAAAACGTTCAGTATTGTGTCCTGTTGGACTTTGTTATGTTATGCACTGCAAGTGACAAGTTACTGTGCCTTTAAGGCTTACAGCGGTGATGTATGGCAGGGTCGTAAAATGTAAGGTGTGCGGCAGGTCAGTAAACGCAACACGAACGGAGCTACACGGTGTGGTTATTGAGTCCTACACAAACATAATAATTTCTATACAGTTATTATTAATGTCTGCAGATTCCCATTGAAATCAATGAAACAAGGCGATAGAAACACTACAGGGCCACCAGATTCAACACAAAATAAAAGTTCCTTGTTGCTGCTTTAAAGGTCAGTTGAGTCGTAAAATATTGTGATTTTCAATGAAGAACAAAAAGAAAGAAAGGAGGAGAGGAAGAGGAGGAAGCATCCTAGTTATTAGTGCCGGGGCTCTTTGTGTCAGAGCGGCTCTGTATTAGACATCCTCTGACACATCATATTTCCTCACCTTTTAATTGGACTGTCACGACTCGGACCACCCACCCTCAGGCGTGTGACGTGCCCCCACTGGACGAGTGGCCAGCTGCGTTACCTCACGCCACTTTCACAGTTTGACTCGACGAAGACAGAGAGTTATCAGAGCAAAATGTAGAAACAGAACATTGGATGAAGTGATAAATGACTGTTGTGAAGCTCGTTACAGCTGCGACTGATAATCCTGTTCAGACCCTGAACCAGGTGGAAACAGCTTGTTAGCAGAAGGTAGCTGCTAATAACCCGCTCTGGTTTCAACTCATATTTCAGTCAGCTCAACAGTGTTTCTTCCTCTTTGACACGATGTCTTTCTTAAAGTGAACTTCGTCAAAACAAATTTAGGTGATGCAAAGAAGACAAATTGTGTGAAGTTGTGACGCTGCCGGTCAGAGTGGACGGTTCAGTGTGTAAAGTCCAGTCAGGATTCTTTTAATAATTGAAATCCTTTTCTAACTCTAACCCTGAATTTAAAATTCCCTTCACACGTGTTTTTTTTAGTAATGATGTGTTCCCACCAAACGGAGCACATTTTAGCAAAGACTTGCCCTTTAATCTGCCTCCCTGTGATGGTTTGAGCCTAAAATAAAAAGATTTTTATGTGATTTAATGTCAATAAACGGATTAATATGATTATGAAATAACGACATCATGATGTTGATTGATTCGATGTCGGATTCTCTGCGAGACGACGAGCAAACAGGTTTTAAAATGTTTGTTTTCTGAATGGAGTTTGGTTGATCAGAGCTATGCTAACTTAACTCATAGTAAAGTAAAAGAGACAGCTGGAATCAATAACAGACAGTTTTTTTAACTTTCTCTCTTTGTTTTCTCCAACAATCTCCATTTTGTTCATTCTCTGTATGAATGAAATATTTTCAACTCACTCGAATGGTGCAATTTCAACGCATTCATTCATGTGCAAGTCTTTGCATTGACTCATTGGTTAACATTAACTACCAGCGCTCTCGCTCTGTGCAGTGCATTGTGGGTAATTCACAGACCGTATAATGAAGAGAGGGCTGTCAGAAGTATTCAATAAGTCTGGACCATCAGACGTTGCCTTCAAGTTACAGCTGAACAGGAACTTGAACTCTGGAGCTTCAAATTAAAAGCCTTATCTGTGAGCACTGTATCTGTAGATAATGAGATTACTGTCATTAAAATGTTACATCCAGCGATGGAGAACTACTTTACTTCATGTAGACGACTTGAACTGCTTGTTAGGAACAAATTGCCTCCACAGCTGCGTTTAATTAACAGTGATTCTGTCAGAATAAGTGAAGGTTCCTCTGTGATGGTATTTAACAGATTTGTTGTAAATGACTTGTTTATGAGTGGATCCTAATGAGATGTTCACTGTTTCTGATTGGATGTGGAAGCAGAAAAGCCCCGGACGATATCTGATATATTGTTCAGTTTCTTCTTTATACTAAAACAACACATATGACAATATTCAAATTCAACAGTTAATACATTGTTCAGTCCATCATCATTTTTCAGTGTCCATTTCATGTCCATCCATGACAGGGTTGGGTTGGGGAATGGCCATTGGGACTGGGGATAAGGGGGTGTTTACTGACAAAGAGTTAGACTGAAGTTATATAATATTTAATTAATTGTATCTTTATTCCACTTGTTTGTCTCTGCTCATAAAAGTTCATATTTTCATGTCCAAAGTTTGTTCAATTGTTTAGGACCATGAATATTAAGAATTATGTTCAAATAGCGTTCTTTAAAGGTTCGGTTTGTAGGACTTAGTGACATCTAGCCATGTAGTTGCAGATTGCATTTACCTCGCATCACCTTTCCCTTCCAAGCATGAAAGAGAAACATAAAAAACATTAAAATAAATAAATAAAAACGTTAAAAACGCTCCCTCTGTAGATAAAAATGTCTCATTCTAAGGTAACAAAAACACACAATTCTTATTTTCAGATGATTAAACACTAATGAAAACACACATATTACAGTAATGTGACACACTGGAGCTTTAATGCACTTCTCGAAGGACTTATGTGACCTGAGACTCGCTGTACACTGTGCTATAGAGTCCTCAGAGCTACTGTGAGCTGGAAACACGACATCACAACATGTCCAATACTCTGATTTAAATGTGATCTTGTCTCTTTAAAGACGCCAGGGAGAGATAAACCATGAAAACACATGATGCTCGTCTGCATTCACATTTACACGCCATCGTGGCTGCTCTGATCTCTTGTTGTACGAGCTCAACCAAACATGTGAAATTTAAATAAAAGCGTAATTAAACACGCTCGCTGCGTGGCACCTGCTGCAGATGTGATGTGTAGGAGTCCTCATTAATTTTTTGCTGTATCGCTGACAATAATAGAGATGAAATATAGATGAAATATTCAACTCCGCCATCTGGCAGGCAGATAAGTCATGCATCAAAAGCTGCGGGGGGGCTGATTATAAAACGCTGCTATAAGGGAGCTAACGTATGAATTCATCTGACAGTGACATTTGTGTCAGAGAACTGAGGCTCGCTTGAAGTGTCTTTGACTTTTATGTCCTTCTGCAGCGTCTGTGTGGACTGACGCCGACGGACTGTGTATTTACATACATTTGGTGAAAATGTTCCAGCTCAGTACCGTCATATCGTTCAGTTTACAGGGAGAACGTATACTGTGTCACCGCTGTCATGGTTATTTCCTGTTTTGTTTTGTAATACTCCTCTTGTGTCACTAACTTCACTTCCTGTCTTTGTCCATTTTCCCGCCAGTTTTGATTGTCTCCCTTGCCCTGATTAGATTCACCTGTGTCTGCGTTTGGACTTTATTTATGGGACTTTATCTACTCTTGGACGAGAAGCTCATGACAGCGCAGAATGTTAACGTTAGCTAGCTCACCTAGCACCTCAGAGATAGCTAACATTTAGCTACAGTTGGCAGGTCTAGTTCGTCAGAAAGAAAACCGATCATGGTCTGTGGGTGATCTTCAGTAACCGGCTTGTGCTTTCTGGAAAGAGACGTTGCTGTTGAGTTTTTTGGCACTTTGAGCTCCACAAACAGATCTGGTTCAATTATATCGGAGAGAAAGCCGACATCTCCAAAACTCAGCAACCCCCACCAAGACCACGTAGACATTGTGTTTAACGGACTGAACATCTGGTTGTTGAACATCCTGCACAGACACTGGATGTTCTGGCTGAACATAAAGCGCCCCTGCAGCAGTGAACAGTAATGAAAAAAACTGTTTTATTCTATTGTATTTGATTGTATTTTAATGTACCTGGCTGCAATAACGACCCAATTTCCCTTCGGGGATTAATAAAGTCTATCGATCTGTCTATCTATCTAAAAGGACGGACTTCATGTGTGCAGCTGCAGTAATAAACACAGTATGTGGTCAAACATGGCTCACAGTAGCTGTGTGGTTAGCATTTATTAGCAGAGCAGTGGTCCTGATGCAGATAGCATATAACAGCGGGAATTCTCAAAGCGTTGGGCGACCTTTAACTCCACCAGTGAGATTACATCTGCCCCTCTGCCTCCAGAACGTCTGTCAGCAACAGGGTTCACTGTCTGAATCACAAATTCATCGTCAGCAATTAGTGAAACTGTTGATCTTCAATCTTTTTCTTGTTTTACTACAACCCCAGAACTGCTTTCCAAAGTCTGACACCGTGGGCTGCCTCTCCATAAAGTGCCTCATTCTCTTTATAACATTGAGTCAAACTGTGTCCATTAAAAGTAGCTGAATTAGCTGTTACCAACTCCTGTTGGCAGTGTACACATCAATGTACAGACAACTAACACTGGATTACTTTATACTGAAGAACACTTCAGTGGAGGTGGGTGTGATTTACAGTCAGCTGCAGGAGAGAGGGAGGTGTGGGGAATCACACTCTCCTTGTACTGCAGTAGTGTGCTGGACCTGGACCTGGACCTGGACCTGGGCTGGCGGACAGACCAGTGAGCTCTGCATTCACAGCAGGTCACAATGAACCCTTCCTAAGCCCTGCCCCTTTTTGCTCTGTACCCCAATCACAGTTGAGCAAACCTTGGTCAACTCTGTCCATTCCTGTGTTTAGATATGCTATGTGCTAAGCTGATCTAAGACAACCCTAATCCTAACCCACATTTTGAAGATGGTTAAAAGACAAACGATACATATATAAAAACTAGCTAACTGATGAATGAAAATTATGGAGCTAGTGTTTTGCTAACAGCTTTCAGATGTAACTAGCTAGCTAAAGATTTGTGTAGATCAGCTAGCCTGGCTAACTGGTCTGGTCTTCGTACAGGAAAGGAGGAAGTTGACAGAGGCTTGCTGCACTGTTATTGGAGCACATAACTAAAAGGGACGGGGCTTAGCTAGGGTGGCCATTTCCTTCATATCCAAAAGGAGGACACTTTGCATACACAGGGACACGCAAGCAGATATTTGTTTGGTACGATCCGGTTTTAAATGTTAATGTTTTTCCACCAGATTACATAAAGGTACATACACATACCACATAGCTAATAATAAATATACAAGATACAGCTCATGACAACGTGTCCTTCAGATTACATAGGTCTAATAAACATCATACAGAAACTGTTGTTAATGGTTTTATCTGGATAGATAAAGGGGAAAACAAATGCAGCACCTTCTGTTTCAGATGTATAGGCTTTACCTATCTACATATGAGTGTGAGCATTTTCAGAGTTTCAGTCCAACAACCGACGTTAGCTCACCTTATGTTCTCTGTGCTGAGAGTTTGATTGACAGCCTGGTGGTCACCTAGCAACTGCAGTGATCATGAGGCAATCAACACATGGCTCATTTGAATATTAAAATGAGCCATGTGTTGATAGGTCACAACACGAAAATGTAACCAATGAAATTACTTATTTTGACACACATTTTTATCCAATAAGAATTAAACTAACGAGGTAATGTGTCAGAAGGCGACCTTTATAGTTATTTTTTCAAAAGGAGGACAGGTGAGTGTCCGGACAGGGCGTTTAAAAGCCGGACTGGAAAATGGCCACCCTAGGCTTAGCAAGGGTAAATGGAAACATACACACATCATACAAAATAACCCACAGTAGTACATCACACAACGTGTCAGCAACACAACAGTTAAAGATATTTGTAGACAATAATAATGATAATAATAATAAAACTTTATGTATATGGCACCTTTTTACAAACACAAAGTGCTCGGACAGACAAAGCCATGAAAGTGAAATGAAAATAAAAAAATTAAATGAACATAAGGGGCAATGCAAAGCCAGTAAAATGCTGTTAGCTGCTAACTGTTAGCACAATGTGTCTTTAAAGCTGCTGATAGGAGTTATTTTTGAAATCATGAGCATGAGTAGGCTCCATGCAGCACAGAGGAGTTACAGGCTTGTGAAGATGCACACGCTTTGTGTTACAGTCTATAAAGTGAAGCCCATCTGCGGCTTTATTGGAGGATGTCTGCAGGAAAACGAGCGACTGTCTCGCTGCTTCTGTTTGTTGACATTTCTTCAGTCTCCCACTTGATCTCCTTTGGTCTCCGGGCCGCTCTGTGTGGGCTGTGCCGCCTCGCGCACTGGCCGAGCCTTTCACCGCCAGTAATCTCCATGGCGTCCACAGCTATGAAAGGCAGGCAGCAGTCAGACGGTGGATGAATAATGTAGCTGCGGTGGGCTGTGCGGCCGGGAGAGACACTGCTAACCTATATAGCGGGGCCCCGGTGGGCTGGACTGAGGTAGACCGGACAGAAGGGCTCCAACATCCAGCACACAAATACAGCCAGTGAGATTTTGTGGGAAATAAGTTGATTATTTTCTTCAAAAACAAGCTCTTTCTGCAAACAAAGATATTTCTGAGTCCTAAAAAACAGACATTGCACTGAAACAAAAGCAGTGGTTTTGTCAGTGGACTGGTGTGGCTGCAGTGCTCCTGGATTCAGTCTGAGATGCTACTGCAGTGGTTCATTCATGTGGGGTACAGGGTTTCTAAAGTATTTCTCCAGTCGAGTACATCCTCACATTTAAATACAATACAGCGCTGAGTCATGAGCGTCTGATTTATTAACTCACTTACTCATGCAGTAATAATAAGATGGCATTGAAGCTGCATTGAACTGCGTCTTTTTGATGAGTTACTTAGAATTTAGGTGAACATGATGAACAAGTGAACACTGAGGATGTTTGATGTTGCAGGAAACTGCAGAGAAAACAGGAATATTGAATATTTACCATTTTTATTTCTAATTTTATTTTAGGAATTATTACATTATTCTTCTTTTGCCTGTTTTGTTGTTTTTGTCTGATTTCTGCAGCTGCATTTGTTGTGGTCTTACTTTAGAACAATACTCCAGTAAACACTGATGTTGGTGCTGAATTGGCTCCTCAGTACTTCCCTGCATTATCTCAGAAGTTGGAGGGTTCTTTATCTTTTTGAGCTGATTGTGTTTCTTTCTGCTTTCGCTGCGAGACAAAGAAGTTTTGGAGAACTGCTCCATAAACAAAGCTTGAAGTTCTCATTAATGGGCCCCTCCAGTCGATCCTCTGGCGCCTCCAACCGGGGATTCTTCACAGGGCATCGTGGGCGAGGACAAATGGAACGGGTTTTAATCTTGAAAGAGCCAAATGTGCAGCCTGAAGCCCAAAAAAACTAAACTAAACTGGCACAGTCCCGGCTGCAGCGGGAGAGAATGATGACCTCACATAATCCCTGCAGAAACTTAAACAAACTGTAGTGTAATAATCTAAAGACTGAGAGCAGAATCTGAATGAACACATGAAAGCAGCTTCCTCAGCTGGTTCCGATACGTTTGGGCTGAAGAGTCCAGATGAAGAACACCTTACTAAAGTGCCAGATGCTTCCTATCTGGTCCTGAAAGAGAGAGCCCTTACAGATGTTCAGAAGTGAGTGGGTGCTCAGTTTAAATTCAGAAAACTGTGGCTCAGTCTCCCAATAAAAAGCTGATCTTACAGGATACAAACCACTTTCACACTCGTAGTTCAGTTCAGATGAATGTTGTTTTACAGCATTTACAGCCTGTTTGTGAATGTTTTCTCACCTAACTCAGTGAATTAAGGATTTAAATCAACCAAAGCAGAGCTGGTGATTGTTGGAAGGATGGGTGAGTTTTATTTCGTTTCTGTCCAGTTTGAATTTGACAATCTGCGAGCTAAAATGTTTGCTTCTGTCAATGGAGTCTGGTGGGCTGTAGTACCCAGTGTGTTGGCCTGAGCCACCCCAATCGGAATGATCTGGAAACACCCCTGCCTACAAGCAATGTTGTGCATCAGGTGTGTTTTATTGCAATATTGAATTTACAGAATATTTCTGTCAATAAGAACCTTTTAGAAAATCCGTAGCAACATTCCCACCAATGTAATCATCAAATTGTAACTCAGTCTGAATCCTGATTAGATAGAAAACGCAGTCTGAGAACACTGAACTATCTCTGCTGTGAACACCAAGCTGGTCGGCATTGTGGGAAATGTCACTGGAGGAAGAACATTACTTGTGGTTCATGTGGTGGAAAACATGAAGGAGCATTACTTTTGGTTCAGATAGTGACTGCACGTGGCCGACTGACAGTCCTCATCCACTTACAGCCACGACTGAAAGTGAGAATTGATTTTGGTGGCCTGAGTGGAAGCGGTCGGCGAGGCCCTCTGAGTCCTGGCATTTAGTGTTGCTCAAGCTGTGTGTGTGCAGATGTTTATTTCTATCTCTGTGTGTCTGAGCTAGAAAATGTTAAAAGGCTGAACTGATAACGTGAGGTCACTGGTTCAAATCCCCAAAAAGGAGGAATGGATGTGTTCAGACCGAAGAGGCCAGACGTATAAAAATCTAATTCGATGAACTCTTTCCATCAGTACAGAAGCTTCTGTTTTATAAATGTCCATCATCGTGTGCAGACTCATTTCCATTCCCACAGACGCAGATCAATACCTGTGTACTCCAGCAGCCGTTCACCCCGTCAATGAACAGAGCTGTGGCTATTTCTAGCTGTGATTCATCACCTGTACCTGTGACACGTCATCCACAGGGGCGGAGCTAGACAAATATATATCCTGATTTAATCTCAAACAATCACATTTAGCAATATTTGTTTGGAAAAAATGGAACAAATGAAGATATTTGAACTCACAAACATTATTGTGGCACATCAGTAAAGCAGTGAATAGAAATATGTATAGGTGGCGTTTGGACATTTTTAAAGACACAATTTTAAAATTCCAAATTTCACAACAGCTTTTCTACAAAATTGCGATGAAAGTTGGGATGTTTTAGGCTTTTTTTGCAATGAAATTATGAGAATAATTGTCTGTAGTACAGTCACAGTGCAGTTTGGTGACGCATGGATCAATGTTTTCAAACTGCTATGATTGATGAAACAGGATTCCTTGGTGGAGCCCACATGTGGACTGGAATTCAGTGTACAACCTCGTCTGACTGCTTCATTGCACACTCAGCTTCAGCAGGCCCCTTGCCAGAAGATCATCAATCACTGTTAAGATAGCAAAATCCACTGGACGCGGCCTTGAAGCCTTCCGCCGTACTCAATTGTGCCCATTTTAGACAATGGTTGTGGTTCTCTCTGCTGCAAGAAAGTGAAATTACATGACTGTTTGTGAGCAAGTATTGACCGTATTATCAAGAAAAATCCTGGTCGTCTTTACATTATGTTTTCCTGCAGGTGTCAAACAGGTGAATTCAGTTCATTCATTCCAACAAGTTGTGTCAGGGCCGCAGGTCGGATTCAAACCCTGCCTCAGTATATGGGTCGCCAGCTCTATCGACTGAGCTAACCAGGCACTCCCTACTTCTACCTTTTTTAAGGTTTATAACTCTCTTGGTTTTTCTGGAGAACATTTCTACTGGCTGTTTCTGTGTGGAGCTAAATCATCTGTTTCTTGTCGTGTGGCATGAACTGGTCTTGATGTCGGGAAGGTGTGCAATGACGCAGAAAATAATAAAGTGCATTAAAACTGAAGTAATGAGCTTGTTTTGAAAATGTAAGCAGTAGAGAGTAGAGATATTTAAGGGGTGAAAGTAAAAAGTTCAAGAAATCCCATCTTTAATAAGTTCCACCAATCACACAGGTTTTACATTTACATTTACTTCACACATTACACCAAACATTTTCTAAAACCACAGTTTTTATGTGACCACATATACGTGTAATTTTGCACATTTGAAATTGGTGTGTTTTTTCTGTAGATACCTGAAAACACTACTTATGAACTGTAATGAAGTATGTGTACTTCTTTACTTCCCAGCTCTGGTAATTGGAGTAGTTTTATAATTACAATTACGAGTACATGAGCACAGTATTGGAGTTGATACCTGATACTGGTTTCAGTGTGTTCCTGCTGACTGGCATTTAATAGATCACTGCATGCAAAGAAAATAAGTGAAACTAGCTTTTAATATTATATTCTCATCTCCTTCAGATTGTCTGAAATCTGCACATCACAACACTTTGTGCTTTTATAAATCCGAGTTTATGTGCGTATGTGTCGTTTCTCCCTCTGGTCTCATTGTAGATGTGAATGTGTGTGAGATTGTCTTCTTTCTGGGGACAGGAGCGATTTTAAAGACATCTTATTTCACATTCAAAACAGCAGCTTTCTCAGAAATCCGTCTCAAACATGCTGACAGAGGATAATTAGCCTCAGATGAGGTGTTACAGCGCTGACAGCGGCTGAGATTATCCTGCTGACTCCTGATACAGCGCCAACAGCCGGGGTGGACAGCCCACTCGCTCTGCCTCGTCTCAGCTGTGTTTTCATGGTCTGCGTGGCGGACGGTGGGTCATAAATATCAGACATGTGAGATAGCATCGGGCAGCCACGGAATCAGTCTGTTAAGATTGAATCTGTAAAGCTCTCACACTCACAGGTAATTTATGCTGACCATCAACCCGAGAGTCCACTGTCCGTAGAATCAGGATTTCTACCGGCCTTACACAGCACCTTATTTCAGAGCAGAGGGCAGTTTCAAGCAAGCAGTTAGCCATTTTCTCTCCACACACACAACCGAACAGAGTCGCCAAGTGAGCCTGCCAGCTACTGCTAATGACTCCTGCTGCGCCCCAATCCTCCAGACCCCACTGTCGATTACACTCACTGGCTCACGGGTAGAGAGAGAGGAATGGAGGGAGAGAGCAAGATGGACGACTGGCAGGTTGAAATTTGGGAGACAGAAGCTCCCGATCAATAATGTGACAAAGGATGTAAAACCGCTGAGAGCACAGTTTAATGATGAGTACATTAGAGGTGAAGTGTTTGATTCCAGGTGTTTCAACACTGTAAAAAAAATTTAAATTGAATAAACAGTAATATTCCAGCAGTGCCAAAAAAAACATTTTTTTTTCCTTTTTTACATAAGATCTTGTCTTTTTTGTCTTTTAAAGGTAATAACACTGTAAAAACAATTAAATGATCTATAAATCCAGGTGAACTCTGCTATAATACAAATAATTAGGCTTACATTTACAGCAGAGTGCTGTTATTATTAGATTAATATTATTTTAATCTGAGTGTTAAAAGTTATGGAACTGTAATAAAAGTCATTATCTGTGAGATTACAGTAATTATTGCTGTTTTCACTGATTAAAAACTGTATTTGGACAGTTTACCAATGCTCAAACACTGATAAACAACATTTATTCAACGTTTCTGTTGTGAAAACCTCCAAAATTATACAAGATATCTGTAAATTAACAAACAAATCCAAGTAAAATTACACACAAAAAAACATTTTTTGGGTCGAAAAGGAGGAGCAGGAAGTGTACTGCTTCTGTCCATCATGAGACTGAAATAGGTTTACACTAGCTTATAGTTAGCTAATTAGCTTGTGGACTATGAACATAATGAAGGTTATTATTGTTTGTACTGAGTACTGAATAACACTTTTACTTCATATTGTTGGGGATGCTTGATTTGTAGATTATTATGGGATGGAAGGAAGCAGCTCAACTGAACACTGATTCTTTGAACTCTCTAATGCTGTTTACACCAAATACCTGCCCTGCCTCCGTTATGTAACTTAAAAATGAGAACACCAGACAGTTTTTGCCTCTTTTTAGGCGTGAAAATGAGTCATCCTCAACATTTGTTGTGTTCTGGTTTTAGAACGATGAAGACAGCTGGAGAACGATTAGATAAAACAGGATGAAGGCTCTACAGGATGAGTTTGTCCTGGACGACTACCATGTTTTTCCCAAATCTTGCAGATTTTTAGGTTTTCTATTATCTGAACTGGGGTACATATATGCTGTAAATGGGGAAAATCCCTCTGTTTATTTATTTTTGTATTCATTTTACCTTTATTTCACCAGGAAGTCCCATTAGATCTGGCAAAAGAAACATACAACATATTAAAATCCAACATAATACACATTAAAACAGAACAACTATTAAACACACTGGCCTCAAGAACAACAACCACATTCCTCTGATGGATGGATGGATGGATGGATGGATGGATGCATATAAAGGTGTCCAGTTCTAGCCCTGAATGTTTACAATGTCTGGCCTCGCCTCTTCCTGGACTGTCGGTCAGTAAAAACATTTGATAACATCACCTGTGCTGTACAAAATTGTGATGGGTGTTTCTCTCTATTATCTGACATTTAATATACTTAATTATTCGTTGAAATAAAAAGATTTAATTTTCACTGCTGAGACTAAAATGTAAATAATGTGATAAATTGAGAGACATATCCACACACAGCTCCACAACCTCTGCTATAGACATGCCAGGACAAGAGCTATTTAAGAAGGAACAGTGTCCAATAAAGACCAGATAGGCCTGAACAGAGGCAGCAAGCCCTGAAGGCACCACCCAGTCACAGCAGGAACGTTGGGCGAGCTGAATAACGCATGCAGAGGAGACAGTGAGCAGTATTCAGCCCACGGCAACGCACAGCAGCTCAGACCGTCTCTAATGTACACTGCTTCTTTCATTGGGTATTCCCACAGGAATATTAGAGGAAAGATTCAGCTCAGAGCAGCACACCACAGATCCCTCACATCGCCTTATTCGCTGCAGCTGTCCATCACACTCGCTGCAAATATACCTCCTCCCTCTCTCATTCTTATTTCTCTAACGGTCTCAGGCTGAGGCTCATTAATTCTCTCTGAGTCTCTCAGCAGCACGGGAGCAGTTAACAACACCTTTATAAAACATTTACATGTAGGTTTCTTCTTCTCTCTGCAATAAAAGCTATAAAATGGGTATAAACAGTAGAGGTATGTTCTATATGTTGTTGTTGTTGTTGTTGTTGGGATGGAGACACGATGAATCCCAGGGAAAAGCAAGTGAGAGCTGCTCCTGCTAAACAACAAGAAATCAAATTAAAGTTGAGTTGTGTTCTTCCATTATCCCAAATGTTTCCAACAATGTTCTAACTCAGAAATCTGTCATTTTATTCAGGTCACGCTGCATTTTACCGTTCACCTGTCAATGGCGTCTTATCCCCTTTGTGCCTGCGTCAGCATTGTGGTTGCCTCTACAATGTGTAACGTTAGCCTGCTGCACACTTACTAGCACACTGACACTGATGACTCTTTGCTAGTTGGAGTTGAAATTTGGTAGCAAATCACAAGGCAATTTTCAAATACTTTAGCATTGATCCAATTCGGACAGTGTCCCAAAAGAAGTTTTTCAGTACCCAGCCCTACCGCTGTGTCTGCAGCCTCACAGAGCTGCTGGCATTGCTACAGACTGTTGGTCTGATTTTCTTTCTGTTCTGTTTCCTGTTTTGATGTTTGAGCCTCCAAACTGACTCCAGTCCCAGAGCGAAACCTCCGACTGAACGCAGCACTGCCGTCAACCAGCCTTTGATTGTTCTGCTGATGTTTTGACATTATTTCAGTCTACAGATGCTGCTCAAAGACAAAGACACATCCTACATACCTCGAAGGAAACAACTGGAGCTCATTCCCGCAATAACTAGAACACACAGATGCAAATGGCACACACACACACACACACACACACACACACACACACATTGTACTAAATGTCACAGTTGAATGCTGTAAACACACACAGTTAAAGTGGGAGGAAGCAACCAACTTTGATCCTGCCTCTATTTTTATCAGCCTGTCATGTGTGTGGTTATATGATATATGTGTGGTTAGTGGAAGGTGTTAGCGTGTGCTGCAGTACACACTATCTGCTGTGTGTGTGTGTGTGTGTGTGTGTGTGTGTGTGTGCGTGCATAGATGAGCATGTCTGAATTACTCAGTGCCCAACAAAGACCAGGCCGGGCGTGCAACATGCATTTGATCTCAGCAGCCAACAAGCAATAAATTTTATATCAGGCTGGAAATGGAAATCCTGGTGGGCCGCTTCTAAAGGAGCTGATCAGAATACAGACGCCCTCAAAGAGAGAGAGGGAGGGAGAGAGAGAGGGAGAGAGAGAGAGAGAGAGAGAGAGAGAGAGAGAGAGAGAGATGAAACAAGAGAAAATAAATGATGGATGAATGACAGAAAAGAGCAAAAAAGATCAAAGTGAGAGAAAATATAGATATTGAGAGAGCATTTAAACGTACAGTATGTCATTTCTGCCACTAGGGGGTCTCTCACATCCAAACAGAAACACAACGTACAGCTGACACTGAGGCGATTCATTAGTCATTAGTTCTGCAGGTATTTGACGATAAACCAAAGAATTGTTCCACAAACTGTGTACCTCATGATGTCACCCATTGGTTTGTGGAGTACTGTTGTCAAGCCTCAAGATGGATGATGGATAACGTTAACAGTTGGCTACAAACTGACTCCTCTTCCTCTGTTTCATTCCTCTCCTGTTGCTGCCTGTACCCGCCGCGTCTTCATCCCAGAGTCACAGTCCTGGTCGGAGCCACTGGGAATCAGTCGGCCTCCGTTGGTCCGCCCCACTCTGGTTCTGTGGCTCATTCAGCTCAGTGTTCAGCTCCTGAATGCAGTTTAACGTGGGTTTGGTTTTTATGCGACTGCCAGACTGATGGAAAGTGAGTTCATGTCCACTGAGACTCTTCACAGCAACGGTTTACTTGTCTATTCGGGGGCATTCTTGGGGTGGGTCTTTCCTGATTATACCTCTTTTTGGGCACACTTTGTTTTGCATCCTTTGTTCTGACAAAAAGAAACTGAATCAATCTTATTGTATGTTCAATTTATGGCCTAATCGCTTCTGCAACATGTGTACAACAGACTTGAGTTGTCATCACATTGTTCCTCCTTGTATTTGGTTGAACAAAACTTGGTTGTTACTTAAAGACGTCTCATATCTGACTAGAATAAATACACTGTCTGTGTACTTTAATTTCATCTGAGGTTTATTTAAGGGAACAACCTCCCCTCCCTCCCCATGGCAAGCTTTTGTTCACACAACGAGCTACAAGGTTGTAAAGTAAATGTGGAGGAGAGAGATTAATATACTGTAGCGCCGAGCAGTCTTAAACTTTTTCAGCTCGGGATCTAATTATGATAATTTATTCCCACCCAGAGACCAGGGCTCATTAAAACATACAGGTAGCCTTGTCAAGTCAAGGCCAATCACAAACAGGCCTGTGGCCCATTTTGGACCCCGACCCAGCGCTTAATAATTGCTGCCAGAGAGCAAGGTATTCCATTTCTACCACAACTTATTAGTACAGTCACCTCAGCGTGCTGCTCTGGCCTACAGCACCACTTTACAACACTCAAGTATGAAGAGTGATTAATGCTGAGGTCATAGAATCCTGCCAACAACCGCTCTTTTCTCGAAACAAACTGTACAGATGTTTTTACAGATTTCATCCATTATGGCTGCAGTTGTCCTATCAGCTCCAACCACCTACAGCAGAGCTGGTGATTGTGGGAACAGTAGAAAGACTACTACAGCCGGTTTGGTAAGGGATAATGCTCGACGTGGTGTTCATTATCAGGAGTTAATGGACGACATGGAGACCAGAACTGCAGACAGAGAGCTCATGTTCTGTTAGCAAGATTCAAGTCAATAAAGTCAATAAAGCTGCCGATACTTTCCGTATCCAGAAGATTACAGACGTGGATCTTTAAATGATATAATGCGATATACAGATCTGGATACATTTCCATACACTTGTATACCATTGGATGTTTCCAGATACTGTTCCTTATTGTCCAGTGCGAGTCAAGAAATTAAGTGTGTATGAAGACTAACGAGGTCTTAGTTCCGTAAAGAGAAACTTGAATTTAGAAGGTGTGTGGTTGTATTTTTCGAGTTAAATAGGAAAATAAGTGTTTTTCTTTAACATTCTCTCAATTTAGTGAGTTTATGATGTTTATTAAAGCTGTTAGAGCTTGTTGCATGAAGCAAAATCAGTGCGGGAGGTGGTTTCATTGATGCACGTCTTCCTGTCTGTTGTTGTTTACTTGTGTGTTTTGTCCTTAAAAAGATCATCAGCTTCCTTGTTGACCTTACTTGATGTTCGGCCATGTTAGCAAAGTTGTCAACTTGCTAATTTGTTGTCCATATTTACCACAGTGGGTTTGCAACTGGAGTCCCCAAAACACACAGATATCAAATCATACATTGAGTTGATTTAAGTGACAATGTGCAAATCCTACTGACCTACTTTTGCAAGCGTAGTCTTACATGTAACTGTTTACTGTGCATATTGTACTTGTAAATGACAGTTTCTGCAGAAATGTCTGCACCAGTCAGAAATACCGTCTATGATAATGTAATGTAATCTTTTTAATGTTAAATCTCTTATTTTATTTATTTATTTCCCTGTTTTTCAGTCTGCCTCTGTTCTGTGAGTTTCCCCTCGGGGATCAATAAACTCCTATCTTATCTTGAGGAAGGAAACTATGTCAGCTCTGTGACATGAAGTGAACAAAAGGAGGATGTTTTTTACACTAATTGTGTCACTAAAACAGAAGCTAGAGATGACACGTTTGTCGTCGGATTCATCGTAACTTCTTCTGACAGCAGAGGAAACTTTCTGCACACAGATGCATCCCTGCAGACTTCATTAGTCAATCAAAGAGTGGAACTGCTGAACACAATTAAAATGTGCATTTATGTCGCAAACCATCAGTTCAGCTTGCTTCAAATTGTCAGTTTTGTATGGCATAAAGTGGATTTACATTCGTATTTTTCCATTTTCTCTCCAAATTTTCATTCTGGGTAAAACGTATAAAAGATTCTAATGCTGCAGGAATCACCCTTCAAATGCAGAATTACGTCACTGGCGGCGAGGAAGCAGGTGCTGCTGGTATTTCCCTCGTTATCAGCTCCAGTACAAGTGTCCTTGTTAGCGCCGCCCAGGCTCTGTGTGTGTCCTGATCTGCTGCTGGCATGCTTTATGAGCACAGTGAGTAGGGTACAGATGGTGGTCTCACCCCACGGGTCACCCTCTGTTCCTCGCTGGAGGGACTCGAGCTAATATAGAACGCAGCAGTAGCACTGACAGCCACACGGGAGGCTGTGTGCAGCATGAAGTCCGCTGTGTGCGGCCGGTAAACCTGCGAGGGGGGGAGGTGTTAGTCCAACATCCAAAGAGAAACACTCATCGCCATCACACATCTACAGGGGGTTAATTGATCGAGGTTTGTTGATTAATGGCTCTGTGATTACTTGGGCACAGGCTCACTTTCCACGTGAAACTCACACAGGACGCCATCGCAGCTGTTTCTTAGTGATGGACGACTGACTGACATCCTTACACCCCTCGTTTTTTATTGCTAAATGTAACAAAGCAGCGTTAGTATGATGACATATTGAGGGATTATTTTACTCCAAAACATGGCACATAAATCAGCAGTGGTGAAATGTATGTTGGATGTTATGTGGGTCTAAACCAATATTAATGAAAGTTTGTATCATATCAACTTTAAATTAGGTCAGTATGATCTGAAGACATCAGGATGAAAGCTGTGATTATATTTTGGTGGTAATTTTTATGTGGAACAAGATTCCTGTGGTGTGGCACCAAATTTTTATCTTTCACCAAGAAACAGGAAGTTGTTGTAACTTTAGAGTCCAATCAGCATCAATCTTCACGTTTGGTAAGAGTCCTGCCCTGAACATGTTATACTTTCATTAAATGATGCCATGAATCTTCTGTTGAACGCTGTGGCGAATGTTGATGTTTTAACAGTGATTTTCTGGGGGGGGGCTAAACGTGCTCATAAACTCCCGTCAGAAATGGGAATGTGTGACAATGATGTGGGTCTTGTGCATGGGTGTGGCAAAACAGCCTCTTGGAAACTAAACCCAACAGGAAGTCATCCATTTTGGCTTTAATGGACCATTTCCAGGCGTTGGTTCTCTTACAGACTTACTCGGATAAACTTCAGATTTGATCTTTGTGATCTAAAGACCTTCACAATTAAAAGTTGAGCTACAGTTCTGCATAAATGAATGGTGTTGGGTGTTTGATACTAACACTTGAATTAAACACAGAGCCACAGCTCGTACCAGTGGGACATTCATGTATTCTTTTCCTCAGCGACTGTCACAGTGTCCATAAATGCAGATAAATGAGGCCTGACGCAGCATTCACAGCAATCTGAGACCAAACATGTGGCTCTCTGTAATTGCTAATAACCACATATCTCCTCCACTCCTGGGCTTGTTGATGGATGCCTCCACTTTCTCCACTATGCTTTTATAAAAAGATCACTTGGAGTGCAATGGATTCCTGAGCTTCCACCTGGGACATTCCTCATTTAACTGAGAGGAATTAGCATATTAGCACCAGTTTAGAGCCAATCCAAAGAACTTATCCTGCCAAGCCTTGTCCTTAGTTGTTCCAATGCAGCCAGCCAAGAACGACAGAGAGACATACAGAGAGAGAGAGAGAGAGATAGGAGAAAGATCAGAGAGTTTCTTCCCATCTTCACCCACAATGCTCCTCTTTTTTTAGCATTTGCATCTTCCCTCCTCTGTCAGCTTTTCTGTTATGAGCTTAGCAGAGAAATGCCTGGAATTCCCTCCATTAGTAAGAACAAAGCGACAGTAAGTTGCTGCAGCGTTGTTGATTTAACGTGCTGCAGCGGCTGATGGGCTTATAGAGAAGACAGAAATGTCATTAGTCTTTGTGGTTGACTTGTTCATTTGTCAGTCGGAGTTTGGATGTACGGTAATGCAATAACTTGTCATTGCATTTTCCCCCTTGTATTACAGGGGAGCAATTCATAATTCATGTTTTAGTTAGAGAACGACTGCAAAGTTTTGCAATGAGTTTCAGACACGGCGGGTTATTGTGTGGTTTTTGTTCGTGACTCTGGAAACCAATATCATATTCACCGCATGTATTATTCTGCTGCAATTCATGATTGATCTTCCAGTGTACAGTAGCTCATATAACACAGCCTGCGTCACGTTTTCTATACTCTACCATTCACATCTGAATGTGTACCGGTACCCAACGGCATCCTCTCTCTGTAATAACAAAAAATGTCATTTCGGTCATAAAAAGTAAGTCCAAACTTCTCTCACTACCGCTTGCATTCACAGGGTCCCCACTATTTTTAAGAAATTATTTTCCTGGACTTTTTTTTTGTAGGACATTTTCCAGGGAATTTTTTACAATACAGGACAGCACTTGCTCACAATGGTGGTCGGCGTTTATGGGAAACTGCGTTGGCTTGATTTGATGGCGCGCTGACCCAATTCTTCTGCTTCGGCCTCAGAAGAGCATAAATAACTTAAATCAAGTAGAATACATTTTTATTGTACAGAAACTGACATAGGAGCAGAAGTGTCATAGTGCAGTTGATCCTAATAACAGGTTCACATTATCTGAGTGAGAAGTTAAAACAGTTCAGATTTCCAGGTTATTTGGGATTCCCATATGAACCATATAACCGGTTGCTTCCTTATATATTCTGTAATACGCAGAAGAATGTGTCCGTTTGGACTTTGTTGGACATCTGGTCGGGGGCCTCTGTATCTTAGTCTTCTTTACAACTAATCGGGTGCCAAATGTTCTGTAGGTATAAAAGAACAGATGTGTGTGTTACTGTTTCCGGGCTGTAAAAACGAGGTCGGGTTCGAGTTCCCGTCTGCGGCGCCGTGTCCCAACAAGCCACTAATATAAAGCGAGCTTGTTAGGAAAAAAGTCTCTGAACGACGTCTTCATTAGCCAGACGTCAGGACGAGTTTCCGTCTATATCTATTTGTGCCTGTCTCTCTGTATCTCCCTCTCCTCGTCTGTCTCTCTCTCTCTCTCTCTCTCTCTCGGTTATATTTGTCTCCTGCCCGGTGCCTCTGGTGCTGCCTCCCTACAGACACTCAGTGGATGATTGGCCATTTAATATTTAATCTGTCTGACTCAAAGTTTGGCAGAGCTGCCGCTGTTGTCTGTCTCTCTGCAGTGTGGGCCCTCTGCCACGGCCTTCGCTGCCAACGAGAACATAAAGAAGGACGATGCCATAAAGAGGGGACTACTTTTATTCTTCACTGTACGGCTCAGTGCAATGTGCCATAAGAAACTGATATCTGCTCCTCGTGTAGGACGGAATAACAACATGAACTTTTCACTTATACAGTCCGACGAAAGGAAAGAAAACAGCTTGATGTGTTTTTTGACTGATGTTCATATACAGCAGCATTATTCAGCTACGACAGCTCACACAGGAGGAAGGTTTATTCCTAATAACATTATCTATTGTTGAATCCAGAGCTAAAAGGGGTCCTCCTGGTCAACACTGCTCTTCCCAAAAGTTTGGAGCCACGATCGCATTGTTTTTGATCCATCCATTCGACCTCCGCCCACTAGCTTACCCTTACATTTTAGCTCCTAACTAATAATGGATGTATTATAAGTGCACTACATGCAAAATGTTATCATTAAGCCAACTAGTTTATTAACATTAGTGGCTAAATTTAGACAATAGCAAATATTTTTGGAGTTAGCAGCACGCTTGTTAGCTTAACATGTTATGAGCTGGATGTTTTTACCTAGCATGTTGTTAGCTGGTTGTTGTTGATGTTTTAGAAATATTACTGAAGATTTAGTGGAACTGAACTGTGTTCGTTCGCTTAGCATGTTGGTTGTTTTTACCCATTATGTTAGCTAGATTCAGGCCTTAAAGAGGAATGATCATACAACTTGTGGCGTATTTCATGAGCCGTGATAACCACCTGAAATCGTATAGACTTTAAAGTCTGATATAACAGTAATTTCACCAGGTTATTATAAATGTCCACAATCTTTGGGTTTGTCAGTTTTCTCACTTTGTATCCACTGAAAACAGCGCTGGAGGCTGAAAGCTTCACATGTAAGAAATGTGAACCCAATATTTTCACAGCTAAAGAAAAGTACAGGCAGCAGCCAGTCTGAAAACAGTTAAAAGCCTTCATTTCTAACCTAGAGTAACACCAAGAGTCGAAGCATCAAAAAGGGATGAGTCACTGCGTCGTCTTCACCCTCTGTTACCAACCGCGGGAACGAGGCTTTATGTGTTGTTCCTTTGATTCACATTCAGTGATTTCATGCACAGTTTAGTTGCTTTCCCACCTGGTGGAGTTTGTTTAGAGGACATTCAAGACTTCTTTCAACAGAAGGGATCATCTCTGGAGACAAAGAAGAAAAGCTTTCACTTGAATCTCCTCCCTCCCTCGGCTTTATCTGCTCATTACACCCACCTGTTTCCCTTTGCCTCCAGAGCCCCGGGACGCAGCAGCAGGTATTAAACGTATTGAATGCAGAGTGAATTGACTGTGGCTTCATGAGGAGGGAAAACCTGGCCGGCAGGGGACTCAAGTGTATGACAAACGGTCAGCGAGCAGCGGTGTGAGGGGGTAAAAGCTGGCTTTGACAAGAGTCAGGGCCAGGTTTGCTCAGCGTGAAACCTTTTGCTTTACTTCAACACTTCTTACAACTGGAAAATGGCCGTGACACAAGAGTTTGATTGAGCTCTCTTACACAGCGGGTGTAGCACACAACCTCCTCCACCGGCTGAGAAATGGGGCAGAAATCAGTGTTTAAATGTTTTAAACATCACAGACATTTCTGTATTTCATTAGTTCTTTAAAGCGGCGTCCATGTTGGTGAGACTGCTGCAGTGATGATGTTTTCATTAGGCGCTCATAAACGGGATGAAGCCCTCAGAGAGCCACAGGAGAATACATGTTTCTTTTACTAGACGTCTATAAATCTTAGTTTATGAAGCCGTGTTGTAAAGCGCTCTGATGGCTCAATCTGATGGGCACAAATACGGCACATATGGTCGAGATAACGCTCTCATAATCAATTTAACTTACCTGCTGTCACGCAGGAGCCTGTGTGTGCGTTTTGGCAAATAGTGTAATTATGTTCTCAGAGTCGGTGTGAGAGTGTAAAATATCACACCAGTAGTACTTCATTTAAAGCAGCAACAAGGAACTTTCATTTAATGTTGATTCTAGCGGCCCCTGTGGACAAAAGTGGTACTGTTTCATTGATGTTAATGACAATCTGACCTGATTAACTGATGGTTGTTGATGTGGGTCTTACAGAGGCATCAGTATTAAAAATAATACGAGTAAAAGTCTTTAATTCAAACTTAACCCTTTACCGCAGTGCGGTTTTTAATATAGGCATCATCTTCATTTATTATTATTATTTATTATACATCAAATAATAAATAAAATAACGTCAGTTAATGTTTTTAATAAAAATTGTCAAGAAGATGGCTACTTACATCTGGTAGCTACCTAGCTAACGATTACTGTATATTAGCTAGCTAGTTATATAGCCTTTTTTACATTAGCTAACATTAGCTAAGCTAAGATGTAAATATATATACTGTATTTGTCTCTTTTGCCTTTTATAGCATAGCAACATAGCATATCTGACTTTAAAATAACATGAAAACATTAAACATTAAATTGAATTCAGGCTACACAGACGCTGTGATTGGTTCCTCGGAGCCCTGTGACATAGATTAACTGTAAAGTTTTATTCTGTCTGAGAATCAGTAAATAAATGATTCTGTAGATGGTAACGTCCGTCCCAACGTCCGTCCTAAAGCTGCTTTTCTCCAAACAAGAAGCACTTGAGCTGTTTCCCCTCTCGTCATAATCACCATGATATACTGAATGTATTAACGCACTCTAATGAGGTAATTACTTTGGAAAATGAATGCCTTAATTAGCAAATTTTTCTTTTCCAGCGTACTACGTGCCCCTCATGGGTGGTATTAACTTTAATTTCTTAAAACATTACGAAGGAACTCCGCCTGCAGATGACAGCAAAGGCATATTCATTCACTCTCTCACACATTCATTCATTCACTCTCTCACTCACTCTCTCACACATTCAATCACCCGCTCACTCACTCTCTCACACATTCAATCACCCGCTCACTCACTCTCTCACACATTCACTCACTCTCTCACACATTCATTCACTCACTCTCTCACACATTCATTCACTCACTCACTCACACATTCATTCACTCACTCTCTCACACATTCACTCACTCTGTATTTATTTCTCTTCACTCTCCTGTGAGATGTTAATTTCTGCAGTAAATTGTTGAGGATTGTGGGAAATATTTCTCTCTGCAGGTGAATTTCACAGAATGAAGTCTTCATGTTGTTCTTAAATTGTTGTGTTCACAAGAGTGCATCTACACACACACACAGTCACACCCACTCACACACACACACACACACACACGTACCCGCTTTGACGAGCCATCAAAACCAGACACAATCACAGACTGTTTCATCCAGTCATTTCCCATTTAGACCTTTTATCTGCCATTTACAATACCAGCAATTTAACACTCTCCAGCTCTCAGCGCTGACAATCACAGCCTGAACAAAGCGCCTCAGATTCCTGGGCTCTGTCTGCGAACCGCCGCTGGTCTGGGAGTGTAATCTGTCTCCGCTTTAGCATGCACGGCAGGCAGGGGACCAAACTTAATCTGGCCTGTGATAGCTAGCGAGCTAGCCGCGCCGAGGATGGACCGGCATCACTGGAGCAAATCACTGAGGGGAGATTCATTGTCAGCGCTGTTGTGTGAAGCAACTATCGCTCTGAAACACGCCTGGCGCCGAGCTGAACGACATTTAAAAAGCCCACAGAGAGCTGGATGCTGTGGAGAGGAGGGTGTGTGTTTATGTGAGAGAGCGATACAGAGCGCCTGGAGCATATCCACTCAACAGTCAAGTGTTTCATTGCTGCTTTTAGCAGAATGCTGCTTCTCTTAGCGGCACTTTGCGAATGAATGCCGGGTATTCACACAGTGCAACCACAGGATCAATATGTGTGTTTGTGTGTGCGTGTGTGCGAGAGGCCTCGAGAACAAAATGAATGAATGAGCTGCCATTTTGTTGATGATTGGTTAATGGGTTCTGGGCAGGACGCAGACTGTGGAGTACATGGCTCTGGCAGGGAGACAATCCGAGAGCCACTGACAGACAAATAAAGAGAGTGAATGAAGCAGCTGCTTGAAGAACACGTCTTCAAAATGCTTCTTTCATTACAGCAAACCTGGAATATACAGTAGAAATCATCAACAGGGTTATATGTTTGACATTTATATATATATTCTGTGTGTTGGATTTGCATCTTATTGATATTTTATATTGACAGTGCAGATACAGACCCCGTACTGAGGCTGGGTGCAGATACAGACCCCGTACTGAGGCTGGGTGCAGATACAGACCCCGTACTGAGGCTGGGTGCAGATACAGACCCCGTACTGAGGCTGGGTGCAGACACAGACCCCGTACTGAGGCTGGGAGCAGATACAGACCCTGTACTGAGGCTGGGTGCAGATACAGACCCCGTACTGAGGCTGGGAGCAGATACAGACCCCGTACTGAGGCTGGGAGCAGATACAGACCCCGTACTGAGGCTGGGAGCAGATACAGACCCCGTACTGAGGCTGGGTGCAGACACAGACCCCGTACTGAGGCTGGGTGCAGACACAGACCCCGTACTGAGGCTGGGTGCAGATACAGACCCCGTACTGAGGCTGGGTGCAGATACAGACCCCGTTGGTGCAGGTTTTTATTGTCTATAATTCAGACGGAGTAAACCTCGAGCAGCTCGGAGCTCAGATTTAGACTCTGAAGTGCTGTTGAAATGACTGAGAAGCTAAATAATGTCGCAGACGCTCCCTCCAAGCTTCCCAAATGGGCTATATTAAAATGTTCATTGTAACTGGAAGTGTGCCATTCAATTAAGTGAGGTCATTCAAAATTTAATTGGCAGCTCGGTCATTACTTAAAAGTTTGAGTGCGTTTGGACCTCTTCACCTCGTCTCTCCTCTTCAATATTCCTCCTCTCACGACCTCACAACCTCCTCACCTCCTCTCTCCTTCGTCCCTGTCATCTTCCCTCCCTTCCTCCCCCACTCCTCACCTGCCTTACACTCCCTCCCCTCCTCCTCCCTCCTCCACTGCTCTGTTTTGGGCGACAGCGAGGTGAGTATGGAGGGCGATGTAGGACAAATGAATTAACAGCATCAGATTAAATAGGATTACTGCACTCAGTGACAGAGAGGGGTTTGGTGCTCCTAATGAATTATGTAAGCACAAAGAGTCCTGACCAGATTTAATGACACGCCACTGAGCGTGTGTGTGTGTGTGTGTGTGTGTGTGTGTGTGTGTGTGTGTGTGTGTGTGTGTGTGAGGGCAGAAATCACCTGTTAGTCGAGGAATAACGTGATGGATGGTACAGGAATGTGTGCGTGTGGTTGTGTGTCTCGTGTGAATCAGTCAACAGCGACTTATCTAACACACTTGAGTCGACAGTGAAGTGGCTGCAGCCAGGTATTATATATTAGTCCTATATGGGCCATATATTTATAATCACACACGCAGGAACTCACACCACAATCAGGGTTATTGCTCAGTGGGTTTCCACATACGAGGAAGTTTCCTGTGTACAACGGTGCATAACAATGAATATAAATATAGAAATATAGGATGAGGAAAAATATTCAAATATAAAAAGACAATATGGCCATTATTTACAGGTTAGGCCAACTACGTTTCTTTGTGTGATATTTTATGTATTTCTGTAGTTGTTTTTGTAGCCAAATAAGACAATTAATAAAGACTTAAACATCTCACCTTTATGTCAAAATGAATCTTGTTGATTTCTGGGATTTACCAGTTTCCTTATTCTTCCTCTTTTCTGATCGAGAGCTCTTCTACCAAGACAACAACCAAATATCTAGTTTCACTGTCCACAGATAGTTTGTCCACAAAAAAACATACGTTTATAAAAAACACATGAATATTATACAATAATGTTAGATTATATGTTTTATTTTAATTATTGTGATTGGACATTTGTGAGCTGGAGAAATATTCCATCTATCGCTAATCTACGTTACCTCTGCTGATAACAATCAATCGCACACACGCCTCCACTTTAACATCCAGTAGGATTCATAATTCAGCTCACCTGCGTCACAGTGGTTTTGATGGTAAAGAATATTTTGGTGCATCTGGAGTTGTCTATAAGATATTGATATATTGATGATACACGAGCACATGCCGTATCATCCAAGGGTTTTATAGTTTTACTGGGGATCAATGGAGCAGTAATATTTATGTAATAATCCAACCACTTTAATTACTATAAAAATTATTATAAAATATAATCTTTGTGAATCTTTATGAAAACTGGATGATATTTTGTTCGTACAGCGTTCTCTGACCTTGGAGGAGAGCGAAAACAAGAAAACCGTGGTGAAATAATGTGCTCGTATATCGCTTCCTGCATGAGGCCCAGCGTGATGCAGAATTACAAAGTGAGGGAATATAGGTTTGTATGTTTAAGGGACGGTGATAGAAGTACAAAAGCTTTAATCTGAGCATTCACTGTTAATGTGTACGTTATAGTTTGTACAGGAATGTGTTCACAGTACGAAGCTGCAGCAGGGTGGTGGTGTACTTCTGAAATGCTCAACCCTCTCCACTGTCTGTGGAGCTCCGGGTTGTTCTGGCTGCACCAGCGACACAACAGAGGCACCGACACGTAAAGACACCATCACACGTTGGCAATTAGAAACCATCCGTAACACGTGAACCACAGTTTCACCTCGCTCTATTAAACCAGTTCTCACCCACTGCTGCACTGTACACCCCGCTTTCCCAAACAAGCTCCTCGCTGATGAGGAGAACGGGAGGAGAAACTGAGCCAGACGAGGAAGATTAGAAGAGGGAGAGGAGAGAGAGGAGAAAGACATGAGGAGGAAGAGGAGGATAAAAGGATAAAGAAAGTGAGTCAGTCAGCAGAGAGGGTTATTGTCAGACTCTCTTTTCTTGTGTGAATCACAGTCTGATGCACTGTTTTACAAATATAGTGATAATGACAGCGCGCGCACACACACACACACACACACACACACACACAGTGACTCAGTGTGTATAACCATGCAGCAGTAGCTTGTTGCTTTCTGCTTCATTTACCCATCCGTCGGCAGGCTGGGAAAATAACAGCGTGTTGATGAATGCAAGCGCCTACGTGTGTGTATTTTTGTATGAGTGTGCTGTTGTGCCAAAATGTCAGCCTGTGTGTGTGTGTGTGTGTGTTTGTGTGTGTGTGTGTGAGGGGAGGAGGAGGATATCAGAGAAAATGAGAGGTTGTAATGAAATCAGTGATTGCTGTAGCTCGAGCTAGCAGGGTCATTGTAATTAAGTGTGATTACGACTCAGTGTTTCTCAGTGAGGGCCGATCCTTGTCGTTTCTCTGCTGCCTCTCTTCCTTTAAACATACACATTACATACTGTAGACGAGAGCAGCCCATTGCGTCATGCCCTGCCCACGTTCGATCAATCAGAAGGTTGGCGGTTTGATCCCCGGCTCTTCCTGCTGCATGTTTAAGTGTCCTTGAGCAAGATACTTTACCCCAAATTGCTCTAGATTCTGTGCTATCAGTTTCTGAATGTGAATGATTGAATTAGTTTCTGTTTGTGATGGCCTTCTCCATCATTGTGTAAGTGTGTAAATGTGGCAGTCGTGTTAAAGTGCTTTGAGTGGTTGGAGGACTATAAAGGCACTATAAAAGTACAGTCCATTTACCATTTACAGTCCATAAACTGATCATACTGTCTTCTTATTGTTACAGTTAAGTATATTGAGCATTGTCGTGGTTGACTGCAGTAAATCATAAATTCTGTTTCATTACCTCCACTATCCAAAGGAGATGCCTTGGTGTTTTTCAAAACGCACATCTCAAACCTGTTGAAGTTACATTTATTTCACATGAAAAACATTGCAAATGTAACAATGCTGCCATAATTTCTAGTAAACTCTGACTAAAGACACACCTGGCTGGGTAGGTGAGTTGCTGATATGGTTATCATTCAGTCAGCTGACTGAAATACAAAGGTTTTAGATCATTAATAATTGTACTTAATATAGCAATGACAGTACCTGACTGCAGTTGAATTTATCTTATGTCCCTTCGTCCTGTGTGTGCATAATGTATAAAGCAACTGTGATCGCATGTATAAATTATGTGTGGTTTATTTGAATACCTTCCAGGCTTCTTTTGGACTGAAAAGCTTGTAGTTTGTATTTAAACAAAATGATTTGGATTATTATATGGTCTGAATGGTGTTAAATAGTTTATTACAAGCTAATGTAAACTACATTGTGCAAATTATTATCAAAATTATTTAATAACAAACTCACTCAGGCTATATTACTTGAATACTTATGGCTGCAGACAAAGCTCTAGGTTCAGCTTACATTTTACGTCCCCCAAAGCATCATGGGAACTGTAGTTCCAAACTCAGAGCATGATTATGTAGATTGAATACTGACACTCTCCTCTATCCATTCATGCAGAGATATTTGTCTTCTGTTGAAAACTGGTAGAACTGCCTCTGTCTGTATGATGACTCTCACTCGCTGAATCCCAAACACTCAGACGATCACAGTGACGTCCGCTTAGTGCACCAGCCTCAGTGCTCCACGCCATATGTGCTGCGTAGGCCCCGTCAACTCCATTAGGTTCAGAGAGCACGCTGTCTAACACCGGACCAGATGTGGCCCGTTGGCTAATTAATAGAGAATACAGAGATCTGTCAGAGATATACAGCGAGCAGAGAAAAAACAGGGTTATAACACACTGTACACACACTGACACACACACACACACACACACACACACACACACTACTGCCTCCATTTTTTAAATTTTTTTATGAGTCAAAGATGGTTTTTGGCTCAGTTTTAAACCAATTACATTTTAATCTCATAAAAATTACAATAATTATGAATATGATCAAATGAGGGTTTGATAGAATTTTTCCACATAAGGATCAGGCTGATATAAAGTAACACACAAAACAGAAGAGAAAAATGCCTTATTTTTCTGTGTTTGTACATGAGTCTACAATGTGATCAAACTACTCATTTTTACTCTACTCCTTTGGAAAATAACTTAAACAGCCTTTTCTGATCTCAAAGCTGAAATGAAGCCAAAGCTAGTTGGCTGCTGTTTTGTAAACATTAGCTACCAGATGTAGCTAGCAAGCTAATGATTAATGTTGATTAGTTAGCTAGCATTTTGCTAATATCAGCTAACTTAAGATGTGACTGTATATGTCTCATATATTTTACCATCTTAAAAATGTGGTTGCCTTGTCAAAAACATGGAACCATTTAAAATGACACGTTATCAGTAAAAAAGAAACAAACATGGAAAGGTCAACAACAACAACAACAAAAAAGCAGATTTTCAAACTAAATAAGAACTTTAAAAAAAAAGAAAATCAATTAAAAACAAAAAGTGAAGGAAGAATAAACATAAATTTACTTTCCCTTTCTCTGGACAGATTCTGCTCATACACTCAGTATCCAGTCTGTACTGTCTCCAACATCCCAGTTACTGTTTCTCTCCCTCTCTCACACTGGAAAGATCTTCAGACATTATCAGTTCTGAACCAGCAGTGTTTGGCTCCAATAAAGTTTATAATTATAATGTCATTACTGATGCTATTAATCAAATCAACAGTACAGACCTCTGACCTGTATCTACAGCACTGACCTCTTTTATGAATCTGTCCTGTCCTATCCTACAGGATAAGGTTTGGATTAGCAATTTTTGGGTCCAGAATCACAGGAGTGTAGAAGACCATGTCCTTCATCTTGTTCCAGATTTTGAAGGTCAGGTTGCCTAGGTGTTTGGCCTGAGCTCCTGAGGGCAGCTGTGGACCCTCCAGCAGGGGGTGCTGTGGGACTCTTTGGTGTGTTTTTCTGAATCTCTGCAGATGACACAAACTGGCTGCTGATGGTCCAGACAGAAGAGTTTGAGTTTCTCAGAGTGCAGACTGCAGAGAGCCTCTGAAGATCTTTTAGCTCTCTCCTGTAAGAAGGCCTCACACAGGTTCTTTAACACCAGGTTACAGGGTGGTTCGTACTTTGACAATCTCTTACAAACCGGACACCCGTGTGTTGGTTTCTCTCTCCAGCAGCTCTTCAGACAATCTTTACAGAAGCTGTGGCTACATGACAGAAGAACAAGATATCTAAATACATCATGACAAACCGGACAGCAGAGATCCTCCTCTGATCTGGAAGCCATTTTGTTTCTGAGTGAAGCTGAAAACAAACAAAGAAAGTACAGTCAGTCACTGCTCTGCTCCCTCCTCTACTAACTTCACTGAACTTTACTTTCACTTGTGTTTTTAGTCAAACTCACATTCAGTGTGTGGAGCGACAGCAGCAGTGTTGTATTTTTCCACTTTTCTCTCCTGTAGCTGAACTCACTCAGAGGAAGTTGTTAGTTTGGTCTGGATGTGAATCTGATTCTCTGTTATTCAGTCTATGCGTTTCTCTTTAGTGAGGAAGAATAAACTGTGTCCTGGTTTGTGTCAGGTGAGTCAGGGGAGGGGTGAGACTTTGAGACACCTCCTCTGCTGAATGCTTTTCATGTAAAGCAGGTTGTGTTTTATTCCTAAATACTGATTAATTGCTGATGATGTAGACTGATATGGTGCAGCAGACTGATGCAACAACTGTGTTCATAATTAAAAGTTGTTTTAAAGTAGGTTGAAGAGTAAATATGTAGCCTAGCATATTAGGCTAATGTTCCTCAAATGGGGGTATGCGTTTCCCTAGGGAGTACTGCAGGGGGCACATGACAGATAAAAAAAAAAGTAAGGTAAAAAAATAGCAGAACTCCGAAAATAATTATACTATAAGTTAAATAAAACATGTAAACGTACATTTTATATTTGGTACTTTACTTTCATTGCAACTGTTAACTGCTATACTGTTATATTAGGAAATCATGAAAATTGGATTTGTGGTTGATGCATAGCAGCAATACAGCTGACAAACACAGAGAAACAAGTGAAAAAGAGCCCAAAAAATCCAGATGTTTTAATGACGAACACGATGAACGAGTGGCAACCCTTCCAAAGCAATATGCTTTTACATTTAAAGGATTTTTGTCTACCAAAAATGTTTTCCTGTTGGTCAGGGCTGGCCCAAAATTGGACCAATAAAAGTTGCCAGGGTCCCTAACCCAAATTTTCAGCACTTGTTCTCACAGAGTATTTTCAGTTCCTGAAGAAAATGCGTGTGACTGCAACATCTGCTGCTGCCACCACTCCTCACAGGCACAGCTTCTGAAAGAGTCCCAGCAAGTGTTGTGACTCACATCTAAAGATACCAACCAAAATCAGTCGTAATTTAATACTGTGTTCAAGAGATATTGGTCCAAAAAATATATGGAAGAAAAAAAACTGAAGATGATAACGTGTGTCTGCAGCAATCAAACAATTAGCGTCAAATTATTGGACTTGGACTAATTAATAGTTAATTTTAATATCACTGTTACTATTATATGAATCAAATACAGTACAGACCTCCGTCCTGTATCTACAGCACTGACCTCCGTCCTGTATCCAACTCTGTAACTTAGTATCATTGTCAAATGGACTCAATCAAATCTTTATTAATTGTCTCTGAAAGACTTTATTAAAACTTGAAATATAACTATTGTTACTGTTTAATTACATAAACAGAAAACCTGCTGTTGTGTATCTGTCCTTTCCTCTGTAACTTGTAACTTATCAACTTTCTGTCAGTTTCTGTGACTTTTCTCTTCGCCCTTCAATATTTTTTCTCTCCAAAGCCCGTTGTGCAAATAATCAGCAGCATATATAAACAAAGCTTTGATGCAAAGAATTTGTATTGATGATATTTTGGTAATCAAATTTCTTGAGGAATTGTTTCAGCTACCACAAACTTTTAAATCCTTCCACCTGTTTTGTACCCATACCCAGGCTCTGAGTGCTGACACTCGGCTCTGACCCCTCTGACTTATAGCCACATGTGTGCCGAAAGGACACAGCCACCACAGATCACAAAGACAAACACACTCATTTAATAGACATCAGCGTTCAGCAGAAGGTCAATAACTTCAAGTCCTCTTCCATTGAAGGCACGCACAAATGTCAGATGGAAATGTCAATAACCGTGTTTGGTGCATCACTGTGGCCACTCAGACTCCCTTTTCTCGCTCTCTCTTTGTCTCTTTCTGAATTTCTACTTTCTTATTCCACGCAGGTACGGAGAAGCTTCTGGGCCCTTGAATCAATTTTGGATCTCTCTCTGTCGCATTGTCATTCCCGCCTCGTACTCCTCTCTTCCTGTTCCTCTGTCTCCGTTTTTCCTTCCTCTCCTGTCAATCCCTGCATCTTTGGTTGTCTATCACTTTTCTGTCCCCTCTCCCCTTCTATTACCATCTGTCTCAGATCAATGTGGCTTTAGCTGGCGTCACCTTCCAGCTCAGGTCATGTTTGCTTCTCTCAGACTTCCCTCCGCCCTCTGTCTTTCTGCCTCTTGTGTCTCGGATCAATGCAGGGTTTAGCCATTGTCATATTGTAGTGCAGGTTGTGTTTTATTGAAGCTGTCAGGGTGCTGACCTTTACATGTCCGAAGGAAGAAAGAGGGATGCCAGCAGGTATGATAGAGGGAGAGAGAGATGACCAAGCCGCTTATGAGTCTAATCTATCAAAGGGGCAGAAGGTGGTTTGCTGCCAAACTTTGGGGTTCAAACTTCATTTTTTTATTTTTTTATTTCTCATGTCACTCACATGCTATTTATTTGTTTGTATAAATAACCTTCACTGGTATTGTTTTCTCTGGCCACCAAGCTTCATATAGTCATCATGAAACTGCATAAATAAAATTAGGCTGAAAGCTGAGGATGATAAATGTCCAATAAAGGATGATAAATAAATATATATATATTTATTGTTTCTTCTGCATTTACCTATTTATTGTGCATGTTACAGCATTTGGAGCTGCTTTTATAAAGGCTTACTAGCTAATTAAAAGTAGTTGGCATGAACCTCCAATTCAAAATGAAGGGCAATTCATCAAAAGCATTTTAGTGTGTAAGAGCTGAGTGGAGCGTCTGGCAAACTCCCCAAATCTTACTTTGCACTTCTGCATATTTCTCCTGTGTCTCTAAAAGCATCAGTAGATTATTTTTGAATCAAGATGTTTTTAATATAGGGTGCCTGGATAGCTCAGTGGGTAGAGCTGGCGACCCATGTACTGAGGCTGAGTCCTTGCTGCGGCGGCCCAGTGTTCAAATCCGACCTGCAGCCCCTTGCTGCGTGTCATCCCCTCTCTCTGCCCCCCTTTCCTGTCTGTCTTCAGCTGTCACTTTAATAAAAAGCCCCAAAATATATACTTTTACTAATTCCAACAGATTCCTCCTCAAATGGCAACAGTTTAAGGAATGACGAGGTCAGATTAAGGTGGTCGGTAGTTTACACTCCCAGACTGGGATCCTTAATGTCCAGATGAAATCAAAAATGCTTTTTTAACCCTTTAAGATTAAATAATATTGTACTAGTGCTAGTAGTAATAGTTATACTATTTAACAATGTATGCCAAAATCTTATAAAAAAATGTAAGTAACAGTCTGTAGACCAATTTCTATTTAAAGGTTTCAGATCGGATTTTCAGTGAAAATCCAAAGGATGTGACATTTGCTTCCCTGATTTGTAAATGGCAAGCTAGTTAGTAGTAGGAGCTAATGGTCCAAACAAAATATAGTAACAAGCAGAACGTTATTCTAAATATGACTGTTTTTACAGCGTTTGTCCCGGTTGGCTGCCGCCCAGGATGATGCTCGCTCGATCTATCAGCCACATTACGGTCAAATATAACAGACTGGTGAATCGAAACATTACATTTTTCAGTTTAACGCGTTATTAACGGCGTTAACACAAACCCATTTTAACGGCGTCAAGTTTTTTATCGCAAGATTAACGCCTAGCACACTTTGTAGTTTTGTTCACATGCTGTTACAACAACTAGTAACGTTAGAAAAACTACAACACCACACCGGATCTATCTAGACCGGAAACAAATCAACAGGCACGCCGCACACACTTGTTTAAGAGTAGTAGACGTTACGTTTGAGTAGATGGCGAGCGCGAGACGCCGAAATGGATGGATTCCTTGTTGTCTGAAAATGTCAACAGGCTTGTCTGTTTGAGTAACTGGCTCAAAGCAAAGAAGTAGTAGGCTTACCTTTTATTGGTAACCGTTACTGTTCACTCTTTCTGAAATAAGAGGCTGGGTTGAGCCTCTGCTGAATAAAGAGTCCTAGTTTACCTTACATGTGCACTTTGTAATTTTATTTTGTATCGCTCTGTTTTGATCCCTTAGAAAGGGCTGTTGAAGGGGCTGTTTGTGTGACAAAGTATTTTTTTCACCCTTTTATTGATGGACAGTGTTACATTGTGTGAGAGATTATTTGCTCCAAGTGAAATTGAACACTACGGTATATGCCAATGTTGTTTTCAATAAAAACAACATTTGCACAAAGCAAGCCGATCCACTTTTCCACGTTGATAAGAGCATTAAAATGAGAAAAAATAATGGGGCAAAAAGAAATCAAGGGACAGTTAGAATAGATAAAAATGTGCGATTAATTGCGAGTCAACTATGACATTAATGCGATTAATCACAATTAAATATTTTAATCGCTTGACAGCACTAATTTTTTTGTTTGCAATGTTTAATGTTAATAATCTTGTTCACATCTGACAAGTGTTTTTTTCTTTATTTTCTATTTAATTATCTCTTATAAGTCCATGATATAATAACTGACCAACTATAGTTCAGCACAATGTTGAAGCTGGAGAGCAAACTAACATATGGAGAGTTCCTCTCATTCTTTCTTCTTACTGTCACTGATCACCTCAACGTTCTCAGTTGAAAAAAATTGGAGTTGAGTCAGTTTCTGCTGACACCGATGCTTCAGAAAACTGTAGAGGACGCCCCCCTCTGTGGACTCACCATGTGGCCGTCCACCGAGACCACCACAGCTGTCCCAGGGACACCGGTCTGCTGTGCAAGCTCACCAGGGATTTTACAAACCGCCGCTCCCTGGGTAACAGTGGACGTTTAAACTTTATGATGGTTTCCATTTATGAGATTAGAGAGAGAAAGGCTTCATGGTGTGATTTTGGGCACAAGGCTGTACAGAAATAAGAAAAATCGACATACTTGATGTAGTCATGCAGTTGAGGCTGCTGTATGAACATATAATGAACAATAATATAGTAAAACACAGCTGTAATAATATAAACTATGTCTTTACTGGAGTTCATTGGTGACTTTATATCTGCTTACAACTATTATAATGTGTCATAAACTGTTTATTACATGTTTATATATTGATAATCCTTGTTAGGAAACTGTACATTCCTGTTAATACTTTTGTTTGTAAGTTGTGCAATGTAGAGCTAAAAAGAAAGGAAATGAATGGGTAACTGAACAATCTATCATTAGTCATTTAGTCCACATGAAACAGCGTATTTCCTGTAAAAATAGGTTGTTAGGGAGGGACTGAATGCCCGTTACATCCTCCGTCAAGCAGCTATAGCAGTCTTGTTAGTTGATTCACTGGAAACTCCTACTGAACAACACGGTCAGACTGGCACCATGCAGACGGAGGGCAGTTTGATGACAGGGAATACAGGGGATTTGGTTCCTGGAACCCTGGGGGCTGAGTTAGCTAACGTTAGCTGCACAAGCTAACTACCTAACAGCATAAAGATTCTGCTAGCAGCTACTTTTAGCAACATGTCCATGATGTTGTGTGGCAGTCAAATCACCTCGGTACCCCTGTCGTCAAACTGACTTCCATCTGGCCCCATGGTTGCATTAAGCAACAGCTAAACAGTGTATAAACTCTAGAGCTATGTTCTATATGTAGTTGATTCAATCAATCATCTATAATCAATGGCGTCACATTCCCTTTGTGTCTGCGTCAGCGTTGTGGTTGTCTGCCAGAAGCAGACACACACTGACTGTTTACCATCCACTGTTTAATTTTTCTTGGACCTCTGTGGAGAAAATGATCACCTCCTCTCTGCCAACAGGGTTTGGATCAATGTCCTCCTACCTTTCCTGGCTCCTGTTTTTACTCCTCCTTTTCTTTGCTGTCAGCCCTGTGATGTGTATCTCTGCCCACCAGCAACTTAAGTTTATATAGAGGATTTGTATTGTGCGCAGGTGGTACACGTCCCTGATGACAGAGTGGGACAGACTAATGGACACTGGAGATAATGGGGATTCTTTCTTTCTTTCTTTTTCTTCCATCTTACATGTTTTTCTGAGTGTCAGAGAGTGAGACAATGCCTAAAGTAACTGCAATCAACCTGAACTCAGTGTCCATCACTTTTCATCATTGCCATATTGTGCGTGTGTCAAAATGTCAGCACAATAATACGATGCCCTGTACGCGGCTCATCTGTGTGACTGGAGTAGATTCTGACAGGCAGCTGTCTCTGCAGGAGCTCGAGGAGGTGGACGTGTCTGGCCTGATGCCATTTTATGCTTTACTTCAGAAAGCACGGCCAGCTCTCAAGGCCACCCGGGTACCCGCTGTGTTACCACAAACATGCCCGTTTGAGGAGCTGCTCTTCTTCAGTGGTCTTATCGGGGCCTCTGCCACCAGGGGACCCAGCTCACAGGAGAAGAGAGCCGTAATATCAGGTCATGAAATCTGCTGCGCAGGTTGCTGAGGAGGTCTGAGCTTTCCTGATAACAGAGTCTGACACAAAATCCAGAGAACAAACCAAGAGCCTCGCTGTTAGCATTAAACATTTTTTATGCACTTTGGGTTCGGGCAGGTCGTACATGGGTGAGTTTCAGATTGGACCCATGAAGACCTCTACTTTCTTTTACACCGCATCATGAACTTTATCCTTGTCTCTGCATTAGTTGAAACAGAGTTAATTGTTCCGAAACTGCTAACGTGTAAATTATGAACCTTAATTTCTTTATTTCTTTGTGACACGACGGTCGGCCGTCGAGCCATTGGTGAGTGTCTGTGGCTCTGTTTTTACGCTGTGTTCTGCTGATCAAATATGAATCAAGATTCAGTTACTGCATTTATTATTTCTCTCCTCAAATATTTTCACAAACATATTTTAATGTATTGTTTATCTGGAATAAGAGAATGTGTGTGACCGGGCGAGCTGACAATGTTTCCTGCTACAGACGAGTCAAAACTAGTAGCAGGTCACCTCCAATGGCTGCAAAAAACCTGGTCCTGACAAATTCAGCTGTGCGTGTGTGCGTCTGACTTAGGCTACCTTCAGGGACACATTTCACACAAAAGACAACTTAATTGGGGACAAAAGCTGTGTCCTTAACCTAACCAGTTTGGATGTAAAGTCATAACTAATGCAGGTGGTCAATCAATTATTAAAGAAAGTTCCCTCATCATGGTTACAGCGTGCATTAGCTTTCTGGCTGGCATTGCAGCACATAGATCAGTTAAATATCAATAAATTAGAAGTTTTCTCATCAATGAGTACAATTCTGTTATATTTTATGATTTGCACTACCTTGAGGGACTGTAACTGTTTAGTTCTGAAGTTGTAACTTATCTCTGTGGTGCAACTGCTTTCATTTTAGTCATTCTTAAATCACAACTTATAATTTAATAGTTTAATTTACATTATAACGAGGCTGAGTCTGAACTTGCAGAACTTCTCCCATTATAATGTTTTGGAAGCTTCTGTTTGTCACATCAGTTGATATAGTTCAATATTTATGACGTTTATGACATATTTCCCCCTGGGATGAATAAAGTATTTCTGATCTTATATGAAACATTACATGTGTTGAAATTACGTCTTCACATAGACCACGATGACGTTAGAGAAATACCTTCATACCAATCAATATCATCTCTCTGTCAGCCTACAACTGAACAAATGGTGGTGAAACAGAATCCTCTCTTCCAGCAGATCTTGTTTCACCAAAACACACCAGAATTCTTTAATGAGATTAGATCGCTTTAAACTGATTTTCAAGTAGATTTTAAGTCCCTGTGCTGTTTTTCCTGCTGCAGAAGGATACTGATCACCACAATTTAAAGTAAATGAGGTCCTGTTACAATGTTGACAGCTCAGAAAAGGCCTCTGGCAATAGAAATGGGAGAAGAATAGGCAGAAACTGCAAATAAGCCGCTGATTATGTGCTAGTCTCACTAAATAAGTAAAAAAAGTGTTTGTGTTGCAAATGGTATTTTTAAAATCCAATTTTCCCCCAGATCTTTGTGTTATTCATTTTTCTTTCTCTTTCAATAAAAAACAAAAATAATGAGGCGAGTGTTTAACCTCCCGCCTCTGCATGCGTCAAACTCTGAACCCGAACGTAATGTGAGCGTGAGAGCATCTCCCAGATCAAAGGGTAATTGGAAGAAATATCTGGTGGAGGGATTTGCAACTTTAAGAGTTTCTCAGAGACTTTCCTCAGGGATGGAATTTAATTTCTGCTGCCCATTAGTGAAGACCTTGATGGACAGAGATCAAATAATCCCTGACCTCCCACAGATTTTCTATAATTACCACTAACACCTTTTACTCTTTGCTGTGTCAAACTCATTTTCCAGCAAACAGAGAAAATCTGCCACATTTATACTCTTACATAGATTAGCTCTGACGAAAAGTTACTACGTCTACCTTAACCAAACTCAATTTCCAGTTCAATCATTTAAGCTGCGGCTTCACATTTTAAAGACATCTTTTATCAGCTCCCTTAAAAGGAATTTTCTTTCTCGAATTAATTTCTTCCTTTATTTCTAAACCTTCTTCAGCTGCTTGTCTTTTGGAAATATTTCAGAGTTACGATGTTAGAATATGTCTGACAGTTATTCATCCCATGATTAATTTATCTTGGTTTATTCTGGCTCTGTTCTTGTGTTCTTGTGCTATTCTAGACCAAATAACAGGAAGTCTTTCTTGGCACATTTTATGGAGGTAGTGATGGACCTGACCCCAATGCTATGCAGCTAACGCTATGAGCTAACGTCAGTGTCTACCTTCCAATGAACACAGCTGGACACACAAAACACAATCTCTGAGAGCGAGAGGGAATCCAGTACTAATGTGGTTTTCTTGCCAGGTTTGGCTCTTGGCATCTCGGGGCTGAGATGAGATGAGACATTGGCCCTCAGAAACCCTCCACTGCTGTGGCGTCAGAAGAGGGAAAGCATTTCATTGGACGCAGCATTAGTAAACGCCCCCGAGTGCAGGATGAGTCATCAACTACTTTTATTGATTATCAGGAAACTCTAAAATACCTGAAACAGGACTTCCTGTCCCTGTTGGAAGGTAAAACATTGTTTAGTTGAACTGTTCTGTCCTCCAGTATCTGTCCTATAACATCATTTTGTGGTCCTCTCAAATGAAGCAAACTCAAGTATATTTCAGTCTTTCGTCCCTTCTGTCTCAACGCTGTGATGGGAGGAAGATGTACAAACACCATACCTCACATTTCTACAATGTGATCATAACTCATCCTCCTGTTCCCTCTGTCTCTCCCTCCAGATCCCTCAGATCAGCTATGCATCCACCGCCCCGGAGCTAAGTGACGACCGGCGATACGACTTCTTCTCTCGGGTGGTCCCTCCGGACAGTTTCCAGGCCCAGGCGATGGTGGACATTGTCAAGGCTATGGGCTGGAACTACGTCTCCACTGTGGCCTCAGAGGGCAGCTACGGGGAGAAAGGGGTGGACGCCTTCATGCAGCTCTCCAGGGAGGCAGGTAAGACTGCGGGCTGTGGGTCGAAGATGATCAGTTTCTGTTTTTTTTATTTCTCACGAGTTGGGAGTGATGCCGGGTTGGACACGTCTGCATGTTTGGTTCAGTTTGTTTGGGCTGGCATGAAAGCTGTCAGTCAAACCGTGGTCTGGCCTAACAGGATTGAGACCACCTGAAAAAAAGGGTCTCAGTGGGTTTCTGATCCAGCTCTGGTGCTGTTTGTGATCTAAAAGCAATGCTGACAATGTGAGAAGATAAGAATATGTCAATCGATTCCATTTGTTTCTCAAAGGTTATATATATGAGATTTAAATCATTAATATATCAGCTAACAGCTATTCTCTATGTAAATATACAGAGTCACATGGTGTCTCACTCCCTCTGCCTGCAGAGTTGCTAATTGTTAGAAAGACTAACAAAGAAAGACATTCTTTTTTTGTTCGAAGTGTATTTTACAATACGCCATGTAAAATTAGTGGTTTTTTTAATGGAGTCTGGTGGGCCGCAGCACCCATTTGTTTTGAGATTCTGGTACTCAAGTGTGACATCCAGTGAAGTTTGTGTCTGTAACCTTTAATCCTCATACTTAAACCTAAAACAGATCAGGTGTGAATTGTTGAGTCACAGAAGCTTGAAAGGAATTAATTACAGCGTACAGTGATGTTGGTTGCTCTCTGAATAATCTCAGTGACATTTACAGCAATCTGATGACTCTTCACAACTCACCAGCAAGGCTGCGTCCTGACATTTATGTGCTGGAGTTTTTAGGGCATTATTAAAGGACACAGCACTGCCAGGGTGCACACAGAAATCTTTTAACTGTGCTAACACCAAACAGTTGCCCAATATTTCCACATGGATAAGCCGCTGGTCATTGATCTGTGCTGGGTTTTGAACAGTGATTTGATTAAATGATTTGCCCACCAGTCTTCCTCAGTGTCACTGCGAGAGCTACTCGCACTCTTTATCCCTGACAACAGCTTCTGCTTGAAAGGAACTTCAGGATAAAACTTTGGGCTGTAACCACCGGCTGTGTTCTGGTTTTTAAAGATAATGAACAGATAAATCAATGACCAGATTCTCAGAGAGCAGAACCGACGCTTACAGTTTGTACACAGGATCTCACTGAGAATGAGCTGTCAATCACAAGGTAGCCCCGCCCTAAAGCATACCCTGCTTTATGGTCTGTTTTACTCTAAATGGGACCATCAGTTACTAAATGAACATCATGCTGTATGGAAGAAGACTGAAACTAGAGACTGAGACCAGAAACTCATCAGGAAACTGGCTACTCAAATTGTTCATCAGCGCCGCAGTAAAACTATTAAAATCTGTTATTTTCTGCATTTTCAGTCAAACTTTAAAGCTAACGAATGCCGCCAGCATTTGAATGGGAAAAGTTTGATTTACGTCACATGACTCAGTTATCCAACACATAGCAGCATTTATTGCCTTCTCACAGGCTGCGGTCACAGAGTGGGATAAAGGCAGGGGTTCTGCGGTGCTTGCTAGCAACTGCTGTGGTGAGTTTTATGGTAATTTTACTGGATAATTGTCGGCAGTGATTACTGTTAATTAGACAATAAACTGTTTACAGTGAACCTGACTGAGACTGTAGAGTTCATCAGACCACTGAATGACTGCGAGAGAAGTTGAGAGAAAACTTTAGATAAGGGAGAAACTCTTTCTTTGCTAATCAGTCTCCCACCTGACTAATCACTGTGTGTGTGTGTGTGTGTGTGTGTGTGTGTGTGTGTCGTCAGTGCCTCGCTGGAAACTGTCTAATTATATTAACGGTGTGTGAGTCTGTGGACTGATGGAAGGAACCTCCCGCAATCAATACATGGTGGATTACTCTCAAATCTGCAGATAACCTAGAAAGACCTGAGCGCACACACGCACGCACGCACGCACACACACACACACACACACACACACACACACACACACTCTTTTATAAGATATTGATCAGCTGAACAGTTTACTAAGAAGGCGTGTTCTTGGATTGATGGCATCAGAAATAAGAGGATTTAGGAGCAATTACGGCATCTGCACAATGACTCGTAATCATTAACTCCTTCATTTCTAAACCTCCTTCCTGACGGGTGGTCATTTGTATTTACTCACATTACTCACGCGAGTAACGTGAGGCAAAGTCTGTCTGCAAGACGACGAGCAAACAGCATTTAAAACGTTTGTTTTCTGAATGGAGTTTGGTTGGTCACTGTAACCTTATGGATGTTATTGATCAGTATACACTGTATCTTTATGGATGTTATTGATCAGAATACACTGTATCTTTATGGATGTTATTGATCAGAATACACTGTATCTTTATGGATGATATTGATCAGTATACACTGTATCTTTATGGATAATATTGATCAGAATACACTGTATCTTTATGGATGATATTGATCAATATACACTGTATCTTTATGGATGATATTGATCCTGTATTGACAGACTGTGGGCATATGACGGCCTTTAGCTCGAGTTTCTAGAGTTACGTGTTGTTATGGACACGTTAGGAATTGTTAAAATGTGAAATTTCTTATCTATATATATAATATTTTTATGTAGGAAGCAGATATTTTCTAACTCAGGTCTCTGGCTAATAATGCTACAAATGGAACTGGTGCTATTTATTATGCTTTCTTACAAATATGAAGCAATGTGTGTTTTATCATTGTATGCTTTATACAGATATAACCCACTGAAAACAATCTTTACCACAGTGTGACCATTCATTGATTGGACATGTCCCCAAGTTATGAACGGAGACGAGATAAAGTTCAGTTTTTATTAAGAAAGAGAGATTCCATATTTTAAAAACAAAAAAGATCCTTTTTTATGATGGAATGTGCTCAAAATCCAATAAACAATATGGATTAAAGTATACGGGACATCGGAGAGGACATGTACCCTTAGTGTCAGTGAGGTACCGACAGGTCGGTCAGTTGTTTTTATGTGAAGGCTGAAGATTTTCACGGATCTGGGTTGAGATTAAAAACGGACTCATAAAATAAAGAACACATAGTCGATACTCACTCTTGTCTTGAAAGTATATGTCAAACTGTCTTGTAGATATGAGTAAGTACTCCGTATTCACTCGTATTCTCACCCACAGCTTGAATTAAAAATGAGTGCATAAATGAGCAGGAGACACATATTTTAACTGAATGTCCACTTTAGTCCGGCCAAAATGAGAAACTACGAGGTCTCTCACATACAAACAACCACAAAAAAATATGAGGTTAGATTAGGTTTGAATTCCGCTAGTTAGAAGACGGAAAGAGGAAGTTGAGGTGGTGAAACAGCGTGGGATCATGGGAGTTGTTGTCTTCACCACCATTGGCGTCACTGCAGTCAGCTTCTCCCGGTTAGGATTCCTTCAGTGTTCATGGTTCAGGAGGTTTCTACCGGGAGCCCAATTATCCACAGAGGTCTCCTCCTCCCCAAAAAAAACGGACCCGCTGATTAAAACCACTAAACACACTGAATAAAGCAGTTCCACCTTAAACACACTGAATAAAGCAGTTCCACCTTAACAATCACTGCTTCTCCCACGCTGTTGGACAGACAAAGGACGTCCCGGAGGGGCTGTGAGCCGAGCTGTTAAATTGCGGCTGTGGCTCAGAGGCAGATCGGGTCGTCCACTAATCGGAAGGTTGTTGGTTTGATCCTCGGCTCCTTCAGGTCCCCGTGTTGAAGTGTCCTTGAGCAGGATACTGAACCCAAATTGCTCCCGATGTGTGAATGTGTTAGTTTCTGTTCGATGGGCTTTGCCATCGCTGAGTGAATGTGTGTGAAAGGGTGAATGTGGCATGTAGTGTAAAAGCCCTTTGAGTGGTTGGAAGACTAGAAATACAATACAAGTACAGGTCCATTTACCATTTACCATTTAATGTTACCTCAGCTTGTTTCTCTGATAACTTAAGATCCAGACGTCTGGGATGGGCTGCACCAACTGGTGTTTACTAAGCCTGGTTCCAACTGCAAAGTCGGTTTAAAACCAGTTTGTAAAATTGACTTATGCCAGTGCATCACCTGAAAATAAGAATTGTCGTGTCTTCGTTACCTTAGTGCGGGTATTGAATTGGTTGCTATCTTGTTTAGCTGAAGCAGCTCTCACTTGCTCATTCCCTCGGCTTCATGTTCTCTCCATCACAAGTACATGACTCAACAACATATAGAACATAGGTCTCGTGTTTAATAATTAATTTAATTTAATTTTAATGAGGAAATGTTACAGATTATAGATTAAAAGTTAATAAAATTACACATTGTCAGTGTCAGTTTCAACACGAGATAAAAGATAAACTGCACATGTGAGGGAGAAACTTTTATTATTCTGCAGCCTGGTGAATACAGACACATTTCTAAAGACCCTCAGGAACTTGCCCTTATTATCTCTGAATCAGCAGGATTGCCAAGAAAAATGCTGTGAGATATTTTCTTTCCATCCTTCAGAGGTTGAGAATGCTGACTGGGTAACTGGGCCCTTTAATACTGTCTGAACTCAGTATTGGCAGCACACAATAGCAGGAGGCAATAATGTCTCCCAGCTATTTGCCATGTGGAGCGTTTGAGTGAAGAGTGCTGGTAAAAAAATCACACAAGGCATGAAAAACAACCTGCAGGTACTGTTTGCTTCTGTGGTTAGCTTTTGTACATGAGCATTTCTGACATTCATAAAAACATACATTTCACAAAAAGACTGTAACATCACAGTGTCTGCAAGTTAGGGCCAGGAGAAACAGCAGCTTAGCCTCAAACAAGCAGAAAGATGCTTAAACATCATATATATATATGAGGTTTTTAAACAATATATCAGCAAACAGCTATTGTAGCTATATAAAGATACAGAGTCACATGGTGTCTCTCTCCCTCTGCCTGTGTTGTATCGCAGCCTCTGTGGTTTGTTTTGTTTTGCTGTTTTTATCATCTACGTCTGTGAATTAAGGATTTATTTCCACCAAACCAGAGTTATAATCTTATAATTAAGAACATTTTATTTAATTTGATTTGAATTGTATTTTACGATAATCTGCAAGGTAAAATTACTGGTTTTGTTAATGGAGTCTGTTTTGAGATTCTGGTGCTCAATTGTGACAACAAAGGTCAGCATTATATGTGATGTTTACTACAACCGGACTGTCTACATTGACATTAGTCGTGTGCTCATCCTCCATCGTCTTCGTACACAGCCCTCCCCTCAGACATTCATTAGGCTGGAGAGATATTAGAAGCAGCACACCAGTTAATGCAGCACATAATTTGTCGATTTGATTACCTGGGAATCCCGGATGGCACGCGTCAGCAGTTTATTAGCCTCTTTTGCTCCCATAAACACAGAGTAGTGACACATACTTATCACCACAGAGGGAAGGTGGGTGGGGATGGAGAGGAGGACACTGACACTGAAAAGAGAGGTGGTTTCACTTTACTTCATCAGACCATGGTGTGTTACTCCAGGAATGATCGGCAGTCTGGAGCCATTCAGGGAGAGATCAGTCAACTGGAGGAAACATATGGCACTTGTGTTCAGTAATATAGTTCATCGCTGTGCGGGCTGTACTAATGTTTCCTCAGCTTATCTCAGAACAGCGCGGCAGCCATTCATCAAAACAACTCCTCCGATAAATATTCATCTCTGTAAAACAAATCCATCCCTTCTTCTCCTTCTTCTTCTCTTTTTTGATATTTTTCTCCGCCACTGTCAACTTTTCATTCTTCTTGTTTTTGTTTCATCACTTGAGCAAATTCCAGATTTTATGTTGGGTAATTTCCCAACAAGCATTTTAGACAGAAGCTTAACGGCGGCCGTCGCCATTCTTGATTTCAAACAGGTGAAGGTCCACTGCTGCCAATAGAAGAGGAAGGAGGAAGAAAAATCGCCCGTTTATTTCCAATTGTTCAGTGTTGTTAGCTTAGTGGTTCTGATTAAACTGGATCATATTTTATAGAGAATATTTTTCCCTCTGACGTCCTCCGGCTGCTCTTCCTCAACTCCACTAACTGCTAATGTAGCTGCCGTTAGCTAACTGCTAATGTAGCTGCTGTTAGCGTGCAACGAGTTTGGCGACAGCGGTACCGAGGTGATTTATAGAGTTTACTGTATTGGACTGTAAAAACCACAATCATATCTCACCAGCATTATGATATTTTCATGTGGCAAAACTGCTTCGGCTGATGGCAAAAACATGTATTTATACAGTAAAAATGTAATAAAACTCCACTTAAAATCCAAAGTTCTAATGTCCTTTTACCATAATATTACAGAATTTATCACAATAAAGTTCTAGTAACCAAAGCTGCCAGGTTTTTTTTTTACAGTATATGTTTTCACATACTCGTTCTTCAGAGGCAGACCTTTAAATTAGCAAAATGAAACAACAAAAATTTCCCCAAAAAACCCAAGCATTAATCGGCTCAGCCAATATATCCGCCCATCGCCCAACCCGCTGAGTTACATTATGAAACTTATGAGATATTTGATCAAATGCAGATAAAGATGATTACAAACAGGAGAAAATTAAAAATCACATCCAGACTTTTCTGTGCAGGCAGGAAGTTAAAAAACAAAATAACCGCAGCCATAGAACATCTTTGTTGCTGAAACATGAGGTCAATAACACAATTTACATCATCATCATCATCATCATCATGTGAAGGTCACAGGAAATCCAGGAACACAGCTCCTTCCTCACAGCAGCTACCAGCTCATCAACCCGTCAGTCACAGGTCATTAAGAGGAAGGAGTCGTCTGGAGGTAATGACTCACTCTGACTCACCAGCAGATTCGTGACTCCTCTGATTGTACAAACCCTGGATCTCAGTAAGGTCCGTCTGAATGCAGTGATGGATCCTCAGGGAACTTTCTCTGAGCCACTGTTTCGTATATTTAATGGAGAGATGTTGTTGTTGTTTCGCTGACTCACTCACACCCGACAACACAAACCACAGTAACTACAGTTTTGGGCAAAATTGAGTTCTGACTGAAATTGAACTTTAAATGTTTGATCGTGTTCCTTGTTCCTCACTCAATCTCAGAGAAACAACGATGTAAAACTTTGCTCTCCCTCGCTGTCTCTGAGCTTCGGCTGCAGTCACTGCGGCTTCAGTGTCTGTAAATCCTTCAGGACAAGGTAGGAATTAAAACAAAGGGAATCTTCATGCTCTCCACTGAGAACTCTTACTGACTTCATTATTGTTAGCTGAGCCCGTTGGAGCAGATAGTGATAATAGTTCACATATTACTGTGCTAACGATAGCAAGCTAGCTAGGACAAGGTATTCCTGTGCTAATTCAAATAAATGTGTCAGGTTAAACCTCTCAAAATAACACTTAAATTATGAATTCCAAAAAACAACCACTAAGAGACAAAAGACATGGCGGGTCAACATGGCAGACTCCGCCACTAGAAGAGGATATTACCTTTTTATCCGTGGATGAAAGGAAACTAAAACACAGCAATTCTTATGTTCAGCTGATTATGCACTAATGAAAATGTAGCTTTGAATATTATATTACAGTGATGTTACACACTGGAGCTTTTACAGTCTCTTCTCAGTGATTCCACTCTGGTTGTGAGCTGACAATCGCTCTCCATCTGTTGCCTCTCGAGGCCGAAGATGAACGATAAGAGCCAACTACATCCTTAAAATCAGCCTGCATGACTTTCGTCAGATAAGCTAAGAAGCTAAAGTCTAAAGACTGGAACCAGGATTTAAAACGCACACAGAAGATCATTATTTCCGACCAGAACTGAACTCCCACAGAAATCATAATTAATAAGTTAACAAAACAAATAAAATGTGAGAAACTCCAGACTTTATGTTTTGTTTACGTTATAACCTTTTTGCTTTTTTATGTCATAAAAATGACGGATTTCCTCCGTGTGCACTTTAAAACTTCCAAAAACACCCGACATGTAAAAGCTCAGTATAAGCTCATTTATCAGTTCATATTCGGCTCTGACAATGCAGTCATAACAGCACATATTAGTCTATCCATCACCCTGACACTGTATACTGCCTGCTGTACCCACAATGCATCTGTGCCCTGTGATCACACACAGATTCATATTATATCATTTAGTTGTTTACAGGAAAATGTTTCTTGGTTAATGTGAACTGAACAACACTGTTGGAAAACAATATTTCTTCCACATGAAGAAATATGTTGGTGGTGGTACAAACTGGTGGCCGAACACCGATATCAAAATAATAAAAGTAATCTATAATCAATTATTCCACTCACATTACAGTCTGTCAGTGTGGGCTGTAATTTATTACTCATTACTCTTTTCAATATTACTCATTACTCCCTGCCAACAGTAATTAGTTACATATTACTTTCCTGCTACTCACAATGTTAGTCACTCCTCAAAATTCAGATTGACAACAATTAAAATCAGTTTGTTAAAATCAAATTAATGAAATATTTCCTGTGATATTTATGATTTATTAGTTTTATTGACATCTGAATTCACTTTTAAACCAACAGTCTGTGACTCTCCCATTATAGAGGCAGCTCCTCCACTTCATTCTGCTCTGCTTGTTTTCTGTTAACTGACTAATTAATTATACATTTTCCATTAGTATCGGATAGGATTGCTTCCAATGGGGAAATATGACACTGTATTTGTTTGGCTGGAATATTAAATATCTTTACAGTGACGTCGTCCTGTTCGAACTGCAGTCATGTTGGTTATGTGGTTAAAGCTGCTGTAGACATTTAGTTTCACTCTCATTCGTTCAACCACCTTCATGTGATATCTGTGGATATCGACGGAAGCAGATTACATTCAGTTTTCTGAATTAATCTCGACTCCGACGCTCTAATATTCATCTTGGAGATAAATGATGATGGATCTTAAATACATCAACCACCAGCTGATCAGACAGAAACTCTTTCAGTTCGTTGGTTCTTTAAATAAAAAGCTGGTTAAAGTCTTGTTGAATCTGTTTCTTACGGACTGAATTCATTCTTTAGTTGTCTGAACTTTGCACTGATTGAATAACGCGGCTTTGTGAGCTCATATTAAATGGCACATATTGTCACACTGGTGCTCAGAACACGCTGCTCCCCTTTCAGATTATTATGAATTATAAAAGATAGTTGTGTTTGTGAGGTACAGTGTGCCCCTGCAGTAATAATAAAATAAAGCAGCAGTGCTTTGTGGGAAAATTCATTAATTTACTGTCGGCTCACTGGAACACAAATAAATATTGGAGAATTATTTCCAATGCTTTTTGATACAAAGACCCACCCTACAGTTTATATCCATAGTTCCATACTTTAATAATTCCAGTGGTAGAACGTGATAAAGTCTGCGTTATGTTGACACTGTTGTGAAGTGGGAGGAGATATTTCATAGATCAGTGGTTTCATTAATGTACTCTTTGGAATATTTCCTAAGTACCACCTGGTTGGAGAAATATAAAGAGGTTCAACGCGGCGCTGCTTCATTAAGTTTCTGATTTATGAAGAAAAACTCTTCAATGCTTCATTTCAGATGTTTAAATTCCTCCAGTGAACTCAGAGTAAACCAGTGTTTTGTCATCAGGAACATTCAGACAGCACTGAAACGGTGTCTACATATCGAATTAATGGTCACTGATCTTCAGTGAGGATGTTTGTCTGTGGCAGGGAGGAAACTGCAGTAATCAAACTCTGTTCTGAGGTTTTAAACGTTTAATTTAAAATATGTGAAGTACCCTTGCAGTACCCCAAAGTACCACTAGGGGTACACTTACATCCATTTGAATAATGTCACACTGACATCAAACTGTCCTAGTGGAACAATCTGATTCTTTGATTAAATACAAGTCTACAAGAAGCCTGTGGACATAATAACTGAAGGAGAGACGTCAACTACGACTCCCAGGAACAGATTTTTACAATCTGCAGCTTAAATGTACGGAGCCCCTAAAGGGACATGGGAAAAAAAAAAGAAAAAGAAATGTTTCTAGTGCGTACTAGATAGTATCTTGTGAGCACTAGAAACATAGGATGGGGTGTTGTGGAGAATCAACACATGGCTCATTTGAATATTAAAATTAGCCATGTGTTGATAGGTCTCAACACGGGCATGTAACCAATGAAATTACTTATTTTGACACACATTTTAAGCCAATAAGTATTAAACTAACAAGGTAATGTGTCAAAAGGCTGACCTTTTTTGTTATTTTCTCAAAAGGAGGACAAATGAGTGTCCGGCTGCAGGACAGGACATTTAAATGCGGACTGTAACAAAAAAGGTTACAGATTAATTTACTTTTTTCTTTTAGTAACAAATTAGTTTAATACTCATTTGAATATTAAAATTAGCCTTGTGTTGATTCGCCACAACACTGATCGTATCTAGTGCTCACAAGATAGTATCTAGTGCGCACTAGAAACGTTTAATTTTTTTTTTTCACATGTCTCTTTAGGGGCTCCGTATAAATGAATTCTCTTTAAAATGATTATTTAAATTATAAATTAGCTACTTGCCAAAGCAGCAGCTGCCGAGGCTCATGGGTATTGTAGTATTTAAAAAAGAACCCTGATTAGTCAGAAAGTGTAAAACTGGAGATTGTTTAAAGAGGAAAACCTCACACTTTAAACGCTGATTAATTGATTAGTAAAGGGTCAGAAATATGATCAATAACTATTTTAAGAATTGATTAATTGTTGAAGTCAATATTTAATTAAAAAGATCAAATATTTGTTGGTTATATCCTAGAAAATGTGAGAATTTGCTGTTTAACTGACAGTAAATGAAATCTATTTTTGGTCTTTTTGGTCAGGTTATAATCACTATGATCCATTATCATCTATGTTATTGACCAAACGATGTATTGATTATTTGAAATGAGCGCTCTGTTGCAGCCTCAGTGTCTTACAGTGACGTTGGCGGTGGGTTTTCAGTCCTGCAGCCGGTAGCTCAGGTGGATCTGAGGGGTTTTATCTGTTTTCACTCCGAGGCAGAAGACATTGTGCCGGCCTCAGATTCTCTCTCTCTGGATGGTAAACATGGTTTCTGTTTCAGCTCCGACCTTGTCACTGTCCCTGTGTGTCTGTCCTTCACTTCCTCTACCCGCTCCCTCCTCTTCCTCTTCAATCACAATCGACTCTTTCTTTCTTTCTTTCTGCTTGTTTAAAATGTCTTTCTGCTTTCTCTCTCGTATTAAACTACAGCCTTCACTTCTGTTAGCTTCTCTCAGCTAATGTAAAAACACACCAGAGACCTGCAGAGGACAGTGACTGGCAGGAACAGCTAACAGAGCTAACAGTGCTAACAGTGCTAACAGAGCTAACAGTGCTAACGGAGCTAACAGAGCTAACGGAGCTAACCAGCCATGAGCAGCTGCTGTCAGACTGTAAACACAGAGAGTCTGCTGGAGCTGTTCTGGTCACTAGAAGCACATTCACAGTTTGTAAAAGTTTCTGTGTGCTACGTGTTTGCAGCTGAGCTGAGTGGTTGTGTTGTGTCTAGCTGCTGTCTGTGTGTGGTTATACATACATACAGCAGCTGTTCTAGTAACCTGGTCTCTCTCAGTAATCCGGCGTCAGTGCAGAATCAGGTTCAACCAGCAGAATGTGGAAGGAGTCACTGCAGGTGGATCTGTGTGTGCTTGTGGTCATAAAATGGCGGTTTCTCCCTCGTTCTCTCGCCGCCTCAGAGAAAATAGAAATGCTGCCTGCTGTCTGACGATCGGCAGCTCATCAAATGTTCATTTCTCTGGTCAATAAGTGACTCAGGCCCCTTTATTAGCCTTCTGTTAGCAGAAAGATTAGAGAGAGGATCTGCTGCTGAGCGTCTCCTCTTTCATTAGAGACCAGGAACCGCACAGACCCCGAGCCCTGTGTGTGTGTGTGTGTGTGTGTGTGTGTGAGAGTGAGACACATTAAATGATAATAATATGATGTTTGAAGCCATGATGAATGAATTCGTCATTTAATGATTATTTTCTGTATTTTGGTTATTATAAATGAAATAAAGCAGCTGTAGATGAGCTGGTGATGGTTACGGTTGGTGTCACAGTTTAAAGTCCTGGTGGAATAAAAACATTTTAACCCTTTAAGGTCACACCCTCCGTTATCTGGTTCCTCTATTTAACAATGTGGGACAGAACATTCACAAAACCTCACTTCTTTGTATTCTATATTAAATCCAATCATTGTGTCTTCCTGTGAAACTAAATGTGACGCGTGCTTACGTCAGCATGAACTAACTGATTTCAACCAATGATATCAGACATTAGCTAGCGGAGCTAACTGATTACTGTTCAAACTCCGGCTGCTCTGCCTCAACTCCGCTAACTGCTAATGTAGCTGCTGTTAGCCTGCAACAGAACTGGTTCTGACCGAGGCTAGCTCAACTGTGATTGGAGCACAGAGCAGAAAGGGGCGGGGCTTCAGAAGGTTACGTCTCTCGCCGTTCACAGATATCAGTTTATGTTTGAGAAAGTCCGACCTGCGGGTCCTGGTCTTCATACTGAACTATAATGAAAATAAATATGTGTGAAATAAAAGCAGAATGGGTTCCTCTCTGATTCACTGTAGGTCTGTTTGTTTGAAAGAGGCGATCGGATCAATATCACGTCTTCTTTCATGCTAAAATTGGCCCCTGGCTGCAGTTGTATAGCTGAAGGCTTTGTACGGTGGCGCGCAGTGTAGTCGGGATGTTGCCTTCGGCAGACACAGCTGAGGGGAATTGTGGGAGTATGTCATAGACAGTGTGAGTGTGGCTTTACCATATCGACACACAGACAAACACTACAGATACTGCAGAGTGAAAGTGAAAGCAGCATTAGGAGGTAAAAGAGGATATTGCTGGCTCTTAGAATACATGAAAGTGAAACATTTATTATTATTAGAAAATGACTGTATTTTACTGTATTTGTGGCGCCTCAGCTACCAGAATATAAATGTTTTAAACTAAAGCACGCCTTTAGTGGAAAACAGAAAACCCAGTCTTGTGGATTTAAAGTTCTTTAAATGATTTGAACATACAGTATTGAGAGCGGTTTCATCAACATATCTGTTGAGTCCTGATAGTTTTTGTAGGAAATAATCTTCTGAAACCTGTAAAAGTGCTTCACCAACAGAGACAACTCCCATTGAGAACAATGATTCCTGTCTGTGATGAGTAATGCTCTTGATGTCATTCTTATCAGCAGCAGCAGCACTGCTGTTTGACTCATTGTGTTTTTATTGTCTGTTAACAGTCCTCATTACCTGAACTGTTGTGATCATTAATAAAACTAAAGAAGGACACCAGTGCACTCTCCATCAAAACTGCTTCCTGTTGTCAGCAAGCAACACAAGACATTAGTCAGAGAGGATTCTGGGAGACGACAGCTTACGTTCAGGAGCTAAACAACACTTTCAGTTAGTTTCATTCACAGAAATGAATGAAATGCTGGGATAAATGTCTACTGTGTATCTATATTTAAACCAAGATGGCCTCGCGAGCCCTGTGAAGCTTTGGCGACCCCTAGTGGGGATTGGGAACTGGTGCCCTAAAGCCTCGATTTAAATTCACCGTATTGCTTCTGGGTTTTCGTGCAGGAGCCACAGAAACATCCTGTGACACTGGAGCCACTAGTTCAAATCAACATTTAGCCTTTAGCCTATCACGCTAGCATTCTTCAGAAGCGACAGGAGAGCGTTCAACAAGCTGTTAGATGCTAAAAGTGAACACTTTTCCACAGGGAGTTCACGGTGGCACGAGCCGATTCAGCTCACCAATCCCAGTGTTGCACAATTACACAGCAGTCCATTTAACAGGAGCCACCTCAGCACTCAGCCACGCTGCAAACACGCACACGGCTCCGAGCTGTTAGCCTAACCTGCAGACTAAAATTAGCATCACAAATGAAGATCATCTGGAGACCGCGATGTGCATAATGAGAAAGGAATGAATGAAAACACTGCTTATTTCTCCAACCTGCACGTTTTATTTTTAGACTGAGCAATTAAAAGTTGAGTCATTCACAGAGAAATGATCCTTAGAGGAGGCAACCAGCAGCTACAGTTCACAGTTTCATCTCACACTCAGAATTAAATATTCTTGAGCTCCTGCAGAATCCAAAGGAAGCAGACGGAAACCATCTTGTTATCACAGATGTCATCCAGCTGCTCCACATACTGTCTGCTAAAGGCTTGTGAAGTACCCAACCAACAGATAAAACCCATTCATGTTCCTCAGACTGACACAGCCTCACTCCCAACTCGTCAAATAGTTCCTCTTCATCAGTGGCCCTGCTTTTTACAATATGACACTGTAGGTTTCCCTCTAGTGTCATTTCTGGACATGCAGGGTATAATGAATCAGGTTCTGTCAGTGCCTTCCCTGCAATTCCTGATTTCATGGCAGTTTTTTTTTATAAAATTCAAAATTCATTCAAAAATCAAAGGCAATTTGTTCCAGTGAGAAAAATATTGCAGGTCATTGAGAGGAAGAACATTAAATCCAATGCCAACAAACCTAAAACACCTAAACACCACGATTGGTTTACCATTTGTTGCCCCAGTGTGTCCCTATAAGACGGGACAGGAGAACAGAGCCACTCATCCAGTCTGAAGAGAGCTGACACTGATCCAGGGGCCTCATGTACTAACACTTGCGTGGATTTCCTACTAGAATGTGGCGTACACTGAAAGATGTATCAAAACGTGCGTACGCAGAATCCCACGCACATTGTCTTTGTACATCTCAATCAACGTGAAATTGAGCGCACATGCACGAGCACAATGCTCCACCCTGTCCCCTCCCTCAACTACACCGATTTGAATATGCTAATTAGTATAAATAGGCCTAGATAGTGCTGTCTTTAGGAAAATGGCAAAAGCCAGGAAAAAAAGACATTTTACGGAGTGTGAATTGGAGGTGCTGCTGACGGAGGTAGAGGCAAAAAAAAAATTATTTTGCATGGCACCGGCAGTAAACTCGTTAGGCAGAGTTGAAAAGAAGTGGTCAGATATGAAGACATATCTGCCCATCGCCAGAGCCTTCAGGCCACAGGTGGTGGAGTCCCTGTATTACGGTAGACTGATACTGTACTGCTGTATTGTGAAAGGGTTACGGTACGTACAAGACGTGGCGTCACCACGCTCCCAGTGAGTGCTAGTTGTTGTTGTGTGTGAGCCATGCTGATGAGACGGCGGCACATCGGTCCGCACTTTATTGTTAACTGTTAAATAAATATGCCAAGAGGCTAAAGATAATTCAAGTGTGTTCTACTTCCTCCATACACAGTAGAGGACTGCACGCTGCAGTAAATAATCCCTTAACACAAATAATCTGCAAATGATTTAAAATTGTGTAGCCTAATTGCTTGATTGATTGTAAATAATAATGACTTTCGCATACAGTGCAACTGTCCCTAGAGCCATTATTAATTTTGGCTATGCAATTTCAATGCATCGCCTGTGAGTGTCACCAACTGACATAATCAAAAAATATGTACGTACGCCAGCAATGAAGCTGCCGTGGAGGACCGCACATTCTCACGTTCATTTCACTTTTAGTACATCCGAACGTGAACGTGAAAAATGGCGTATGCACGAATTTTGTGCGTACGCAACATGAGTACATGAGGCCCCTGGTCTCCTGCTGCAGTCGATCCACGAGAGCTGAAACCTCTGAGGATCATAAGCTGCAGCCAACACGCGTCTCACATCTTATAATAACCCATCAGCCATTGATTCCTTATTGTTTGTAGTTGTGAAGTTGTGATGACGTGAATTTCTCTTAACCCTTCAAACAGTAACAAACGAGTAACAAAGAAATAAGTTTGAATCAAAAGTAAAATTTTCCAGCATCTCGTATTGAACATCGCAACATGAATACATTTAGTTCATTTTTATCTGTAGCTGAGAATTTCTATAAACGTATTTTTTACCCGCAATGTTTTAGAAAAGCTGCTGTGAAATCAGGAATTTTAGGTCTCTACTCTTATTTGATTCAAATAATAATAAGGATAATGATATTCTTGTTGTATAGATAAGTGCTGTAGATACAAGGCAGAGGTCAGTGCTGTAGTTACAAGGCAGTGGTAAGTACTATGGATACAGGGCAGTGGTCAGTGCTGTAGATACAAGGCAGAGATCTGTACTGTCTACTTGCTTCATATAATAGTGACAACAATCATGTAATTAATATTAAGTCCAATAATTTGACACTAATTGTTATCTTCAGACTGATATCTGTTGAACACACTGTTCAGTTCTGACTCATCTTCAGATATGAGTCACTTCTTGCTGGGACTCTTTCAGTAGCCTCACACAAACTGTGACTGCTGCTTGCAGAGGATTTGGTCTCTATAACTAATTTCCCTGTTTATGACAACTACGCTAAACTAATTTAAAACAGGTGAATTGTATAAAGTCCGAGTGAACACTCAGACATCACTGCGTCATTACCTCTCTGTGTATGCTGAGCACTGAGGAGGCTGTCAGGTAGCTGCTTTGACGATGGATCTATGAGGTTTTTACGACAGCGTGTTTGTGCGCGTCGGTGACCTCCACAGATGTTAGCGTTCATGAATGTGCGTGTTTGTGTCGGTACAGGTGTGTTAAAATGAGTTTAAACCCTCCCACAGGAGTCCCAGCTGCTGTTTGTGTGTCTGCGACTGTGATCCAGGAGGCTCATTCTTCTTCGCTGGCAGTTATTGTAGCAAATTCAGTGTCAATTGATGAGCTCCCCGGGGTGAATGGGTCTGCGGGGGGGGTTAGGGGACTCGTGGCCCCCAGAGCGGTTTATTTCTACCCACTCATCACCAGAAGCACCGAGAGAGAGTAATAAAAGAGACGAAGAGGAGGCAGGATGAGGAGGAAGAACAAAGAAAAGAAGGACTAGAAATGATGAGGAAGAGAAGAAGGAGAGAAAGAAGAGTAAAGATCTTTGTTTTTTTTCATCTTCTGGTTAAACAAGCAACAACATGAATATCTGACAGGGAAGAAGAAGATTGAATTAAGGATTTATTTCCACCCAAGTTGCTGATTGTTGGAAAGACTAGAGAGACGGTTGGGATGAGTTTTATTTACTTTCTGTCAGTGTGGTTTACAGTTATCAGTGTCTGTTAGCATGGTATCAGAACCTGGGACCTGTTAGCTTTAGCCTCTGTTATATCACGTGTTCATTTTACAGGATTCTCATTTTAAAACAACTTTGTCCCGTTTTGAAGCCTCCAGTTTGGCGTTATGGTCGTCACCATGACAGTGTGAGGTTTGGAAACAGTGGCGGCCCTCCTGCTCACACAGGATCTGGTATTCCAGATAAACAGTAAAATGTGTTTGTGAACAGATTTGAGGAGAGAAACAGTCAACAACAGAATCTGGATCCATATCTGATCAGCACTGTTTGACAGTTTGATCTGAGTTTGGTTGAGCTGGACGGACTCACTGAGAATGAGCTGTCAATCACAAGGTAGCCCCGCCCTAAAGCATACCCTGCTTTATGGTCTGTTTTACTCTCAATGGGACCATCAGTTACTAAATGAACATCATGCTGTATGGAAGAAGACTGAAACTCATCAGGAAACTGTTTATATTGCAGCCAGTGGAGCTCCCCCTGCTGGCTGTTACATAGAATGCAGGTTTAACACACTGCCCATTATATATACTGTCAATGATCAATTCGTGAAGCTGACATTAGCTTAGTTAGCTAGCTACAACCTATACAATCTGTGAAACATGAATATGAAGTAAAACAGCCAACAGAAGAAGAGGTTTAGCCATTTTTATTTAGTTTGTCGGCTGCAGGAGAGCGAATGGAGCTGCAGTGGTGTGACTGGTCGCCTGCTTCCTCCCATTCATCATCTCTAATGAGGCAGAGCCCTCTCTGAGACCTGGCAGGCAGAAATATCTCTCACTCAGTACAGGCCTGATGTCCTCATGGACTCCTCCACCCGTCATGTATGATGCATCTTCCCTGAGCCTCACAGAAAATCATTACTGATGGTATCTGGACAAAAACTGACTATTATTCATTGGATACGGACAAACGTGTATGGACTCCACTGGCACTCTGCAATCACCAGCTTATCTTCAGATTGTTGTTATGATCTTTGTTTAATCAGGTAATATCAGGATCAATATCGACTTTGCAAGACAGAAAATAAGAGAATACACTGCAGTCAGCTAACGTTACAGGTTATAGAAATATTTTCTCCATAAAATATGATCCAGTTTCACCAAGATCCTGATAAAGATGTTTTACAATAATATTCAATAACATGCTGGAGTAAAAGTTATTGTCCTCTTACATCCAGTGGTGTAGAAGTATAAAGTAACAAATGAAGCTGCTGGTACATTACTGTATACTACCACTGCTCATACTGTGCTGCAGCAGCTCGGTTGTGGGAACATTTAACTCAGAGATTATAACAGAGTGAATTTCTTCCAACTTATTGTTTCTGCTGACAGCAGAGAAACGAGCAGAATCTGAGTTTTCATTTTCCTTCGTCCTCGTGGGGCCGCGGTGCAGCAGCAGTTCAGAGCTATGTTTGGAGACAGCTAACATCTGTGCTAGTTGGCGGTCCCATGTGACAGACCCAGGTTTGGATCTCTTTGATCGTAATATGAAACTGAAACTAGCAGGAAAGTCTCCAGAGCTCAGCAGTGACACTCAGAAGACTCCTCCAGTGGTTTCCAGTACTGGTAACTGTACATTATTAATACAGATATAAACACGAACACACATTATGTGCATATTTGTACACATCATAATTTACTGCATAATTTGTGCTGTCATTCAGTAAATAAGCATCTCTGCTTTTTCTTAAATATATTTTTATGGGAGTTTCATGGAATATAAAATATGATATATGAAAAACAACTAACTTAAGAAAAAACTAAACAAACTAAATGATAATTCAAGAAAAACACAAAAAACACAGGAAACTGCAGTTTTCTATATTTTGGCTCTTTTTTTGACCTGGCTAGTATCCAGTGACCATACATCCATATTTTAGCTGCAACCCTTTTAATAATTAATAACTAATTCAGTCCCAGGAGTCAGCATGTAGCTAACTGACAGTATTTTACTTCCTTATGTAGCTAGCAAGCAAGCTAACACTAGCCAGATGAAACTAGTAGTTGTCAAGCAAGCTAACGTTATCCAGCTAACAGCACAATAAGACAATATGTTCCACTAGCTTAGCAGCAATCTTAGCTTTGACTTTGGACTCTGTGTTGGACTCTGTGTTGTGGACTCTGTGTTGGACTCTGTGTTGGACTCTGTGTTGTGGACTCTGTGTTGGACTCTGTGTTGTGGACTCTGTGTTGGACTCTGTGTTGTGGACTCTGTGTTGTTGGACTCTGTGTTGGACTCTGTGTTGTGGACTCTGTGTTGTGGACTCTGTGTTGGACTCTGTGTTGTGGACTCTGTGTTGTGGACTCTGTGTTGGACTCTGTGTTGTGGACTCTGTGTTGGACTCTGTGTTGTGGACTCTGTGTTGTGGACTCTGTGTTGGACTCTGTGTTGGACTCTGTGTTGTGGACTCTGTGTTGTGGACTCTGTGTTGGACTCTGTGTTGGACTCTGTGTTGGACTCTGTGTTGTGGACTCTGTGTTGGACTCTGTGTTGTGGACTCTGTGTTGTGGACTCTGTGTTGTGGACTCTGTGTTGTGGACTCTGTGTTGGACTCTGTGGTGGACTCTGTGGTGGACCCTGTGTTGTGGACTCTGTGTTGGACTCTGTGTTGGACTCTGTGTTGTGGACTCTGTGTTGGACTCTGTGGTGGACTCTGTGTTGGACTCTATGTTGTGAACTCTGTGTTGGACTCTGTGGTGGACTCTGTGTTGTGGACTCTGTGTTGGACTCTGTGTTGCCAACTGTTGGCACTCGGGAGCATAAAGGTCACAACCTTTGACCCTCATCCTACATAGAGACACATAGAGATCAGTCCACAGGCAGCAGAGGGACAAAGCTACACTACAACCTGTTCACTCTCTGCTGATAAACACTGACTCACACTGAGAAAGATTCAGAATCTGACATTTTAATCTTTAGCTTCCTCCTGCCGTTAGCAACATCTGTGACTGGATGTTTCTTGGGAGTTGTAGTTAAAGTGGACTTCAACTTGTGCAACTGAAAGCGCCTGAAATAGAAACGCCAACATAACACGATGCAGTCTGCGTTTGAGAGTCACCTCCTCTCCACGGCCTCTTTCATCGATGTTGGAAATGTTTGTAAAACCGAAGCTCCAGTGTGCAGCAGCTCACTGGGCGGCTCGAGGGAGGCAAGGATGAGGAGGCTAATGACTCGGTGGACGCAGAGAGGGGCGGACGATGAAAGTCACATTGAGCAGCTTCCTCCCAGCTCTCTCAGCAGGAGACCGGGACAGGTCTTGATCTGGACCGTGAGCCGTCTGATGGGTTTCCAGCAAAACCAGAGATGATTAGACGCACACACACACACACACACACAGATCGACATATCAAGCAACACAAGCACATTTGAGACTTCATACTCTGTGACGCTGCCTGCATAGATATCCAACTTTATTTGTTAAGCACTTTAAAACAACCAAAGTTGACCAAAGTGCTGTACAGGAGAATAAATAAGACATCATAAATAAAAGACATAACAGCTCACATGAGACGCAAAATAACATATAATACAACAATAAAATGACAAGACATAAAACATGAGTAAAAATAATAGCCACGCAATAAAAAGCAATCAAAAAAGAAAGTAAATCAAGTAAATAAAGTCGACATCTTACTAGGTGTCAAAGGCCACAGAGAAGACGGGTTTTAAAAACAGACAGAGAAGAGGCCTGTTTAACGTGCAGAGGCAGATCATTCCATCATTTAGGAGCAGACACAGCAAAAGCACGGTCCCCTCTGAGCTTCCGCTTAGTTTTAGGCACACTCAGGAGCAGCTGATCATCTGACCTGAGGGGGCGGACGGGTATATAGGGGTGTAGAAGCTCAGATAGGTAGGGCGGGGCAAGACCATTCAGGGATTTAAAAGCAAATAAAAGAATTTTAAAATGGATCCTAAATTGAATAGGCAGCCAGTGGAGTGAGGCTAAAATGGGGGAAATGTGCTCATATTTATGTGAAAACATAGACGTAGATAGTCCTATATACTTATTCTTATTCATAGATACACGTACCTGTATGTCTTTCTTGTTAATATAATTTAGTTTTCTGTTTTATTGCTTTCTTTCAAGCTACTTTTATAAATATCTGAATATTCTTTATACAATATTCTGTATGTGTGGATGGAGCTACAACTACATTTCATTGTTATATAATGACAATAAAGTAAAAAAAAAAAAAAAAGTGTTTCAGGGACAGTGTTTTAGGGACAGTGTTTCAGGGACAGTGTTTATGGACAGTGTTTATGGACAGTGTTTTAGGGACAGTGTTTCAGGGACAGTGTTTATGGACATTGTCTTAAGGACAGTGTTTTAGGGACAGTGTTTATGGACTGTTTTTGGGACAGTGTTTCAGGGACAGTGTTCATGGACAGTGTTTCAGGGACAGTGTTTATGGACTGTTTTAGGGACAGTGTTTCAGGGACAGTGTTCATGGACAGTGTTAGTTTAGGGACAGAGTTGTGTATCATGGATTGAGGACCATGAAGACAGCCGTCCTGCTCACTGACCTCTGTCTCAACCTACCACTCTGTCATTTTTCATTAACGAAGACAGAGGTTGCGTTTGAACACCGTGATGCAACAGGACAGCCACCAGCCACTGTTTCAAAACCAGAGAAAAGACAACTTGATTGACAGCTTCTGTTAGCGGTCATCAGACGGCTGAAGAGTGACTGCAGGGTGGAAGAAAGGACGGACAGAATTAGCATAATGAGATCTAAAACCCCTCAGGCGCAGTACGAGCTGCTAACAGCTAACAGCTCTGTGGACGGCAGTGTCGGCCCACTTCGGTTCACATTGAAATATCTCAACAGATATTGGATGGATCGGCCTCAAATGTGTATTCACAGCACACAGAAGTTATATCCTCTTGATGTTGGTGATGTCGATTTGTGCAAAGAACTCCTCTAAAGAGATCCAGTGTTGGGTTTGTCCGTTCTGGGCTAGTGTAGAAACATCTGTAGATAGAATCGTCTCATTCTGAAGTGACAAAAACATGATTCTTATTTTCAGCTGATTAAACACTAATGAAAACATATGGATGGATGGATATTATATATCTGACAATAGATCCTCCTCAGTGTTTCACACTGGAGCTTTAACAGAAGACAGTGAATTTAATAATTTCCTGAGGTTTGTATAATCCAAAGGGTTGAAGCCCAGACCGGCTCACAGACTCGTAACAGGACCAGCAGCCAGTGAAGGGAAGCTACAATAGAGGAGCTGTGATCATGTTTTAGAGTGAGTTGGTTAAAGGTCTGCATTTTGGACACCCTGAATCCGAGTTATCAAGTTCTGGCCAACGAACGCAAACATTACAATAACAAGAAGATAAAAGCATCAATATTATTTATATATGTTATCATTAAAGACCTCATTCTTGCAGTAAGTGAAGTAGATTCTTCACAGCCGTGTTAAATATATATATATCTTAATTCTGAGTATTTACTCAGTATGTCGACATCTCCTCCTGCAGTCTCCTTCTATAGTGACGTTCACTGCAGCATGAATGTGAAGAAATGAAAAGTAAAAAATAGATAAAACCAGAGAACAGAAACAGAAATATTCACAATGAGAAAAAAAGCTTGAATTTTTTAATTATTTCAACAACTTAACCCGGGAAAATTTCCCTCCAGTGGGAAATGTTGTTCTTCCAGTTTTTGGAGCCTGATCATGAATATTTCACAGCTCAATCTCACAGATGGTTGCTGTGAAACCGACAGTCTGTCCTCGTTTGACTCGTCAACCAAATAAAGAAACTGCATTCAGATTCAGCTTGAATGGTCATCAGTCGATCTGTTTCCTTATTTGTGTTGTTATTGTTGAAATGTGTGTTTGTATTAACAGTTAACAGTTAAGTGAATGGGGGGGGTGTGTAAATAAATGCTTTAATTTATGTGTTTGTTTCTGTAAGTGTGTGCTTGTCTTTCCACGTCTGTAACCTTTCTATGGGATAATTATCGGCTGTATCGAATGACTGGAAAAGCAGTTATATGAAAATATAAACCTTTGTTAATCAATATAAATACTCTAAAAACAGCATTAAGGTTGGCTGATGTATCAGTTACACAATGAAACACCAGCTGACATTCAGGCTCTACAGTGGCAAACAAACACACTAACAGTGCGAAGGGAGCCCACAATCAATAAACTGGTTCACCACAGCTGACTGTTTTTTTAATCATGAATCTTCCTCTCCGATCTGCCCTCAGCCCTGGAGGACTTAAAGAAGAGATGTTGCACCCTCAGTTGTATCTGGACTCCTCCTGCAATTTATTCAGCTCGTAATTTATTTTCCAATCGCACAAGTTCTCTATTTTACTTTATCGCCTGTTGTTTCATCCTCCCTCTTCCCTCCTGTCAGCAGAGTAGCTCAGTGTTTCGACTTAAACTACGTTCAATAAAAAGTTTTTCTTCCACCACTTCATTCTCGTATCACACACTGACATTAACTACCTTGTTTTAAGATGGCAGAACGAGGAAAGAGACGTCCGGTCAGCTTCTGTGCTGTGTTTTCTGCGATTTAATGTCTGATTGCTCGAAGGAACGACACATGATAACGAGGACACGATGAGCTTCATACTGGAGCAGATGGATCAAACTTATGAGGACTTTAAGGGCGTTTTCGTGTTTAATTACATTGTATACATTTGATCCCGTTATTTTCGGTTTCACATAGTAATTTTGCTAGCGCACTAAAGAACTCTCCATGACATACTTACGGCGTGTCGTCACCACGTACGTGTGTTGCGTCTCCCTTTGATTGGTGAGTAGACCGGTGTGCGTCTGACGTTGCCGTGTTTTCATTTCAGTGGGTAGTCTTTTCCGTATGAATGAAAATGAATGAACAAATGAATGAGCAAATCCTGATTGCGTTATTATGGTATTACTACCAGCAGCAACAACGTCAGCACCGACTCTAAGCACAATACTCGCGAGAAATGAAACTAAACATGAAATCTCCTCCTCTCCCCAAGTACTTCCACGACTCATTTTTGCTTGTTCTGGCGGGGGTTTTCTTACGTTTTTTTTTCTTCTTCTTCTTCTTCTTCTATGGTACGTATGCCTAACTTCCTGTAATTGGTCCGAAAGTCCGAACCATCCAAAAAGTGTTTTCATACTTTAAACGAACCAAACCATGGTTCAGTTTGATCTGGACCGAGACCACCTCTTTAGTTCGGACCAAATTTTGGTCTTTTGAACCAGACCGTTGTCCGTGGCACCTTTCTCACCTACAATTTTGGTTTGGACCAAACTGAAAAGTCCGAAGGTCTGGACAAAATGAGGTATGTGTGAAAACGCCCTAAGAAGTTTTACATGGTGACAGTCGTGACAGTGAAGCTCAGATGGTGAACGGATAAATATTAGCTTGTTCACATTGTCACTGTTAGCATGTTAGCATTAAAATCTAAATTCTTACTCAAGTAAAAATACAATTAATCCCATAAAACAATGATTCAAGTAAAAGTGAAAAGTACCTGGTTAATGAGTTACTTTCCATTTTAATATTTTTTAGTGTAACATTAATGTAGAAGTTGACATTACGTTAGCTTAACTGCTTTCTATAGCACATCAATTTAAAAACCCAAACACCACTAGCTCCAAGATAAGTTCATCATTATCATGAGATCAAAGATTAACTTTTCACATGAAAAATGAACGTAGCTAACGTTAGCTAGCTAACTACATTTCCACCCACAGTAAGTGCAACTTCAGTGTTTCATCATCTGTCTTTGTTAGATTGTCGCTTGAAGCTGCCTCTCGTCATTATCACATCGTGGTCTAACGCAGACGTCAGAGAGCAGACGTAACAAAAGGTATAAATAGCAAACGTAGTTAAGTAAAAAGTTGATTACTGGCTTAAAATTATACTTGAATAAAAAGTAAAAGTACAGTTTAAAAAAACGAACATCCTTTATAAAAATCTACTTTTTTACTCTTGTGCGTTTCTTGTAATCTATTACTACCCTCTGGTTTCTACCACCTTTGAAAGACTTCTTATGTTACCTGCTACAATCAAAAGTGCCCTGTTATAGTCAGTATTATAACCCGCTATAGAGAAGACTCAACCTCTCTCGCTGTCTCCGTTTTCTTTGGAAAGGGAAGAACAGAAGATGAACATTTTGTTGGGGGTGAATGTGTTTGGTTGTCTGTCTTGGAAGATATTTATTTAAGTATTGAAGACTGATTATGACTTAAAGCAGATTTTGCACAATCCAGATTTCGGATATAACAAATCCTAAAATCCTTCTTTAACTCTCCTGCATCTGTTTATGTGAAGAGCTCCTGCAACAAGATTCACTTAAATCAACGAGCTATAATTTATGTTTTATCCTCCATTCTTGTGTTTGTTGAATGTGTTTACAGCAGAGACTGGTCAGAGTCCTGTTTTAGAGGTTAATTGTTCATTCAGTGTGTTTATGTGTGCATTAATATTCTGGCTATGATCAGGGGTTTTGGAGCATGCGGTCAAATACTGACGCTTGGCCAGATGTTGTATGCTTCAAAATACACTGGAGGCTGCTGTTGGTGTCCCTTGTGAGGCCCAATGTAAACCTCTGCTTTAAAATTACGTACGTAAGTTAACTTAAAGTTTTGTCTGTCACATCAGGTCGGTAACGTCAACCACACAAGCTTTACTTTGAGTCTAACTGGACGTTGCATATTTACAGGGTTGGAAGGTTACAGATGGAGTCAGATACTGAATCTGGATTCATTTTTGGAGAGCTGTTATGTTGGCCATCTTTTTATACGTACACATAATCAACAATGAGTTTGGAATAGAGCAGACAACTATAACCTATATCAGAGTCACCCATTATGTACTGAAACAAATGCATATGTGACACAAAAAGCTATTTCTTATTTTTGGATGTAACCAGTTACTCCCCCAGTACATTTATTGTTGCTAACGTGACCACTGTTATTAGAGGAGATCTGACCAAACTGCTGTATTTCATGAGTTGGGAGCAACTGTGACTCTATTATCGGTCCGAGGAGCTCTGAAACCTCCAGTTTGGGCTTTATGGTCGTCTCCATGTTGGTTTTTTGCAGCCAGCAGCCCTAATGCATAACCTGCTTTATGGTCTATTTTACTCTAAATGGGACCATCATTTACTAAATGAACTACTAGAGACTGAGCTCATAAATCAACTGAGAAGTCGGCTCATTCTCCATAAGACTGAATGGTATCAGTGTGTTATTGCAACCAGTGACCAGAATACAGGTTTAAGACACTTCCTGGAAGCTCCGTCTGTATATAAATTGTGGATGGTTGAGAACATGTTGGCGTATGCTGATTCTGAGAAACATAGATACTGGTTCTGGGTCTGTGTGATGAATAACAAGGTTTCTCATGAACGTACTTTATCCAGGATGTGATCAGAAACAGGATCAGGGACTTGTGTAAACACGCTCGCTGTCACGCTTCCTTTTAGCGCTCAGTGTTTTGACATTTTGTAAATTGTCACCCAGCGCTGTGAAGTGCAGTATGCAAATACGTTTGACCCGGAGTTGACCAGCGCTATCGCCGGCGTGTCGCTAACGAGCACTCTCAGGCCGCGCCGCGTCCTCTCGCTGTGAATACTGAAGCAGCTCTTTGATATTCTGCTGATGGCCTGAGTGTAAAACGGCTCTGATGATGAAAGCCTCTCTCTCTGATTCATCCACTCTCAAAGCAAACCATTTATAACTTATTTGATCAAACACTGTGAAATATGCATGATGTTTCTACATATTTCTACATTTTTAAACAGTCTGGTTTCAGGGATTAATGTTCGGGACCAAAATCTGTCCTAATCCAATCAACTTCCTCAAATACGATTTAAACAAATTAAATCTGCATGTTTCAGCTGTTTAGTTGAATAATAATCTAATTAAAATAATTTTTCCGAGTACACATTCAATCTGTGTTAATCCTGATCTGAGTCATTCTGTCAGAGCTTTAAAGTTCCTGGAAACTCAGTTTTAAATTAAATAGTTTCATAAAAAGTTTAATATTTATAAATGCAGATAATACAGCTCTCTGATTGGTGCATGGAAGTATGTGACATCACCTTTTTCTGACAGAGCCCCGCCCACTTCAAACAGAAATACTGTAAAATAACCACATTTGTTTTAACTTTGGTAGAAATGTGAGGAACATATTGAGGAAACAGGTTTTAGGGTCTTTAAAGTCATAATCAGCGACACCTGTGGTTACCATGGTAACAGCACAGCAGCTCGTTAGCTAACTGACACTATTTAAATAAAGAATAAGTTAATGTTTTGCAATCTAATCTCAGTGACAAATACATTGACAATAAAAGTCGTGTTTGTCCAGCTGAAGTCGTTGTGTGAAGCAGCAGCAGAAATTGTTTGTTAGCATTAGCAGTAAGTTAATCCGGCTTGTTGTAGCAGAGTGAACAGGAAACAGATCAATCAGATCAATTTACAGTCAGTAACACTGGATTATATCGTTTCTAGAGAATGAATCATGTTATTGAAAACTAAATATGGCCAAATTCAACCTGCAGATCACAGAAACTGTCTGAAGGTAAAATGTGTGAAGAAACATTATAATGAAGTTCTGCACATAAATCTCCAGAAAAAATGTTTGTTGTTACAGACCAAAACAAAATTAATTTGTGATGTGATCATTCTCACTAGTCGTGTATCCTATTGTGTTATAATGTGTTTTACCAGATCTAAGTTATCTAATGTTAAGGCAATCTGAATCGAGGTTGGGAATGGCGGACTCCCCCACTAACATTTAAAGGACCAGTGTGTAGGATTCAGTTCAATTCAATTCAATTTTATTTGTATAGCGCCAATTCATAACAGAAGTTATCTCAGGACACTTTTCAAATAGAGCAGGTCTAGACCGAACTCTTTGCATCTAGCAGTGAAGTTGCAACCATTTGAATACAGCTCAGCCCTTCAAGTGTGTAGGGGAGACTATGGTGGCTGCACAACTCTTGAAAAAGGTTCAACATGGCGGACTCTGCCAGAAGAGGACCCGCTCCCTCTGTAGATAAAAATGTCACACAATGATTATAAATTGTCAGATGAATAAACACTAATGAAAACAACCCTATGGATATTATATTTCTGACAATAAATCCTCCTCAATGTTTCACACTGGAGCTTTAAAACAACTCTTCAGAGTCAGTTCGATCAGTTCACTGCACAGAAGGATTGTAGCTTCAATGCTTCCCTCCAGTTTAGGCTGGAAATACCATCTTAAGTAAAATAAGTTTTATTTTTAAAGTAAATAAAATGAGAAAATAAAAGTGGTTTTATGACATTAAACTGTCCAAAGCTTGTGCAGCTCTTTCTTTTACATAAGACTCTTTCATAGTTCATCACTTCCTCTTACTCTCGTCAAAGTAAGAGCTCTATTGTTCTGTCAGACACCCCTCATGTATTTTGAAACAGTTTTTTTTATGTTTTCCAGCAGAAAACCTAAGCAGATAGATTGAGTGGAACATCAGAGGGAAAGAGCTTTCTGTCTCATTCACTGCCTCTGCTTTGGATTTGGTTGAAGGTTCTGACTTTTGGCTCCAACGGGAGGATCAACAGGTCGGACTCGAGGTCGGAGGATGAATCCTTTGAGAGGAGCTCCTTCGGGACCAGTTTTCTTTCAGAGGTAGAAAGTCCACGCTGGCATTTAAAGTTCCCTCCTCAACCGGCAGTACTGAGACTTAAATGGCGTCGCCCCGTCGTACTTGTGGGTTTGAACTTTCAGCTTCAAAAGTGTCTTTCTTCAGAAAATGTTCAACAACAGCAACAGACTGAAACGGAAGTTTGTATTCAGCGACAGAGGCATCGTGTTTTCAGTTCGTACGTCTCGAAACTTTAAGTCAGACATCGACAACTTTAGGTAATTAGCTAGTTGGATACGTTTGGTTGACAGTCCGTCAGTGTCCGTCCCTCTCCTCTCTGAGTTACTGGATCATGATCACCAATAACAGATTATTATTAGCTTAATATTCCTGTGAAACATCATAAATGTAATTGTGAAGATTCCCTGGTGAGGTTTGCTCTTTCAGCTCTGATGTCTGGAGGTTATTAATGCTTATTAATTATTATTATTATTATGTAGAGATTTTTGATTATGGTCCAATGCTTATACACTGATAAGAAAACATTTATTCAACAGTTTTATTGTGAAAACTTCCATAATTATGCAAGATATCTGTCAATTAACAAACAAATCCATGTAAAATTTCACAACAAATACTTTATTTATTGTTAATGTCACTAATTTTACATAATTTTATTAATGTATTAACAGTATAAAACTTGAATTTAACTTTAATTCATAGTGAAATAAATTTCCCACTAGCATTAACTCTAGTTTTTTAGTGAATAGCAGGTAATTGGTCGACTGTAAAATAAAGTGTTGCTGAAATCTCAGCAGAAACTTTGTAAAAAGATTTTTTCAAACGTCTCTTTTAAGTCAAGAAGAAATATAAAATTGAGAGAAGAGGCTTCAGGAGTAATGATACAGTAAATTAAACAATAAAAACATGTCAGTAACAAAAAGCTCATTAAAATGTTTATTTATTAATCATTAAGTAAAGCTCTGCTGCACTGAGTTGTGATATCTGGTTGCTTGAACTTGAGCAGCTTGTGACCTCCGCCCACCGAGCTTTATTCTGTTAAAGGGTTAAATGTCGGCCGTTTTGGCTCCGTGTCGCACTGTACAGACGTATGAGGTTGTGATGAGCTGCTCTGGATCCCGGCGCTGTGCTCGCTTCCAGCAGTCGTTGTGAGCATTCAGCCCTGACAGCGCCCTGGCATCGCCGCACACTTCGACCTTGCAAGTTTTGACACTTGCCGCCATAACTCCAGGAGTCGCTGGTTGGAGCAGAATGAGGCCATAACTCAGTCCACAACCACACACACACACACACACACACACAGATGTGGACATTCTTTAGGCAAAGAATGATCACCTGGATCAATATTTAGTCATGGGTAATACAGATAAATCCTCCGGTTGGCTCTAAGCGGAAGTGTCGTTAGCGTGCGAGCTGCAGAGGAGGCAGTAAGTCGTCGGTCTTTATGAGCGCTGTCTGGCTGGGATCCTTCTACATCGCAGAGTACAGTAGAAAAAGAAGTCAGCGGTGGTTTACTGACAGACGAGTACTTTAAGGAGGGTTTCTGTGGCGGCAGATTGACGACACTTTACAGGATCAGTGCGTTTACATCAGTGAGCTGGTTGCTGTAGTCGGGGTAGAGGATTACTGGAGCTCAATATTAGCTGAAATACCTTATTAAGACAAAGTTAGATAGATTTTCTAAAAACCAGATAACCTTTCTAACATACTCGACGAGATTATTTTTCTTTTAGACAGAAATAAAGACTAATTTCAAGAGTTTTTTACTTTCTTCAACCTCCAAGTGTTATGGTATTTTTTTACATAATCACAGATATCTGGTTTCTAAACCGTTATCAATAACTGATTATCAGTCACTCTGCAGTTTTAATTATCAGCAATAGACATCAGAAAATAAAGCAATTTAATAGACAATATTACTACAGAGTGAGTCAGTTATTGTATTGAACGTATTCAGGAAGAATCTTATGGAGCATTTTAAACCTTAAACAATATTTATTAATTTTCTGATGATGATTTTTGGAGTTTTCACGCAAAAGTTAATTTAAGTGGGAAAAAACAGTTTTTGGTTAATGTTTTGTTTTATGGTTTTAATATATGTTTGGATCTGTAGGTTTAACAGTAATATAAACCTTCCTGCAGCATCTTCTCTGAACCTGGTTCCCAACCAGCTAACAGAACAATGACACAACGTCAGGGAGGAGAAAATAGTGAATATTAAGGCTCTATGATTGTTAACGAGTAATAAAAATACATAATACAGACATCTCTGATGCAGTATTCACAGGAAGTTATTGTTATTATTTAATATAATAAGAAATATCCATAAAATACAGTCCGTGTACTCACTGATAGAAAAGGGGCCTTTCAGGAAAAGGTTGGTCCTAACCAGCGCAGCACTGAGGCATGATGGGAGCTCATCAAGGAACATAAGCGGATAAATAAAAAGACAGTTTGGATTGGTGTGCACTGTTCTGATTGGACACGTTGGTAAAAGCAATCTGTTGTTTCTCTCTGATTGAAGCTTTGGCTGCTGAAAGCAGAGCCTCATCTCTCGCTCACTCAGACGTTTATGCAAATGAGTATCTGTAGTATAAGTAAGCCCTGAAAAAACTGCATAAAGTAAAGTAAATAGCCTCCTTCAGCGCCGACTGCAGTCAGTCCCAGCTGGTCTCACAAGACTAATCAACCACAGATACCACAGTTTGCTTTTCTAACAGCGCATCTCTCTGATGAAATCTCACATTCAAAACCTTCCTGTTCACTCGTCTCGCTGCATCCAGTCAACATGTGGAACGGTTCCAGCTGTTCGTCTGCAGTCCGACGGCTCCACGATCAATTCACAGAATAAAACAAACCACTGGGCTCCTTCAGATAACATACAACCAATCAGATCGGTCTATTGATCCCCAGAGGAGGGAGTCAGGTGCTGCAGCAGCACAAAGACAGAGATGAGTACAGATACACTGAATATCTGTACAGTCAGAACAGAGATACAGAGTCTATAGGAGGGCAACAGTTAGCAGTGAGTGCTATCAATGCTAAAGACAATAAACCCATCATGTGTTACATCCTGGGCACAGAAACGTAACGTTAACCAGCTAACACATCCACTCACATAGTATTTCACTAGCGATAATGTTGGCAAGCAAGCTAACGTTATCGCTAGTGAAATACTATCAGATCAGCCTCAGGAGTCGGGATTAAGCTAGCTGACAGTATGTTAGCTAGCAATGCATCCATATTAGCAAGCAAGCTAACATTATCCAGCTAACAGCACAATCAGACAATATGTTCCACTAGCTTAGCATTAATGTTAGCTTTGACTTTGGACTCTGTGTTGTGGACTCTGTGTTGTTGGACTCTGTGTTGTTGGACTCTGTGTTGTGGACTCTGTGTTGGACTCTGTGTTGTGGACTCTGTGTTGTGGACTCTGTGTTGTGGACTCTGTGTTGTGGACTCTGTGTTGGACTCTGTGTTGTGGACTCTGTGTTGGACTCTGTGTTGTGGACTCTGTGTTGTGGACTCTGTGTTGGACTCTGTGTTGTGGACTCTGTGTTGGACTCTGTGTTGTGGTGGGTGTTGGTCGTTTGTAGACGTTAGCAGACTCCATTTATAAGCTAATGTTAGCTAGTGCTGCCCACTGTTGGCACTGTAGGGAAGCGGAGAGAGAAATAAAAAACAGAAAAATAAATCTCACATATTGAACCTTTAATTTAACCAGCATCAAACCTTTTTTATGGTCACACAGAGACAAATATAGAACCCTGTAACCCTTTTTAAATATAATCCATCATGAAACATGTCCATATTGTCTGGAGACGTGGAGGTAATTTAGCCCTGATGCAGAGAGATGTAAATGTACAGTATAAATATGAGATCTGGGGGGTTTACTGTGGTATTGACCACTGCATACCCTGATGTTTTATTCATTGGCTGAATAAAATGCGGGCCCCACACCAAATCCCCTCTCCTCGTGCACACATTTGATCGAGCACACTTCAGCTTTTCAATTGAATTTGAGATGAGGAGTCACGGCTCGTATTTGGAAGGCTCGTATGGAGTTTTTAAACACATGGAACGAATATCCTCTCTGCTTTGTCCTTGGCCTTCATGGAGCCAAATGAATGATTGGGAGGCACATGTGCATATATCAGTGAAATCAATGGAAACTGAATGACTGAATGTAAACGTGTAATATAATCTGAAAGACAGCAGACGCAGGTTTGAGTCATAAAGCTGAGAAATTAATGTCCATCTGACCATTTAACAGACTTAATGAGTCGACCTGTTGTAGGAGGAGTACTCAGATCCTTCACAGCAGCTATAACTCATGTTTTTATAATCATGTATGACATATGTTGTGTGTCCCCTTCTTTTCTATTCATTTACAGAGCTTTATATTGAGTTCAGCTCATTGTTTATCTGTTCTGGTTCATTCTCTCTCTGTTGCCTCCATTACAGCAGGTTTGTTATTTATTGGAACTGTGACAATATACGCACTGGAATCTGATCAATATCTCAGTAACAGTAACCTCCATTCACATAATGAACATTTCTTTGGTTACCATAAAAAACAGTCTTTGAGAAAATTTGGTGGTGATATATTCAGAAGTAGAATTATTGTTAATTGACATATTTCGCACCCTTACATGGTACATTATGCTTTTAACAATAAACAGTATTGATAACAGTGATCATGACCCTGGTATTACTTGAAGCCAAATTTTGTGGGATAATTAAAATTAAAGCAACACTGTTCAAACTTCTATTTTAATGTCTCTGTTGACATTTGGAGCCGAATCATTAATTCAGTTTGGTCAGAATGATTCACCTTTAATTTACATATCGGTGCCACAAACAGTTTTTATTTCTACTTTATTATCGCTGTACAAACACAACTTTATTAACACTGTACAAACACACAACTTTATTATCACTGTACAGACACACAACTTTATTATCACTGTACAAACACACAACTTTATTAACACTGTACAAACACACAACTTTATTAACACTGTACAAACACACAACTTTATTAACACTGTACAAACACACAACTTTATTATCACTGTACAAACACACAACTTTATTAACACTGTACAAACACAACTTTACTGTACAAACACACAACTTTATTAACACTGTACAAACAGACAACTTTATTATCACTGTACAAACACACAACTTTATTAACACTGTACAAACACACAACTTTATTAACACTGTACAAACACAACTTTATTATCACTGTACAAACACAACTTTATTAACACTGTACAAACCCTTTACATGGTTTTGGAACATTTTGTGGTGTAATGTATGAAGTCCGTGTAAATTCCCATGTGAAACCTACATGTGATCACATGTATGAAAGACAGTCAAATTCATGTGTTTTGTCTGTAACAGAAAACAACTTTATCAGTGATTTGGGTGAATACTGGATCTGCTAATGTAGCTGCTGTTAGCTAACTGCTAATATAGCTGCTGTTAGCATGCAACCCAACGGGGCTCAGCAGCCTCCCAGTGAACACAACCTCTGAGACAGACCGAGAACAGTTTGACGACAGCTGTACCGAGGGGATTTATGGAGTTTCCAGATGGACTTGTTACTAAAAGAAGCTAACTGTTGCTATTCCTGCTGTTAGCTGTCATTAGCTAGTGTTGACTCAGTCCCGGTCTGGACCTGTTGTTCCCAGTCCAACAGAGTCAGCTAAGGGATCCACTACAGCTGATGGACTGGGGAGGACTAACTCAACCTCTGGTGTTCACTGTTTCTATTGAAGACCAGCAGACAGAAACATCAGTTAGTGCAGCTTTCAGTACAACAACATCAAAGTACTCCATTACAAGTAAATAAGTATCTGCTGCATCAATAAATCCACTTAAAAAACACAAATTATTTAGTCAGGATTGTTTCATTGCACTACTTTTTATACAAGCAGGAGATTTGTTGTCGTCGCCTCTGATGTTAAAATGTCTGCAGCTTCCCGCCCTGTGTGGGAGCGAGCACATATATCAGCCGCTAATGATGAGAAGTATCCGGTGTCGCTAACATTTATTTTCCCCGAACACTCCGAATGCTCCTAAAGCTTCGTGATAAGGTAATACATCAGCAGCCGCTGAAGAACCTAATTACGGAGGGTTGTCTATCAACTTAATGTTTGTCTCTCACTTCACTGCGAGTTGTAAATTTCTGTCCCTCTCCTGCGTTAACAGATCAGCTCAGCAGAGGAATGAGGTTCGATATCTCAGCAGGTGATAAAACGTGACTGACGGATATCATAGTAAATATAGGAAACAAACATATGTAGTTGTTGACAAAGGAGGATGATGAATTGATGATAAACTGTCATTTTATTTTAAAGTCACAATGATGATTCCCCATTAACTAATGCAGCCGTTACAGCAGTGAGGCTCCAATCATGGAAACACCCGGAGATTGATTAAAATTTTCAAAGTTATAGCACCTCACTGTTAGCACCATGGTTTATCTTAACGGCGACCAGCCCCTCCTACTGGAGGCGATGATGTTTCTCAAAATCGAGAAGCTGAGATCGGAGTGGATCATTTAAAAGATACGCAAGCATCGGGAGTGCAGCATGTTACGTCTGACGGAGACATGGCTGAATGACATTACACCAGATTGGAAGAAACACAGAGGTAAGAAGTCGGGAGGAGGGTTTTCTGTCTTAACTCTAAATGGTGTAATCCATGACATGGATGAAGGCAGAAATCTGCCAGCTGATATTGAACTGCTGGCCATCGGGTTAAGGCCATACTATCTGCCCCGGGAGTTCTCGGCTGCAATTGTTGTCATTGTTTACATTCCTCCATCGGCAGTAGCGGCGCACGCCTGTGACGTCAATAAATGAAGATTTTAATCATGCCAAATTTCAAGGACCCTGAACAACTTACAGAGTACGTGACCTGTAACACCAGAGATAAGACTGTGGACCTGCTCTATGCCAATCCAAAGGAGGCATACAGCGCCACCACCCTCAACAACAAGCCAGGCATTAAAGCCCTGTTGATCAGAAAAAAGATGGCTTTCATGGCAGGAGATGAAGATGCTAGGAAAGACATCCAGAGGGAGCTAAGGAGGACTAAAGACTGTTACAAGAACAGGATGGAGGGGAAGCTGCAGCAGAACAAGAGAGGTGTAGGGGGGATGATGAGCATTACTGGCATGAAAAGGTTAGTAGGTTCAGTGGAGGGGAGGAGTACAGAGACCTGATCCAGAACTTCATTGGATGTTGCGACAGTAACCACCTACAGCTCAACACGGGGAAAACCAGGAGCTGGTGGTGGACCTCCGGTGCAGCAAGAGGAACCCCTCCCCGGTTGCGATTAGGGGGGAGAAGGTAGAGATGATGGACACCTACAAGTTCCTGGGGGTGACACTCAACAATAAACTGGACGCACACTGAGGCCCTCTACAGGAAAGCACAGAGCAGGCTGTTCATTCTGAGGAGGCTCAGGTCATTCAACGTGTGCACTCGGCTACTACAGATGTTCTACCAGTCTGTAGTGGCCAGTGTCTTCTTCTTTGCGGTGGTCTGTTGGGGGGGAGGCATCGGGACATTGTGGCATGCAAAGTCCCAAAGTGAGTAAGCTGACGTCACTTATAATGAAGACCTTTGAACGGCTGCTGCTCCATGTCCTCAGACCCCAGGTCCACCACGCACAAGATCCACTGCAGTTTGGATACCAGGAGAAGGTGGGCGTGGAGGATGCCATCCTCTATCTGCTCCATAGGGCCCACTCTCATCTGGACAAGGAGAGTGGCGCTGTGAGAATTGCGTTTTTTGATTCCTCCAGCGCCTTCAACACCATCCAGCCGCTACTGCTGAGAGACAAACTGACAGAGATGAGGGTGAACCCACTACTGGTGACGTGGATTATGGACTACCTCACGAGAGACCACAGTATGTCAGACTGAAGGGCTGCACATCAGACACTGTGGTCAGCAGCACCAGAGCACCACAGGGGACCATGCTCTCTCCCGTCCTTTTCACCATGTACACATCCGACTTCCAGTATAACTCCGGGCTCTGCCACATGCAGGAAAAACTCGGACGACACTGCGATAGTTGGCTGTACCAAGGATGGACGGGAGGGGGAGTACAGGAGCCTGGTCGAGGACTTCGTGAGGTGGTGCAGGTCCAACCACCTGCAGCTGAACACCTCCAAGACCAAGGAGATGGTGGTGGACTTCAGAAGGAAGAAACCACATCTCCAACCCGTGTCCATCGAGGGGGTCGATGTGGAGGTGGTCAGGACCTATATATATCTGGGGCTGCAGCTGGACGACAAGCTGGACTGGACAGCAAATATGGACGCTTTACACAGGAAAGGGCAGAGCCATCTGTACTTCCTGAGAAGGCTGGGGTCCTTCAACATCTGCAAAAAACTACTGCAGATGTTTTACCAGTCTGTGGTGGCCAGCATCCTCTTTTATGCTGTGGTTTGCTGGGGAGGAAGCAGCAAGAAGAGAGACGCCGGTCGACTGGACAGACTGGTGAGGAGAGCTGGCTCAGTGGTGGGCACAGAGCTGGACTCTCTGGTGACAGTGGCAGAGAGAAGGACCCTGGACAAACTGCTGTCCGTACTGGACAACACCCACCACCCTCTGCACAACACCTTCACCAGGCAGAGGAGTGTGTTCAGTGGCAGACTGCTGTCCCAATCGTCCCCCTGGCCATCAGACTGTACAAGAGGTCTCAGTAAAGGCAGGGAGGCCTTTAAAATGTTTTAAAGAGTTCGGTCTAGACCTGCTCTATTTGAAAAGTGTCCTGAGATAACTTCTGTTATGAATTGGCGCTATACAAATAAAATTGAATTGAATTGAATTGAATAGATAATAGACAATTTCTACCTGTATTTGCACATCCATTTGCACTGCTTACTGTTTGCACTGTTTACTGTAGCTACTGTTAATTTTACATACATATATATATATATTTCACCTTCTATTTTATTTTTAATTCTATTCTTAAGGTTAGGGATTTTAACTTTAATGTATGTTTAATGTATGTTTTGTATTTTGTATGCTACTAGACACTTGAATTTCCCTCGGGATAAATAAAGTATCTGTTTATCTAAGCTGGTGAACAAGGCCAGCTCGGTGGTGGGGATGGAGCTGGACAGTGTGGAGGCTGTGACTGAGAAGAGGATGAGAGGGAAGCTCAAAGTCATCATGGACAACCATCATCCTCTCTACACTGAGCTGAGGCAGCTCAGGAGCTTTCAGCCACAGACTGATCCAGAACCGAGCCTCAAAGCACCCAGTACCTCTACAACCACAGCTCCCAGTACCTCCACAACCACAGCTCCCAGTACCTCCAACCTCTAGAACCACAGCTCCCAGTACCTCCAACCTTCACTGATTAAAACTGTTGAACACAAACACCTTTATTGCATAGTGTTTTTTTAAATTTATTTTAATTAGTATGTATGTATGTATGTATGTATGTATGTACGTACGTACGTACACACACACACACACACTCTACCAGTCAAGAGTGTGGACACACCTTCTCATTTAATGGTTTCTCTTTATTTTCATGACTATTTACATTGTAGATTCTCACTGAAGGCATCAAAACTATGACTGAACACATATGGAATTATGTAGTAAACAAAAAAGTGTGAAATAACTCAAAACATGTTTTATATTTTAGATTCTTTATAATGGCCACCCTTTGCTTTGATTACTGCTTTGCAGTCTTGAAGGAGTTCCCAGAGATGCTGAGCACTTGTTGGCCCTTTTGCTTTCACTCTGCGGTCCATCTCATCCCAAACCATCTCGATTGGGTTTAGGTTAGGTGACTGTGGAGGTCAGATCATCTGGCGCAGCACTCCATCACTCTCCTTCTTGGTCAAATAGCCCTTGCACAGCCTGGAGGTGTGTTTGGGGTCATTGTCCTGTTGAAAAATAAATGATGGTCCAACTAAATGCGAAGCGGATGGGATGGCATGATGCTGCAGGATGCTGTGGTAGCCATGCTGGTTCAGTGTGCCTTCAATTTTGAATAAATCCCCAACAGTGTCACCAGCAAAGCACCCCCACACCATCACACCTCCTCCTCCATGCTTCACGGTGGGAACCATGCATGTAGAGACCATCCGTTCACCTTTTCTGCGTCGCACAAAGACATGGCAGGTGGAACCAAAGATCTCAAATTTGGACTCATCAGACCAAAGCACAGATTTCCACTGGTCTAATGTCCATTCCTTGTGTTAGTTGTCCTTAGAGTTTTTTTACCAGCTATTTGACCATAAAGGCCTGATTCGCGCAGTCTCCTCTGAACAGTTGATGTAGAGATGTGTCTGCTACTAGAACTCTGTGTGGCATTCATCTGGGCTCTAATCTGAGGTGCTGTTAACTTGCGATTTCTGAGGCTGGTGACTCGGATGAACTTATCCTCAGCAGCAGAGGTAACTCTTGGTCTTCCTTTCCTGGGGCGGTCCTCATGTGAGCCAGTTTCATCATAGCACTTGATGGTTTTTGCGACTGCACTTGGGGACACAGTCAAAGTTTTTGCAATTTTCCGGACTGACTGACCTTCAGTTCTTAAGGTAAATGATGGACTGTCGTTTCTCTTTACTTAGCTGATTGGTTCTTGCCATAATATGAATTCTAACAGTTGTCAAATAGGGCTGTCAGCTGTGTACCAACCTGACTTCTGCACAACACAGAAGGCAAGAAATTCCACAAATGAACCCTGACAAGGCACACCTGTGAAGTGAAAACCATTTCAGGTGACTACATCATGAAGCTCATTGAGAGAAGGCCAAGGGTTTGCAGCACTGTCAACAAAGCAAAGGGTTGCTACTTTGAGGAATCTAAAATATGAAACACATTTAGAGTTATTTCACACTTTTTGGTTTACTACATAATTCCATATGTGTTCATTATGCCTTCAGTGAGAATCTACAATGTAAATAGTCATGAAAATAAAGAAAAACCATTAAATGAGAAGGTGTGTCCAAACTTTCGACTGGTAGTGTATATATAATTCTTTATCTTATTTGTACTCTTCTCTACTGTTTATACTACATTCCCCTTTGCTGCTGTGTCAATCTTAATTTTTTCCCACAGGGATCAATAAAGGAACATCTTATCTCTTCTTAACCAGCTTTGTCTTATCTATGTTTCCTGGAGTCTTTTTTGTTTATATTATTTAATGTATTTCAGCTCCTCGCTCAGATTACGTAATGTGTGTATTCTGTTTGTTGGTTCCCATAAAGTCGACCACTATTGTGAGCAACTACTGTTCGGAAAACTGTGGAAAACTGGAAAAGGATTTCTTAAAACTGTCTCTTTACATTTATATTTCTGTGTAGGACAATAAATGTGTAAGCTGTTGTTCAGTGTGTCCCAAGATAAGATTTCCGCTCTGCAGCAGGAACAGGAGGTGGTTGGTTGGTTGGTTGGTTGGTTGGTTGGCAGACACAAACAAACAGGTGAGGTGCAACTTCCATGAAAGCCTGAAGACTGAATGATCTGACCCCGAGTAGATGGAGCACTGAGGTAGATATACTGTGTGGTAGTTATACTGTGGGGTAGATGAGTTGATTGAAAGTAGGTGAGCAGACTGGGAGAGTTGATTAGTTGATTTCAGAAAGGTGTGTGGCGCAGAGCTGGAGGTCAGGAGGGAAAACACAAAGAAAAGGCAAGTACAAGAACAAGAACACTGTAAGTTCTGACCCCTCTCTATCAGAACCAGCATTAACTGTTTGAGCAGTTTGAGCTACAGTAGCTCATCCTTTGGATCGGACCACACGGGCCAGCCTTATAATCAGTGTTACTACTGTCAGTCTCTTTAATGCAGGTTCTGTTCTGAACACTGTTTATCTGCACCACAGGAATTTGTAATGATCCAAACATCAAAGAGTTTGTGGGTTGAAGTGGTTTATTTCCATTTAGGACCAGAGTGATTAACATTGATATCCTGAATAAAGAATATGTTAAGTGTCTCAGTCTGTGGATCTGCCCCAGCTGGCCTGAGGTGCCCTTTGGAAGTGGCACAATATCTCATCTAATTTGTGATTCTAGGAGGACTGAAAACCCTCAAACCCGCTGGCGTTGCTTGTCTCTCATCGGTGATGGCCGCCGCTCTTAAAGGCCAAACTCTTTGCAAAGTCCTCACACCACTCTCCGTAAGATCCCGCGTGAACCAAATGTCACTGCAGGGGGACGTGGGCCCGAATCCTGATCTGAGTGAACGAGCGAGCTAATCTTTGTGAAGCGGTCACGAGATTTAAACGACCGGCGTCGGTTAGACGACATTTTCAAATGGCAAAATGTTTGTGTCTGAAATATCAGCAGCTGTTAGAGTGATTGGCAGGAACGTTTGGATGTGAAACGCTGGAGGAATCACATTTAATCCCAATCTGAAAGTAGAAGTTCTGTAGATTATAATGTTTATTTTAATGTAACAGGATCAGTGTTTGAATTACACCGTGTCTCACTGCAGGCGTACAAAAATATACAATCAATACCTTTCAGTTCAATTGTGGGTTTTGGGGTTTAGTTGCTCTTTAAATATTCACATTATCAGTACTCATTATTATTATTATTATTATTATTATCACCACTGTAATTCCCATGTCGTATTATCTTCTATATGTTGTCATACATTGTATTTTAATTATATTGTTAGTTATTGTGCATATATATGCATATATTTTTTAACATTATTATTATTATTATTATTATTATTTCTTTGAGGAACTGTAACCAACAAATGTCTCCTCAGGGATCAATATAGTTCTGATTCTGAAACAGACCAGATCTATTTTCCAATGACAGCATCAGAAGAAGAACTTTTAGTCTATTAATTATTTCAGGAACCTAAATATACAAGAATGTAGTATAAATGTTGGAAACATTGGCATCAAAAGATAAATCATTCCACAGTGTTTCTACCTGTGATCCACAGAAACAGTTGTGTACTCTGATCACAGCGTTTCCTGCAGGTTTGTGACTGATGAGTTTCTGCTGTAATCAGAGTTCAAACATTGAGTGAATCATTCTCATCACAAACGTTATATTGTGAGATTGATTTGAGTCATGGCTCAGTGGAAGAATGTGACTGAATGAGCAAAGAAAAGTAAAATAAAGAATGCGTCTTTGTTATACAGCTGAGTGACGTTTATTGAGAGGAGCAATGTCTCCTCCAGGAGCTCTTTCAGCCTTTCTCCTCAACACTTTAAAGTGTTTAATGAAACGTCAGACAGCCTAGAGAGTGGAGCTCTATTTCTTCTGCTTGCCTCCGTTCTTTTAGGGTCTGCAGTAACTTTTACTTCTGGACTTTGTTTGAAGGAGCCGGGGTGTGATTCCTGTGTTAATGTGGGCCTTTGCTTTGTGTGTCTGCAGGTGGAATCTGTATCGCTCAGTCACTGAAGATCCCTCACGACCACAAACCCTCCGACTTCGATAAAATCATCCGTCTGCTGCTGGACACTCGCTACGCCAGGGCAGTCATCCTCTTTGCCTCCGATGAAGATATCAGGTGAATAATACCCTTGATCTCCTTTTACGGTCAGCTATAATGAAAGATATACAGGTTAATTGAATGGATGCTGGAACACAACTGTTTGCCTCTGTAATGGTATTTCTATATATGAGATTTAAAACATTAATATAGCAGCAATCTAAAGATACAGTTGCAGTGTCCTAAGCACAGAGCGAGCAGAGACACAGAAACTGCTGTTTTTATCAGCTATGTCTGTGAATTAAGGATTTATTTCCATCAAACCAGAGTTGGTGATTGTTGGATATAAAAGACGGTTTAAGTGAGTTTTATCTTGTTTAGGGATGGGAATGGAAATTGTCAGATTCATCAGAATGCTCAGAGCCCAACAATACCTTTTGATCAATACCTTCTATAAATACAAGCACATTAGGAAATACGCTGCTGGAAACTCACAACAAGAAGGACACATTGCAGAGAGGAAGAAGAGAGACAGCGCTCGTTATAATATCTATAAAATATAAAGTCAGAGTGGAAACACCAACAATAAACTGAAACTACAAGAGCTTAAATTACAGGATTTAAATGTGTTTGACACCAGTTTGTTTGTTTTCCAACTGGAGCTTCATGATGCAGTAAAAACATGATATTTCCATATGATTCACTGGTAATCAGAATTGTTTATAGCAAAGTAGGTTTTTACACCTACAAGGAATGTGACTTGGTGCATTGGTGCATAAAATATACAAATCACACAATGTGATGTAATGATCATCTCTCTGAAAAAAATCTAAATCATAATTTGTTGGTCTGTTTTCTTAAATCTGGAGAACAATATTACAGTGCTTCATTATAATGCTGTTTGTACATTTTCAAACAATATATTTGGATATTGGTCATATTGCAATTTTGATAATATTTCAATTAATTGTGCAGACCTGTTCCTGACTGAGGGTAAATATTCTGTTCAGGAATATTCAGGAATCAATTAATTGATAAAGAACTGGACCGATAAGCAGAATGAAGGCATTGGTATCAATAAAATCAATTCCCGTCCATAGTTTCTGTTTTTGGTGCTCTAGTGTGACATCTAGTGGCAAGTGTGTGTATAACCATTAATAACAGGACAGATGACTTTTACATTGTTTTTGTTTACCATGTTCAGTCATTTCATCTTCCAGATAAAACACAGGGACACAAACATGATGGGAATTGATTAAAATGTATTGGTGCCATCATCCATTCTGCTTATTGGTCCAATTATTTATCAGTTCTCTTATTGATTTCTGATTGAGTTTATGTATAACAATATTGATAATGGACAAACTTCCGTCGAACACTGGGTCAGAAATATATCTTCTTTTGTTTGGGTAAATTTTTTCAGGGGGATCCTGAATGCCAGTAAGCGAGCGGAGCAGGTTGGTCACTTCATGTGGATCGGTTCCGACAGCTGGGGGGCCAAGAACAGTCCCATCCACCAGCTGGAGGACGCTGCGATCGGAGCTGTCACCATACTGCCAAAGAGAGCCACCATCAACGGTACGTCCAGCGTTTGTTCATACGGTTTTATTTCACTTTCTTTCTTTGGTCGGCTGCTACAATACTTCTTACCATTGGTATCATCTCGGTCTCCTGTGATTAAAACTATAGACGATGATTATAAATCAGCACTACTGTATTAGTTCTTACTGGAGTCGAGTGATTGGACCAATAAATCTGCGATTGATTGATTCCATCACTGTTGGGTTTTTTTTGGGATCATTTTTATACTTTTATTTTGCTGATTTAATGTTCTTACTGTGAAGGTTCAAAGCTGCTCAGTGACACAGAGTATTTTCACATCTAACTGCAGTGAATTAAGAGTCTGACGACATTAAACACAGTAACAAGGTGATTCACTGAGGCTCCAACTAGGACTCTCACTGTGGACCAGACCAGGAAAGTTTGGCATAAGAGAGAAACTTGAATGTTGTACAGTTGTATTTCCTGTTTATTGCAGTAAACAGATGTTTTGGTTGAACTTTCTTGACATTTGTTGAGTTTATTTTCTTGATTAAAGCTGTTAGAGCTCATTACAGGTAGTGAACTTGGACTGACGGTGGCCAGTTAGAAAACTTGAACATATTGCACAACCTGGTTCCTGCAGGGGTTATATTTAACTTCCTTTCAATGAACAAGGATCTTTTATGTGTCCTCATACGTCGGTATTTGTCTTTGACAAACATGCATTTGTCTTTGGGATGAGAATTTCATTTTACTGATGTCTAAACAGACGGACAGCAGAGTGTCTGTATTTGGTCCTTACTGTTTGTTAGAAGCTTGAATTGACACTCACCAGTTCTGAGTACCAGCACTTCAGATTTTTGCCCACATGAGGACTCTTACTTCTTATTGAGTGCCACCACTCCTGGTGAGCATGGCCGTACCCTCCACTGAGGTCACAGAGGTCTGATTTCACTCTTTCTACTGAGGGTTGTACAATAAAAGTCAAGAATAATTACCTAAACATAACTAATTTAATGCCCCAAAACCCTCCAAGGAAGTTCAGTTCAGACCTCAGTACAGCGATAATGGTGAAATACTCCCATACCTGCGAACTTTTCAAAAAACCTTGGAGTGAGATTTTGTCGGGGGTGACCAAAATTATGCCACGCACACAGCCGCACAAGTTGGTGGTTCAGATATCAGAGAATTGGAATTCATTTGATGTTGTACCCATGTTGTACCCTGCATTCTGGTGGTTTGTGGGGAGGCCCAAAGCCGCTGATAGGGGCAGCTTACTGGAGATGGAAAATATTGGTTACATTCTGAGAAGCAGACATAGCTGAAGGTCCACCCCCAGGGAATTTTGGATTAAGTAGATGTGATTTCCTGCATTCTAGTGGATTTTTGGGTGGTCTGCTAAAGATGTACAATACCTGAACTTATTCTGATTCATGTTCGGCATCATGACTTGTAGGGCCTTCTAGACTTGAGCTGAACATTCAAACAGAAAACTATTGTTGTGCCTAAATGACTGCCTGTATCACAATAAAGCCTTATTCATAGACCAGTGTTTAAGATTTGAACAAGGAACGGCAGAGCCAATCGAGGAGCTTGTGGGCGGTCTAAACTAAGGGTAACAGGCTTCAGCTGAGGGGCCGTTTTCCCCTGGTCCTAGTGCTTGACGAGTCTCTGTTTACTATAGCGTAACATTGTTTTTGGACGATAAAAGCTGCAGGGGACCGAAAAGGCCCAAGATCGGATTTTTTTGCATGAGAAATTGGATGTGTGGCGCGAGTGCAAGTGAAAACAGGCAAAACCGTGTGACACTAGGCGAAAGCGTGAGAGTTGGCAGCTCTGTACTCCTAAGCTAGTGTGTAACTGTGTCTCTGTAAACACAGCTAACTTAATGCTAAGTAAATGAGAATTAGGGTACTGGACTCTTTAACAAATCATTTTCCAGAACTTTTTCTCTGACGTACAGGACAGCACAACACAGTGCTAGTCAGTGTTTATGGGACACTCCACGTTAGCTTAGTCACGATCTTCACTCACAGGATTGGAAATAACAGACTCAGTAGTCTCGAGGTTCAGTGGTAACTTTATTTGTTATAGAGCCGCAGTACACGGACAAAGAGAGAAATCCTCCCTGTGTCGCCCTTTAAACTAATGCTGGTTTCTGTTCATTATTATATATCGGTAAGGAAGAACACTGACCCTGATAGCCGAGGATCAGCGTGTCTGTTCCACGCTTTAACTTTACCCAGACATTTTTAATTTAGACTCGTCTAAAAGTAATTAAACAGTTAAATTGATCAGTTTAAAGTTTAAACAGTCAGTCTTCCCTCCTTTAGCTAGCTGCTATATCCTGTTGCACACCTTAGCCTCAGGCAATTTGTTCCATTATCACATTTAAATGTCAGTAAACACGTTGGGATGCTACAGAAATATACAACATATGATTGATTGTGAAGAAATGAAGATGTTGTTGATGCTATTAGACGAAGAGAGTGATCACTCTCATTAATTGATGGTTATTGATAACCTGATCTGAGGATTGGATTCACTCTGTGATGGGAACCACAGAACGTAGCTGACGGCCGTTACAGCTTTGAGGGGGCAGGTAAGGTAAAGCTATGTTAGCTAACTGTCAGTCAGCAGATACAAGGCTAACTTACTATATCTCTGTTTAACTCCAGCTGGAACATTTACAGTTTCTCTCAGTCTGTCCCCGATCAATCTCTAGATGAGCTGTGTGAGGTTCAATGGAAGGAAACCAGCTGCTAGAGTCCCAAAGAAGGAACCAAATGTTGGACTAGAACTTCTAAAGGGGGGCAAAGAGGACTCTTAAAACCAGTGGGGGCACTGGTGGAGGGACGGGGGGGCATTGATGCAGGGGCTGCTGCCTGCTGGGGTAGTAAAGACCTCATTAAACCAGCATTGTTCGTTAATATAAAATATAATTTAACAGACTAGTCGCACACTTCCCTGTTTGTGTGGAGGGAAACCTGTAACTGCTCCTTTAAGCTGTCAGAGACGATGAAGAGACGTTTACAGAGCTGACAGTTTCACTGTGGGATCATACAGACGAACAAAATGCAGATCAGAGGATGGAGGTTGGAATCAGACGGGTACTGACGGTGTTCCTCTAATGACGGCGTTCACTCTGTCGTATCAAACAAAGATGTTGACGAGGATATAAAACTGCGTTTGTTGTAACAGTTCTGTTAAAATGAAGGTTTGGACTTCAAATAAAATATGAAACCTTTGTTCTTTGTGGTTTTTTTCTTCATACTTGTTTTGACAGCGAGCAGCTTAATGAGAAGCAGCCAAATCTGATTTTGCTGTGTGGAATCTAAATCCTCCTGCACACATAGAAAAGCCTCAGTAATCCTGTTGCCACTGTTTCTGTTGTAACATAAATTTCTGCCCCTTTTCTTCTCCTCAAAAACATATTTCCAGCGTCGTGAGAGGAGCTCAGAGTCACCTTGGATCTGCCTTCAGGGGCCGGCGCTCATAAACGGCGTCCTCTTCCCTCCACGTGCTCTCTGACACCTTCTGTCCCCTCGTTTCTGACAAATGATTTATAGAAATGGATGTTTTCTGGGCATAAAGACGGCAGGAAAGAACACTGGGCCGTGACGGGCAGCGTGGGCAGCAGACCCATTCAATCAGAGCGGAGCTATAAGACGGGAACATGGAGGAAGAGTTTGGCTTTATGATGACCAGATTAACCCGCCGGGACCTTCATTAGATCCTAATTCCTCCCACGCCATCAGCAGTTAGTGCAGTCAGAATATTACCTGCCAACATAGGTTGTGTGTGTATTTATCAATATTATCATTATTATCAATATAAACCACGTCAACACAGAACTAATCAGTACAAAAACTGAAGTATGAGGATGAAAAATCGCTGTGTTAGGGGTGGTTATGTTTTGGCTAGCAGTTTCCCCCTGTTTCTAGTCTCTATGCTAAGCTAAGCTAACAAGCTGCTGGCTGTAGTGTTTACATTCTCACTCCCAATGACTGGTCCAAACTACTGCTGAGAGTCTATTTTAAGGATCTGGTGGGTTTATGGTTCAGTTGTATGCAGCAGCCACCCGTTGATCAATATTTGTTTATTTCATAAACTGAACAGAAATAAATTAAAGGTTTGGGCAACTGCAGTTTCAGATTCTCTTTACAAGATCTCAGACCTTCATCAGCTCGTCAATAATCAACAGTTGTTGGCACTAAATCAACCCTCTCAAAAGCTGACAGTTTTTCCCTCACCATCGACCACTCCTCTGTCTCCCCCTCCCCCCAGGTTAAGAGTCTGGGTGTCATCCTTGACAGCACATTATCTTTCCAATCCCATATCAATAACATCACCCGGTCTGCATATTTCCACCTTCGCAATATTAATCGGCTCCGCCCCTCCCTTTCTCCCCACTCCACTGCCATTCTTGTACACAGCCTTTTCACCTCCTGCATCGACTACTGCAACTCCCTTCTCTTCGGCCTACCTCACAAATACCTCCATAAACTTCAACTGGTTCAGAACTCTGCAGCTCGGATCATCACCAGAACCCCCTCCATCCACCACATCACCCCTGTTCTGTAGCAACTCCACTGGCTCCCGGTCAAACTCCGCATAGACTTCAAAATCCTCCTGTTCACGTTCAAGGCCATCCACAACCTTTCCCCTCCTTATCTGTCCGAACTCCTCCACCTCGCCACTCCTTCCCGTTCCCTCAGATCTGCCTCCTCTGTCCACTTCTCTGTCCCTCCCACCCGCCTCGTCACCATGGGGAGCAGGGCTTTCAGCCAATCTGCCCCCCGACTCTGGAACTCACTCCCACCGGACCTCAGGAACCTGGACTCTCTCACATACTTCAAATCAAGACTAAAAATTCACCTATTCAGAACTGCATGAGCCACTTAACTATCTACATTGTCTTTTCTTATCTGTTTCTTATTTCTTACTGTTTTTATTTTTTATGTGTTGTACGGTGTCCTCGAGTGCCCAGAGAGGCGCCTTTAAATAAAATGTATTATTATTATTATTATTAGTTGTGATCAGCAGCCGTCAGCTGGACTGGGCTTTATATGATATAATATGTCTGCAGGACGTTTATAATGTGTCTAATGACCATAAAGAGCATCAAAATCTGCTTTAACTGTCTCGCTAAAAGGACCTTCTTACAGACCGGGGGTCTGATCCCGGCCCCCCTCACTCTGAGATTACAGATAGTGGAAATGTATGAGGAAGGACAAACTCCTCATTTATCCAGTTTCTGTGTTTTATTCATGTTGTATGGGATTATAAATAAATCAGACAGACAGAGAGACAGACAGACAGAGAGAGACAGACAGACAGACAGACAGACAGAGAGAGACAGACAGGATAAAGGCTGTGGAAGAGGACTCCAGCTGAGATGGATCCAGTTTCTGGAGTCGAAGGTTTTTGATGCTGCAGAAGAACTTATGAACAATAACCATCAGTGTGTAATCCTCCTGTGGTATTTATTATTCAGAGCTGCTGCTACATCAAAGTCCTCATACAGACGCTCCTGGTCTCCACTGACTCATTGAGAGCTAACATTATGCTAAAAACCAGAGAGCCAACGTTACGCTTCGAGCCGGAGAGCTAACGATGCGGCTTCTAGCTGCAGCAAACCAACATGGCGACGACCATAATGCCAAACTCGAGGTTGAATGGCGCTACACCAACCGACGGGTTGCCATAGATTCAGCTGGTTTTAACACAAAAGTTCATGAAGAGTTTTTGAGAATGGATCCAATATCCCAGCGTTCAGTGAATGAAACCAGAATATTACAGGTTCCTCAGTGAGCTTTATAGCTGCTAAGCTAACGAGCTGCTGGCTAATCCACGTTTGTATTTACGTACAGAATGAACCTGTGACGGAGGTCTGACTGCTGGCGAGGAGACGCAGAGGAAATACAGAGAGGATTTTATGAGCAGAGATGTCAGCTCCCTCCTCTTCCTCCCTCCTCTTCCTCCCACTCCTCTCCATCCTCTTTGTTTGAACCGGAGCTGGTGGGTTCAGTGTACCCATGTGTACTCGGGAGATAGGAGGATTTTAATCTGGCTCTATGTTTAAAACATGATCGCTATCCACTGAGATGGATGTCCTCCTGCACACGTTTGCTCCAGTAAACGGGAAGTGACTGGGAGCTCGCAGTTAGCACGAATTAGCATGAAAGATGGCGTTCCACGGCTGTGGACTGGAGACATTACGAATGTATCCGACTCAGAACTGAAGGTTTATATTTGTCCGTTTACGTTCTATGTGGTGTAGGCTTTAGTGTCCGTACACAGTAATCTCATTAATCCCTCGCAGCAGATTCATTATGAACACAAATGATTCTGATACTGATGTTTGAAATGAATCCGTCCAGAACCGGGAGCTCATCCTCAAACAGTGAGGCTTCATAATTATAGATTATTTATCTCGCTCCGCTGCCTCTGCTGTTATTCATCAGCTGTTACTGGATGCAGCCTGAGTCACATTTATTAAAAACATGTTGTTTTACAGATTTATAAAGTAAATACATAGAAATGATAATAAGATTACAAAATAAAATATCCTGTGAGTTTACAGATCTAATCTGAAAAATCTCTAACTGTAAATAATCATTAAAAAAATTCACATAAAATTATTAAAATACATTTGCAAATCTATAATTTCTCTGCAGATATTTTCTGTTTAATAGATTAAACTGTTTAATTAAAGTTTTTAAATTTTTCTAACATTAGTGACAATTTTACATTGATTAGTTTAACAGACACATATTTTGTATAATTATGGAAACGTTCCCTACAGTGCCAACAGTGGGCAACCCTAGCTAACGTTGGCTTATAGATAGAGTCCGCTAACGTCTACAAACGACCAACACCCACCACAACACAGAGTCCACCAACACAGAGTCCACCACACAGAGTCCACCACACAGAGTCCACCACACAGAGTCCACCAACACAGAGTCCACAACACAGAGTCCACCAACACAGAGTCCACCAACACAGAGTCCACCAACACAGAGTCCACCACACAGAGTCCAACACAGAGTCCAACACAGAGTCCAAAGTCAAAGCTAACATTACTGCTAAGCTAGTGGAACATATTGCCTGATTGCGCTGTTAGCTGGATAATGTTAGCTTGGTTGCTAAAAGGGCTAAACTGCTGGCTTGCTAACATAGCAAAATACTGTCAGCTAGCTTCATCCAGGCTCACTGTAGCTGGGTTGCAGCTGGTTGGCTAACCTTAGCTTGCTTGTTCACATTATTGCTATAAAAAGTGTCATCCATGTTAGTTGGCTAACATTAGCTTCCCCAGTTAACGTAGTCCATGATACTAACTTCTGTATTCTGACAAACTGTGTTGATGTTAGCCAACAATAAATGATGTAGCGGTATAAAGCTAACGATAGTTTTCTACTAGCCAAGAGCGATGTGAGGGAGGGGCATCCAGCTAGCTAACTGTAGCTAAGCTAAGCTGAGGTTGTCCAGCTGGCTGTGTCTTGGCTGTGCGGTGTGGGTCTGGTGTTGGTTGCTTCGTGGTGTTGGCTGATGGGGTGATCTGTAAAAAACGAGCTAGTTAGTAGTATGGAGCTAACGGTCCAAATAAAATATAGGAACCACATTTATCTCTGTTTGCTGCAGTGTGACTGTGTCCTGGATCTGAGGGGAACGCTCTCTGGCAGCCTGTCACACTGGATTCTTGCGGCGTTGGTGTGAGACCGAACGCTAATCTGACAACCGGCAAAGAGACGGGAGGAGGAGACGTTTGGCCTCCGACACTGATCACACTAAACATCCTTTCTCCTACTTCACACCAGAGTTTTACTTCCTTTCTCTTTCTATCAGCACATCTTTATTTTCTTACATTAACCCAGTGGTTCTCAATTATTTTCTGTCATGGCCCCCCTAGAGGACAGAAATTTTTTCACGCACCCCCTGAATTTGAATGAATTAATTTTAACTATTGAGAAACTGATAATATTTATTTATTTATTTATTTATTTATCTGTACAAACCACTGTATGAGTTTCTAGCACCAGCATTCTGCATACAATCACCTGATTATCAAAATGGATTAATAAAATGAGCTGAGATAACATCTGCAACAACTAAAAACAATTTCCAAGTTCAGTTTATTAACTCAATTTGTAACATTTAAACAAGACTGCTCAGTCTGTGTGATTCTCAAAAAAGTGCAAATGATTCACTGGGATGTGCATTTTCATAGACTTAACACAGTAACATTCAAAACTGTTTTAGACTGTAAACGTTGGTCACCCTTCAACTTCATCAGCTTATTCCTTTTCAAAAAGGTATATGAATTTTTAACATTTGGGGTTTTTTTGTGCAAAATTTGCAACAATATTACTTATTTAACATTTATCTGTTAGATGTTCTGTGAGTTGTTCTTGGAGGTCGTCTGAAATGTCAAATATACGTCTCCCCATCGTGTCAGTGGACAGAGGGACAGTATTCAGTGTCTCAGCACTTTTCTCACCTATGATTGTGACCATGTCCAATGCTGCCGGAGTATTAGCTCCTCTGCTATTGTGTGATGGTTTTTTGCACCTTGCGATGGTGTGTGTACGAGGCTAACGGTGTGTTTTTATTTACTGATGCCACGCTCACTAAATGACCGGCCGGTTGGCGATACTCATCGAGCTTTCGATGAAAAAAGTCCAGGGGCTTATTGACATAACTGGGGTGTAAGGTCTCCAGGTCCCGTCTTAATTAGTTTGGCTTCATGCTGTCCGCTGCCAGAGTTTTTAAACATAAAACACACACAGGTCTTTCCTCATTTCCGACCGTATTCACGGTAAACCCAGGGCTATGTAGGCTTCGTCATATTTCCTGGTCTTAATAGGTTTATGCCAGTTACCGTTACTTGCTGTTCTTGCCTCTGACGCCTTATTTTACAATATTTTTTGGGTGCATGAGCAGCTGAACAGTTTTTTTTTTTACAATATTTTTTTACAGTGTACTTATCTGAGGACACTTCTCAAATAGAGCAGGGCTAGATCAACAGATACATTGTCATCTACTAGTTTTGCCTACTGTTAGCACAGTCTACAATGTATAGCCATCATGGATGCCATAGCGATAATCAAATCAAATTATATTATAATCAAAACTGTAATTAATCAAATCTTTCCAGAACATATTCAGTATATATTTTGTGTACTCTCCCAAAGGCCGAAAGTTTTAGGCAGCTGTCCATATGCATCTTCGATGCTTCATGTTTCTTCACCTTTTCCGACAGATGGTGCATATCAGTGACACCTGTCTTTGCCAGGCGGTGTCCGTCTTGGCGCCATCAGGGTGAATTAGGACACAGGGGGAGCAGAACAGAGCGTTAGCCACTTCACACCCTGCTAGCCATGTTTTCCGCTCGTACCAGCTCCGGGACAATCCACGATTGTATGTTTTCCCCGCTTTTGTTGACACCTGCTTGATATTTAAATTTGGTCTGGGTGGTCCAAATTTTTTAATAGCCACTTTATCAATATTGCTTCAACGACTGAACGGTAATTCCCTCAATGAAATAATGGAGTTGCAGTTTCTAGCCATGTCGATATTGCCGTCTCCCGACGCTTTCGCGCGCTGTGCGTATTGTCCGAGCACGCATCAGTGCGTATGACGGAATCACGTTGGGGCAAGCCCTCCCAGAGCCCAAAGAAAGAAATTGTAGGGTCTTTGAAAAAAAGAATCTCAACATGTAAGTCTATGAGAGCACCTGGGGCGATTTTTCAATCTGACTGAAATCGCCCAACGGGGGCGGGGCTACTGATTGGAAAGTGGTATTCAGGCTGCTGATTGGACAATAATATTAAGACCTTTATATACAGTCTATGATTAAGACTTAGACCGGCAAAATAAACTCTTTTCTCTCTTTTTCCGTGTGGCTGAAGGAGGGCGGTGCACTATCACCCACTATGGGCCATCCCTGTGTGGATGGTTTTATGAAACAGGAATTACAGCATATTGAGGTGATGATGGTGCTTTTGTTTTGTATTCCCTCATTTAGCCTCAGGTAGAGTCTGATACTGGTGTCCATGGAAGCTTTTATTGCTTGTTTGTGTGCCTCTCTGTGTTTCACCTCACAAGCTTCTGTTTTCTTCTCAAACTAAGGATTAGTCTTATCTTAAATAAGGGCATTAAACGACTTTTTCCAATTGTTTTCCCCACTCAAGGCGCAGCTAAATAAGGGCCAGTAATTGACTTTTTTTCACTTGTTTACTGGCTGCGGCCCCCGGCAGCAGCTCTGGCTGTTACTTCAGCCCTTGGCAGTTAGTTTTAATTTTGGCCATTAGAGTGGGAGCTTGGCTCCAGCTTTAGCTGTGACCCCTCGTGGCTTCTGTTTGTTTGGCTTCTTGTTGTTTTGGACTTTTCTGTCCGGCAGAGAAGAAGTGTGTCCTACCAGAAGACACGAGGCTGCAGAAAAAAGGCTCAGCGTGAGTGTTTTCTGAAAGAGATCCACGCTGCTGAGGGAGCATCGGTGTATCAGTCGCAAAACACGAGTCTGTTTGAGACAGAGTGAATATGCAAATGCACACGCAAACATGTAAACAAAGGGTGTGAAAAGACACAAATATGCTCCTTGGATATACACAGATTGGACTAGTAGAATTGTGTTTTTGTTACACGAAGGTTAACGTTAGCTAACGTTACATCCATTGCAGCCCGTTTTACAAATCTTTTATCATCTATGTCGGTGAATTAAGGATTTATTTCGACCAGAGTCTGTGATTATTTTGTTTTTGTCCAGTTTAAAGTTAACAGTCAGGTAAAATGACTTGTCAGTGGACCCTGGTTGTGGGTAGAGCCCAGTGTTTTGGTCCTGAGCTCTAGTGCGACACCTAGTGGCAGAAATCTCAAACAGCTTTTATTTTTTTCAGTTTGTGGATGTTAGAGTTCAGATACATATCTCGCTTCATAATTAGATTCATTCATGTTCCTGGTAAAAGCTAACGAACTGGCCCCTGAGAGACTACAGAACAGGTGTTTGGTGTGAAATAAACCCAGAGTTACTTGAAGATACTATATTTCTCACTCTTCATGCTGTTGTCAGTAAATTATACTGCACAGTTCAGGCTCATGTGGACCTGTAGCCGTTAACTGCCCCCAAGCAAACACCGCATCCACACAAATCCAGCAGTGGAAACATGACACGTGTTTGCAGAGGACATATTTTCCTGTGGTTAAAATGAACTCCGACCTACGTTGCCACCCTCATATAGCAGGTGTTAGCCGAGCCTGAAGAGAGAGGCTTCCCTCGGGAGCTCGGAGGAGCACTTCTGCCTCCGACTCTTTCAATTTAATCGGCCGTGGGTGGAAATGTTTCCACCGGATCTTTCATTAGCTCCCCGCTATGAAAAGAAATCTCTGAGGTGCTACAGATCACGGTGTTCGCTCCACATTCAGAGACAGTGTTTATGTTAAAAATAAGATGAGGGAAGATGGTAAAATGGCCCCGGGTGAGTTATATTTTAATTTTAAAGACACCTCTTCTAAACGTTTGTGTAGCTACATGGCTCGTGGTGGCAGTTGCTGTGATACCTTTGTATCCTGTAACACATGCAACCCGTTCCCTCGGAGATAAATCACGCACCCTGCAGCACTGTGTGAACACAAATACGCACCCACTTGTAGATTCCACCCCCAAAAACCCCTCTGAACCTCAGAGTTTGGATCTGGATCTCAGCGTTGTGGCTTTGATACTGAACTGTTAGTCTCACATACACTCAGTCTGTGTCGGGTAGAAATACATCAGCTCCTATGGATCTCTGTTTGTCTGGTGAAATACAGCAGAAGCAGCCATTTTACACAAACTGTGCACTTAACCCTGTAAGACCCAAATATAGAAAAACCTTTAAAAAAAATTATTTTACCTTTCAGATGTTGTTGTAGGAGGCCTTTGATGCAGAAATTAAAGAGTTTTTAAAAAAAATGTTTACGTAAGTTTATAGAGAAATGTTGTAATATTGCAACATTGGGCTTAGGTGGGAGCAGAATTTCTGTATTTGTACTCACGTTGTCTGAACAACAATTCAGAACAACTAAGGGTTCATTTGCAGGGTTGATTGCTTACATAGCCCCATACAGGTATATAACATTAATAATAATCACACATTAGTCATATTTTTATGAAGTCATTTATTAAAAAAAAATATTAAACAAGATAAAGCTCTAGCTTTTTTTCCCCTCTTTTTTTCTTTTCATGACTGACTTTCATTGGTGGTGAAAGTCCCAAAAACAGTCCCTGTCCTCTGAAAAGCAAAGGCGAACACCACACTTTCTGCATTGTGTGTTGGTGTATCCTTTGTTGCAGTGTCTGCAGCGTCCTCTCCCTGTCTTCCTTGGGAAATGTGCAAGTAGGTCCTTGCGTACATCCAATGGGAGGCGTGCACATCTCCCATTGGATGGTCTCTTCTGAGCATTTAGAGGGCTTCCTGATGTCACTGTCTGTGTTGCTGGGCTCCCTTTGCCTGAAGATGGCCGTCCTCTCTTTGGAGTTTGAAGTGTTGCGTTTGCCAGGATGAGAGAGGATGCTAGCTGTGCCTGAAACTGTCTCCTGTTCATTGTCTCTTTGCTAGACACCTTGAGAGCTTTACAGTCCCGCTTGTAGAGGAGCCAGGCATTGACCACAGCGAGGATGATGGTGTGCCAGAAGATGTATATGTACCAGCGACGGGATTTGATGGGGAACTTATATTTGGCTGTAAATGAGTCCAACAAATCCACACCTCCCATATACTTGTTGTAGGCACCAACAATGTAAGGCCTCTCAACTTCAATGTAGGTTCTGTTGGCTTTATCCCAGCGTTGAATATTCTGCACAGGTTCTGGTCCAGCAAAGGATGACACAAGTGTGACGGCCCTGTTGTCATACCATTTGACAGCACAGATGTTGTGATTCCCCTCCACTCTGACGTCATAGCTTCCTCTTCCCTTTTTCTTCAAGCTCTTCTCGTCTTCAAGGTTACAGTTGGGTAGACGCACCTGCCTGGCTGTTCCTATGTAATGAATTCCCCGATCAAGGAGCTTAACTAATAATGGAACACAGGTGAAGTAGTTGTCTGCGTATATTTTGTAGTTCTGACCTTCTGGAAGTGTGGAAGCAAGTTTCATCACAACCTCCCTGACAATCCAGTTCAGATTTGGCTCGTATTCCATTGCACTGCCTTGGTAGACATGTCACACATCTGCCGAGATTCCGTTTCCCACTTTGATCCCATGGGTTTGGCTTGCCTTGCATATATTGTTGATCCTGCTGAATTTCCCTTGAAGGATCATCTCTCACGGTTGTGCTCTTCGGTCCCTTGCGACATTTCTCTGAATGAATCGCCTGGTTGGTTTCCTAGTTTGTTTTTTTGTCTCAGTACTGTATGTTGTTTAAAATGTACGACGTCAACAGGGATTGGAATCTGTTGGTGGCATCTCGCACGGGGGTACCGTGTTCGTCCCAATACATCGGGTTCCGCCATTTGTACCAGCCCATTTCGGTACATGCCAGTTTTATTTCCTTTGGTGGTGTTTCGATGTTCCATGTGTCTGAAGCTGTACTTTCGTGTTTTGTGTCGGCCTCACCATGTCTCGGCACAACTTCCGGAGTATTCCAATGGTGTGTGGGGGAATGTCTCTCCTGTGTTCCGACCGAAAATCGTGTTGGGCTGATGAAATTTTTCGCGCGATACCTGTCCGGGCCTGGTGTGTTTGTTTGTTTTTGGCTCATGTCCCGTATTATCGCTGGACGTCCTGGGTGGTTGGTTTTTTGTCCACTTGTTGACAGCATCTTCTCTGGTCTTCTCACTCTCATCAGTGTATTGGTTCCATCTCAACCTCACCTCCCAGTTTGGACCATATCAATCTCCTGCACACTGTATTGCGGCTCTCTCCTTGCTGGTGGCATTCTGAAAATAAAATATAAATTAATTAACATGTGTATATATATATGCTTTTTATATTGTAGTACATAACCTGAAGGAATAGATAGGGTGGTGGACCAGTGCTCGGGTGAAATGTTTTCCAGGCAGAAAATACAGTTGCTAAATGCCTAAATGTAAATGTAAATGGTTTAGCCTATGCTCTCTACTTATCATGCTAAATGAAACATGCACCCCAATCACCGCCATATAGTCACACAATACTGCCTTGACATAACAATACTGCTTGTTATACTCTCTATTATCATACTAAAGGAAAACATGCATACCCCCCTTCTCCCACCCCCTTCGGACTTTCCCTTTCCCGAACTGAATTGTCTGTTGATATCCTCTTTGTGGACAAGTCATGGAATTTTAGGTCAGGCTGATCAAATTAACTACTTTTTGAGTTAAAACTTTTAAATCAGTCAATTTGACCGAACACACACAAGGGTAGAATGTTACTGTCCATGTATAAAGAAATACTCTGGCGTGGTGTAGTAGGGGTGCAACCTGTTTGGGCCCACTGCACAAGCCTGCTATTTTGACTACCACCCCCGTGTTGTATAATTGCAACAATTATATAACAAGCTCTAAATGAAATTTAGTTCATCTATTCCCAATAACTACATATGTACATGCTCTAGACATTGTAATAACAACCAAAAAATATAAAGACTTTTACTTACTTGAATCTGATGAATCCGTCCAATGAAACAAGGATGTTGTTCGAAGGAAACCTTGAGAGGTTGTGTGAGTTCATGGCCATAAGGCGGGACTTATAAACAATGTACCATCAAATAGCATTGTGAGACTGAACAATAGGACCCAATGACTATGTAAATGTGGTAAAAATAGATAAATATAACAGATTGTTTTTTAGGATGGTTAAGGTAACGTTGTAATTTTACAACGGGTGTTACAGGGTTAAAGATCCCCTCCAGATGCTGTTAAGACATAAATATAAACAGTTACAGAATAATATTAAAATGTCTGATGGCACTTACTCTTTCTGCATCATTAAAAAATAATATAAAATGGATATGAATATGCAAATCATCAACATTTTTGAACCTCAGTCAACTTCCTCCTTGCCTGTACTTATATTGAATTGAATTGAAATATCTTTAATGTCCCCAAGGGTCAATTTGGTTCACAACAGGTAGCCAACACATACACATTCGCACAAAAACACATAAAAACATGAAATGATAAATAGATAAAAGCATAAATACACATGTGCACTATATATATAAATAAAAATAAAAAGTGAAAAAATTTACTGTGACATGGACAGGGATGGAAGATGACCTATAGTTTGTTGAGAAACCCAACAGCTGATGGTACAAATGATCTCAGGTATCTGTTAGACCTGGCACGTTTTCGGGAGGTATACCTCCTTCCTGATGGTAGCAGGCAAAGCTCAGAGTGTAGTGGGTGAGTGATGTTAGCCAAAATGGCCATTGCCCTCTGTGTGGCTCTGGCCTCATACACATACCCAATGCTGTTGAGGTCAGTGCCAATTATTTTCTGACATATGTTTACAATTTTACACAGTCTGTTTTTGTTGATTACACTCAAATTGCCAAACCAGCAGATCATAGCAAAAGTTAAAATTGACTCAAAGGATGAATAAAATGTTTTCAGAAGTGATCTGTCAACATTAAACCCCTTCAACTTTCTTAAGAAAAACAGTCTCTGATTGGCCTTTTTACATATATAGTCTGTATTGGTGTCAAAGTTCAATTTATCATCTAAAATGATAGTACTTGTATTGGCTTACCACATCCAACGCTGTGCCGTTAATCAAAGTTGAAGCGGTGTTGGGAGGATTGCGACGAAAGTCAATACACATCTCTTTGGTTTTAGAGACGTTGAGTTGTAAATATGAGTCTTTGCACCATGAGATAAAATTGTCCAAAACTGGGCCATGGCCCACCTCGTGATCCTGCAGAAGACTAATTATCACAGAATCATCAGCATACTTAATAATATGGCTTGATTCAAACATACTCTGACAGTCATTGGTGTAGAGTACTAATAAAAGTGGTGACAGAACACACCCCTGAGGTGACCCTGTGGAGCACATGAGGGCCTTAGATAAAGTGTTATTTACCCGGGTTCTCTGTGACCTCATAGTTAGGAAATCAACCAGCCAGCATATGGTACCAAAGTCAATATCAGAAAATTGCTATAGTCTGTGAGCAAGGATATGGGGCTGCATACAGTTGAATGCTGAGGAGAAATCACAAAACACAGGCGTGCATGTGTCTTCTTGCCCTCTAAATGTCCAGTAACAAAGTCCAGCAGTGTTGCTGTGGCATCCTCAACTCCCTTACTTGGTAGATATGCAAATTGGAGTGGATCAATCATGCCCTGAGTCATGAAAAATAAACTCCTCTTTACAATACGCTCAAAACCTTTCATCACCAGAGACGTCAGAGCCACAGGGCAATAGTCATTCAGCACCTTTGGAGATGGAACTTTTGCCACTGGAACCACTACTGATTCTTTCCATAACCCTGGGACTTTCCTCTGTGATAGTGAGAGTTGGAAAATAAATGTGAAAATACTGCTCAAGAAAAGAGCACAGTGTTTAAGCAATCGGCCGCTGATGCGGTCAGGCCCCTGGCTCTTCCTTATGCTCGTCTGATCAAGGGTCTTCCAGACATCAGTCTCATCAATCAGAATCTCACTTCCCTCAGACTCAATTCTATATTCAGTCAGATCATTATTAAAATCATGGGAATCAAATCTTAAATAAAACTGATTCAAGTCCTCCACCAAGACAGAGTCAGGTTTGTCAGATGTAACCACCCCTTTTTTCTTATCACTCATTCCCACCATAGCCTTAATCCCTCTCCAAGTCATTTTGTTGGAAAGCTACTTTTTTCTTATTAAGAACATGCTTAAGTGATCTACTCACCCAAGGTTTATTATTGGGGTATATTGTGATCGTCTTCGTGGGAATAATCATTTGCTCACAAAATCTGATGTAGCTTGACACAGTGAAAGTTAGTTCGTCTAGGTCTGTGCATGAGTCCTTAAAAACATCCCAATTGGTACTATGAAAGCAGCCATTCAATTCTTTAATAGCGCCATCTGTCCATACAGGGACCTCTCTGTGCTCAACTTTGCCTCTCTTAAGGGCTGATTGATAGATCGGGGCCAAAAAGACGCAGCTATGGGCAGAAGACCCCAAGGGTGACATTGTGTAAGATTTGTAGGCATCTTTAACTGTACCATAGCACAGATCTAGGATTTTGCCATGTCTGGTGGGACAGCTTACATATTGATAAAAGTGCCAGAGGTGTTTCTTGAGACTACACTTATTAAAATCACCAAGTATAAAATGCGGGGCATCGGGGCAATTGCTTTGTAAACGGTGAACAAGTTTAGTAATTTCAGCTGCAGCATCTGCCGAGTTGGCTCTTGGGTGGATATAGACCAGTGTAATGAAAAGTTGGGGAATTTCTCGTGGCAGATAAAACGGACGCAGTGAGATAGATAAAAGTTCGATATGTGGGCTACAGATAGATTCCCTTATGATGAGTTGACGTATAGACACACGCCCCCTCCTTGTGTTTTGCTAGTCGGCTGTGTGTCTCTGTCTAACCGAATAGGCTGACCAAAGCCATCGATTTCAAGATCCTGGCCCAAGTCATGTTCTTTTAACCAAGTCTCAGTCAACGCTATGACACAGGCATTCTTATACTCCGGTATGCATTTAACGTTTGCCTGCAGTTCGTCCACTTTGTTCCTTAACGATTGTACGTTTCCAAGGATGACAGAGGGAAGTGGCAGGCGGCGCAATCCAGCCCTGCGTAGCCTCTGCCGCACTCCTCCTTTCCGGCCATGCTTTCTCACCCGACCCGCTTCTGTTGACCACGGTCCGACAACAGGCCCACGCCGTCTTCTGCATGCTCCGCTGCTTCGGCCACGAATCCTCACCCCCGAACGAGGCAAGCAGACCCGCACCTGTGAATCTCTGGTGGAATTTCATCGCGTAGGGTCCACGGGGCTGAACTGCATTGGATGAGGAAGTCCCGACGGTACTGCAGTCTGTGAGACGAGTTGGTTTGACGATGGTTCACAACAGTCCCAAGAGTAAGCATGCTCATAAGCACCGTGTTGAACAGATCCATGTTAATTCCAAAATATTGGGATACTCTTACATTCCCGCGGCTAGTTCAAACATGACAGACGAGATACAAAGAACACATTTAGACAAATACGCACACACGCGGCTCCTGCTGTAGGCAGCGCCATGGTGACAGAACACACCCCTGACATATATGCTACGTGCTAAGCTAATCTGTTGACATTTTGAAGATGGTTCAAAGATAAACGATAAATATATATATATATAGTCACATCCTAAGTTAGCTAATGTTAGCAAAACATTAGTTAACCAGTTAATAATTGATGTAAACTATCTGGTTTAATCACATTAATCATTACACCTGATAGCTAATGTTAGCAATATGCTAGGCTGATATACAGTTACAGTGGTTAGATTGCTAGTTAAAACGGATAGCTAATATTAGCAAATCTATATCAGTTGTTAATAACAATGACAATTAATGTAGATTAGCTAGCTAGTCAGTGTTTTGTTCACATTAGCAAAAGATGTGACTATATATAAACATTTAACTCCGTCTACCACAGTTTGTTCATTATTTCTTGTAAACATGAAGTTATTTCCAGCGTGTTGTCTGGACGGCAGTCCAACGTCCTCTCCTGCGTCCACTGTAAGAGACTGTTGGACTGACAGTTACTGTCTCTGACATTAATGCCTGTCTGCATCGTCTGAGAGCTCAAACATCAGATTAACACTCATAAAGTTCAGGTATAAAATCCCACAATGCACTACAGAGCGTCTCTGCTGCAGGCTGCTGACAGTGACGGTGAAACAGAGTAAAGCAAGTGTGTCTCTCTGAGGACAGTGATGATGGACAGTGACTGACATAGACTGAGTCTGGTACAGACGATAAAGGTGTTTCTGTAGATAAAACGTCTCATTCTGAGGGAACAAAAGCACAAAGATTCTTATTTTCAGCTGATTAAACACTAATGAAAACATACTATGGATATTAAATTACATTACACACTGGAGCTTTAAGGAGATAAAACGTTATTTTTAAGAAATTAATGACTTTATAATCTCAGCAAGTTTTTTCTGGCAAATTTACGACTTTAATCTCAGAATATTACCCTCCTCTGGCTCTGTGATTATTAATTTTATACCTAAAATGGCCCTAATACGCCGTCGCACTGAGAGGAGAGATTTATCTATATTTATAGCATCAACATGCATCTTAGTAAAGTGTTAGCATCATGTTAGCACAGCTTCTTCCTCCACCTGACTGTTCTCACTGTTGTTCAGTTGGTCATTGAACACACTCATGAGGAGCACCGGGCCATGCTGGTGCTCCTCGTGATTACAGCGTCAGCCTCTGGGAGTGTTTGAAGAAATTCTTGCTCACACTTCAGCGAGCAGAACGAGCCCTTGGCTCAGAGTTTCGTTATGATGCTCACGTTCGTCATATCCAAAAACAGCACGCAGACACACTTTAACAGACTGCTGGTCTGAGTGGCTGAGGTATTTACTGCTCATAGGTTTAGTGATTCAATCAGAAACTTCAGGAGCACTTCAGCAAGGAATGTTGGGTAAACTGGCAGCGATTCAAATTATGAGACACTCGAAGAATTAGGTCTTACTTCTGGTAAAAAGCACGAGAGGCGTAAACATCCTCCAGATTCCATCTTTCATCTTTATTCACACAGAGAGTTTCTGTGGTTGAACCAGGAAACATTTCAGGAGGCAAAGAAATAAAACCAGACAAATAAAAGATACAGAAATAAAACAGAATGAAATGCAGTAAGATTATAATATTTAGTCCATTATTTAGTCTGGATGTACTATACCGCGGCCATTTAGCTGCAAACACGACTTTAGCAAGACAAATATGTGTTTAAAATAATCTGAGTTTGGAAACTATGTAGGAAGTGGTTACAGCCTGAACCTCCAACTGAGTTATTTAATGGAGAAATTAACCTTTTCTTTAAGTCTGCAAGTAAGCAGATTCCATTGGGCTCAACAGTGGACTAAATAACCTCCCTATACTGTCATTGTGTTTGTCCTGGTGTTGTAAATCAATGTCTTTATTCCAGTTGGTTCCCAACATCTCTGCCGTTTACTCTGTTTAGCTTTTTTCTTGATTATTCTTTTTCTCTGTGTAAGTTTTTGTTGCGAGTTCCTTTTACAGTTGCTGCACAGAAAGATATAAGAATAATGATATCTAAAGCCTATGATGTCATTAATGATTTCTAAAATACACAATAAAAAATAAAAAAGCTGTAAGCAGCGATGAACGGGCCCTCGCAGTCAGTGCAGTAACCCTTCCAGCACTCCTCAGATACTGCTCAGTGTTTCACAATAAGACGCTGTCGGATGTTATTCAGTAATATATAAATCTTTGACTGAAAGACAGTTAGTGTCAAATTATTGGACTTCACTGAAACTTATGAAATAAAGTTTCTGACGGAGAACTAAAGTTGTTATAAAACTCTCTTTAAAGCCATCACAGTCCTTTTGATTTGACCTCACAGAACACAGAGTTTCTGGTCTACCGCTGCCTCCATCAGTTAGTTTGTTTGCATTTTTGTGTGACATTAGTGATCCAACCAGCCCTCGCAGTCCGGGCAGGTTGAGGTGCACTGTGGTGTGGCGGTTGTGAATTTTCATGTGATTTGGATGGTGGCGAAGGAGTTAAAAGTCACTTCCTGTGTCCACTATGTTCCCGTATATCATGTGCAGACCACTCTGTGCCACTAAGACTATGACTTAACATTGGCTTGTATGTGTTCAGGGCAAGACTCAAAGGGGAAAAGGATTTCTTAAAAGGAGTAAGAACCCTGTTCAGTAACAGACACAGACTGTAGCTTTGTGTTACACCCATAAAATCTACTGCCCACTTCTATCATAAACACAAGAAAACTCTTTATACGTGCTGTTCAGGGGTCAGCAGCCAGATGTTTGCTAATGTTTACAATCCTTGATAAACCCCCGACTCACATCACAGACTCACATTAGAGGAAACATTACATGTTAGTTTAGTGTTGCAGAGTTGGACAGGCCGAACAAAAACAGGTTGGCTTCAAATACAGACCTCTGAGCACCAGATGGCTGCTCATGAAGTGAACCACAGCGAGCAGTGGTGTCACACACACACACAGTGGTGATGGTTTAATGCTGCCCTGTAGCTCTAGAGGTGAGACAGCTAACCGAGCAGGTCTCCACCCAGCAGTGATAACTGCACACACGTCACAACCTATTGTAGGTAGGTCGGCAAACATCGCAGCCACCCAGGAGTGACCTCCACCTGCAAGGTCGTCTCATCCGTGTGAAACAAAATAATCTTTATAGTCTTTCCAAATGTGAAACCTCGTCTCAAGCCGTTTTACTTCATTAGAGTTAAAAAGACAGAACCTGTTGAAGGTCAGAGGATAGAGTCAGAGCAGCAAACAGGAAGTCATCAAAAATCTATTTTTTGGGACCAGAGGTAATGTTTCTGTTTTCATTGGTTAACTTATACCTGTTACACATTTATATATCACTGGCAGATGGTCTGTCCTGCATGAAATATCCCAACTACTGATTCATGTTCCCCTCAGGATGAAGGATGACTTTGGATCTAGTGCCATCATCAGGTCAACATTTTAACAGTAAAATACGTAATTTCTGACATTAGAGGGGTAAACCATAAGAAACAGAAGGTGGTGACAGCGTGGGATCATGAAAGTTGTTGTCTTCACCACCATTGCCATCATTGCAGTCAGCTTCTCCCAAGAAGTGATTCACAGCTCAAGATACCACTCAAAATTCATGTTGTCAATTCATGAGATATCGGTCCAAAAGAATAAGTTTTCAGTAATTACACAATTAATGTAAAATGATTGCACTAAAAATGTAAGAAATTTAGCTTATATTAACAATATCATAATCGTTAGTATTATATGGATCACAATATATCGCTGATGACTGGCCTGTATCTACAGCACCAAGCCCTGCCCTGTATGAACATCACTGACCCCTGCACTGTATCTACAGCACCAAGCCCTGCCCTGTATGAACAGCACTGACCACTGCCCTGTATCTGCAGCGCCGACTTATGTCCTGTGTCCGTCCTGTCCTCACTTTAAGCCTTAATATAATTTAAAAGGCTGAGTTGTACAGTTGTCATGAATGGGGTAATTAGGTTTAGAGACCAAAAGGCTGTAAACGTGTTTATTTCTGTTGTTGGACAGTTTAATATGGGGCCTTATGGAGACTGACTCACTGCTGGGGCCAGCCTCTAGTGGACATTGGAGGAACTGCAGCTTTTGTTACTCCAGTGTTATATTCATTTGCAGGTTGCTGATTGGTTTGAACACACCTTTCTGTCAGATAAAATGTCAACAAAAGAGTCGTTAAAAACTAGAATTGATCACTTTGCAGAGTTTATTAAAAGCTCTCTGACAGAAGAGGGAGAGACAGAAAGTCGAGGAAGCCAAAAGAGGGAAGGCGATTAATGGAGTCAATAAAAGGCAGACGATGTGTTTCACAGGAAGATATATGTGTGTGTATGTCAGCAGCAGCAGGTTCAGAGGAAACTCCTCCTGGTTCTCTTCGGAGCCTTCTTCATTATGCATGTGCTGCAATTACCTGACGACGCAGCGAGTCAAATTACACTCTGATTAGTTATTGCAATCACAGGGTCAGAGTGGCGGCTTCACTCTTCACTTAATCTGGAGACACGTCTGACTGCTGATGCTAATCAGTGTAATCGCCGCCGTTAACGTCCGCTAACTTCCTCTTTTCCCATTTTTCTTTTTGTTTTCACTGAAAAGCCAAATATGGGAATTCACTTCCTTCCTGTTTCTTCTCCACTAGTTTGATTCTGTTTGCTGAGTCGTATTTGCTTTAGTGCCTAACATCAAATGTACCTGAATCATGAAACTGAATACATACATCTGGATACAGACAACAGCAAAAACAAAGATTAATAATTGCATTTATTTTACAGAACAGAGGCCTTACTGCTCTCCCACATACAGCCTGTTCCTCATGGGAAGATTCATTTCATATTTTAAAACCTTGGAAACAATTATTCAGAACCATTTAATCATTGATTTTTACTCCAGAATCTTTCAAGACATTTTATAAAATGACTGCGACAAAAGAACAATTTAACAGGTTTTACAACAATCATTATGTAGATTATTTAACAAGGGAGACCAGTTGCATTTATTTTTATGTGTTTCAAATTTGTGGATTAATATGCAAAATTGACTTAACGTAAATATTATTTTGTGGGTTCTGGATAAGGAAAGTGTTCTCAGTACTACAGAGAGAGATAAAAAGAGACATTTGGTGTAAAAATACTGACTGACATTCGTAAAGCTTCATTGTTGTGAGAGGTGATGATAAAAATCACTTTCTCTACAGAAACTCACAATTAACCTTTTTATATATTTCTCTGAAATATTTCACTCACACAGTTTATGATTTTATAATTTCATGATTGAAATGTTCCAGGTACTTCTGATAGGACCTGAACCTTTCATTTGGGGCTCGGTTGTTGTTAATTCACACTTTTAGAAAATATTTTATATATATAATATTTTCTCAGTGCTGTCAGGGTCTAAAATCAAGGACTTGTTGCTTGAAGTAAATTGCTGTTTCCTCTTTAAAAATAAATTATTTCAGAGTAAAATGAAAAACAAATTAAGAAAAAAAAACCCAGCAGTGACAGACTCTGTATCTGACCTCTGCAGCAGCTGACACTGTGGTGATTCACAGCGGGAACGTGTCACAACAGTCTGACACTCTTTACATCACGCTGTCAGTGAAGTCCCTGACCCAGAAAATGTTCCACATTTCACTGAGAAGAGCTGCAGAAACACACTGTTCCAACACGAATATCTGACTTATTCCTGTCAGACATTTTCTCCCAAAGCAAGCAAACACCTTCTTCTACGGCCGTTTAAACGATGACAGTAGTTCCCAACCTCATCTATCAGTGAGTAAACTGATTGTATTCAATGATACAGAACCGCTGATAAACTGATCAATGAACCCAAACATTGAACTCAGTAACTGCAGCAAGTTTGTGGAAAACCAGAGATTTGGATGATGATTTTTTTATTATTTAATTTAACAATCATACATTAATAATCGTATTTCTGACACATTCAGTGTTTTCGTCTCTCTGATAGTTGATGTTATTGTTCTGATACAGTTTGTGTTCAGCTCATCAGTTTAGATATTAAATAATTCACTGTAATGAGATACGTTATTTTAACTAAGAAAAACAGTTTACATCGAACATTTTAAGTTACACAAACTCAATTTTGTAAGTTAAAAACATTAAGTACCTTTTTCTGTTTTTTCACAGTATTTTTTTTTTGATGAATTCACATAAAATGACAAACTTATTGATCTGAATATTTTTTTTAACTTACAAAATTGAGTTTGTGTAACTTAAAATGTTCAATGTAATCGCTTTCAACAATGTTTTGAATTAAAATAACTTCAGGTTTTACAGTGTAATCTAAACTTTAAAAATAACAGTTTTGTGTTTTGTTTTCTTCACAGAAATAAACTAAATGTTTTCTAGCACGATTTATACCTGAGCACCTACAGGTGGGCCGCCTCTGGGTCACATGACCAGCCATCACAACCTTAAAAAAACATATTTAACAAAGATATATCAAAAAACATATTACACAAAAATACATATTGCAAAAGACAAAGCAAGATACTTTTAAAAAGACAGAATGATTAATCACAAGTAATTTAGTCTCCACTTCAGAAACAGCTAACTGCTAAATTATGATAAGGTTGTCTGATGTTATTAGTTTGATGTTGATTGATGCTTTAATAATGCAAGTATTGATTACTGATCAGGCTGATCAGGATCATTATCAGATAATTATAAAGTTTATCACTAAATGCAGGGTTTTCTACTTCCTGTATGTTGTTTTGTGTGTTTATGCAAAATCTGGGGCTGAGATCTCTCAGGATACTTGGACTGACATGATTTCAGCCTCAGTCTCTGCGGGTTGCAGAGGGACAGCTGTGCTGCGTCTAACGTCTATTTAAAGGTTTCTTTTTTTGAGATGATGAATGATGAATGTAAACAGAAAATCTCCTCAACAGCAGAGGAGAGGTTTCAGTAATGTCACCAGTGTGCAAACTAAACCACGAGGAGCTCACTGTGTCTACTGTCACAGGGGGATAGATCTTCTGATATCGTCTATCTTCTGATATCTTCTGATATCTTCTGATCTGAGGTTCATGATATTGTGCTGCCACACTTCAGTGGTGATGGCAGAAATAGAAGTATCTTTTTTTTAAGTGATATATTGACCCTCAGGCACAAAACATCCATCAATAGTAGCCCAAGTTTACGCATAATCCATGATCATGAAGGAAAAATATGCGTGGCAAGAATAGCCAACCCTCCAGGAAGCTGTTTCAACTCAGATTCAATCGTTCTCTGGGAATTCTGCACGGCACTGCAACTTTTCTGCGAGTTCAACAAATCGTTGTTTACGTCACCAAACTCACTTCCTTGTTTCAAAAGCGATTTTATTCTCACTGAAACAAGTTGCCTTTGAACTATTTTTGCAATTTTCACTTTTTCCCACGTTTTTCATTGTATAAAAATGCCTAAAACATCGCGACATGCATCAGTTTTCACGAAGGGGTTCTGTGAAATCAGACATTTTAGGCCAAACAAAGCAAAGTCCTGGAGAGGCTGATGATGTCAATATTTTAAATTTAAAATTTCACCAACCATGTTTTCAGGGGAGCTTATGTCTTATTGAGAGGGCTGAGCTCCGGCTGGCTCCCCGGTGGTTCCCACCCTGGATGTGACTTTAACAGTTAAAGCCGTCTATAAGCAGCTCTTCATATTCTCTCCTCACAGCAAATGAACAAATGAACAGACATTAAATTGTGTCTGACTGAAGGGCAGATTATTCCTGCGGCATCTCCTCGCAGCTTGAAAGGAAGCTAAATTAGAAATGTCCTTGTAATTACTCTTTGGAAAGGAGCATTAGTGCAACAGTGTGCGGAGCATACGCGGGAAAAAGTGGGGATTCAACAATAATTGCATCTGGATGTAACCTTGAGGGCGAATACGGTGTTTGATCTTAATTCATATGAATCCCTGATGGGACGTAGCCTACTTTACGGAGCATATAATGTCAGACCAGAGGAGAAGCTGCAGTGCCACTGAATACAATAATAGCCACCCCCACTATTGTTTCATAAAAGAGGCTTTTACTAATATGCTGCACAGCAAAAATATCATGAAGGCTTCATATTCGTGCGCTTAAAACATACTCTTTATGATACCAGATACCCTCCTCTTCACAATATGACACTGTAGCTCACTAGGGGTCGCCAAAGCCTTACCAGGCCTTCTTGATTATAAGGCATGTAGGAAAACTTGAATGTCATGAACGATAGATAGATACTTTATTAATTCCCTTTTGGGGAAATTGTTTTTTCACTCTTTTTTATTTTTTATACACACACACACACAGGCTGAAATACACACTTCATGCACGTATGAACATGCAAACAGGAAGAGAGATGCTGGAGTGATTGGCTGCCACGTTAGCAGCACCCCATAAGCAGTTTCTTGGGGTTAGGTTCAATTCAATTTTATTTGTATAGCGCCAATTCATAAGGGGTTAGGGTTAGGGTTGACAAGGGCAAGGAAAAACTGCCTGACGCCGTCTTCTACATGTTCATCTTCCTATGGCTTTAAATGGCCGACTACAATATTTGAAGACTTATAAAAGACCTTTGGTACTTTAGGTACAGCAGAAAAACAAGTCAACTTTTCCAAATTTTGGTATCAACTTGGTACCAAAGTATCGGTTCTTGTGACATCCCTAATACACAGAAGGGATCTCAGCATTTCATCTAATCTAATCTCTTTGTGTTGGACTCTGCACAATTACTAATTTACTGTTAAAAAATGTAATCAATAACCTAATCTGAATATCACAATATTAAAGTAACTTATTACTTAATGTTACTTTTGGATTACCTGAACACCAAACACTATGCAGAGAGATCCGAAATGAATTAACTTGTTTCATACATGATGGGTGGCGGTGGTGAAGGGGTGAGGCAGCTCTCACTTTGTTATGCAAACGAAGTGTCGGCCATCGAGAGGTCTGAGATGCCCTTAGATGAAATATCTGCCCCTAGCAGGGGGGGAGGCAGCTCACTATCTCCCCACCCGGAGTCAGTCAGCCTGAGATCACATCAGAGTGAATTATGAATCAGATCTCTCACTGTAATGGAGTCTTTTCAAGTTTTATCCTCTTGTCCTCTATTCTATATTCTTCTCTTTTATGTCTGCCTTTAACTCCATCCCGTCCTCCCCCGACAGCTTCACTCTGCTGACTCCACGCTGAGAAACTTATAGAGGTCAAGATCCTAATTTTAGCCCGTCAGAAATTATTAAAATGTATTCGTCAGTGACATCATCACAGCCTGTCAAGGACGTCTCAGCGGCAGCATCGCTGACAGCGAGAAGAGCCTATCGAGACAATACTGAGAGGCAGAATGGAGACATGATTAAGTGCATTTCTTAAGATAAAGGACTCCTCTCCTTATTACTCAATTTCCTGTTCTGACTGTTGTGAGGATCTGAATGATAGAGTGGAGGAGACAAAGCTGTCAACAAAGAAGAAGAAATGCAGTTTGGAAATATTATCCATTTCTCAGGCTGCAGTGCTTTGATAAGGATTAGGTTTAGAAATGTACGTCACTGAGCAGGCTCACCTTAAAAAAGAAGCTCTTTAAAACTGATTCGTCCCAAAGTCGAAAGAAATACAATCATCATAAACACATTTTTACTAGCACTGTCATAAAAATACTTTCTACACGCTGAAACAGGAAATATTCCCTCATGTGGATGAAGGAATGCGTATTAGCTAGCTGGATGCCCCTGCCTCACATTGCTCTTGGCTAGTAGAAAGCTACCGCTAGCTTTGTACCACTACATCATTTATTGTTGGCTAAAATCAACACCGTTTGTCAGGATATATAAGTTAGTATGATGCTTCCCCAGCTAATGTTAGCCAACTAACACATCCACTCAGTATTTTGCTAGCAATAACGTTAGCAAGCTAGCAAGCTAGCAAGCTACGTTATCCAGCTAAAAGCACAATCAGTTACAACCCGGTCACTCACTGCTCACAAACATGGATTCACACAGAAACAGAAATTAACAATCTGAAAGAAAAAAAGGGGGAGGATGATATAAATCAGCAGCATAAAGTGAGGTCTGTAAAATATTGCATAATGGTTTTAAACTGGTCTTAGTTTATAATGTGTCTTCTTGTTCCTTGTATAGAAGTCTGTTTTTAGTAACAGATAATCTCTTAATTTACTTATGCGATTAGAAACCTACTCACCACCTTCACATTTCTCAGCCCATTGTGATCTGAGCAGAGGTTATATGTTCAGAGCTATTCCTGCTGCTCCGGAGCTCAGTTTCTATTCATTCCTTCAAATCTTCATGTCCTGCCAAAAATTCTACTTTTGTCATAAAACAGTGTAACAGGAACCCTAAAATGGATTGTTTTAAATCTGCAGAAAGGTGCCAAGAAGACATTTTTTAACTTATGTAATTTTTTTTGTTGCTTGGTAAATTGACCCTCCACTGTACATCATCCTTAAACTCACATTACTATAATATCTATAGGTATGTTTTCATTTGTGTGTAATCAGCTGAAAATAAGAATCGTGTTTTCGTTACTTTAAAACGAGACATTTTCATCTACAAAGAGCGAGTCCTATTGTGCTTTTCAACATTTTAATAGCCTCTGTAGTTTCTGCTATGCGCTGGAAAGGCTGAGCAGTATTCAGTTGGTTGCAATCTGCGACTTCAATACTCTGTGTCATGAAATCCTTCACACTGGACCTTTAATGGACAGAGAACAGTATCTAATTCAAATCGAGCTGAGCTACATTGTGGAGTTCCTCAGGGTTTTATCCTCGGACCTCTATTGTTTTTTATTTATACGACTGACTGAAAACACACAGCCTCACGCAGACAGTCCACCAGGCACGGCTTTAGGGCGGTTTGGTGTTTCAGACGTGAATCATCTTCCTGCCCGAAAGTGTTGAGTGACTGTGAAACAAACAGTGTTTTTTTCCACTTCTAAGATGAATGTCTCATCGTCTGTGGTGTCAAATCTCCTCTGAATGATGGACTTCTGGTCTGGTGCCACAGTGTTGATGTAAATACTTTGGTACCAAGTCAATGCCAAAACGTGACGGTACTAGTTTTTCTACGGTACTGTAGGTACCCGGGATTCAATTCTTCCCAACCTGATAAAACAGATTACAGGGGATATTTTACCACCTCAGACCAGGAGTGAACAGCTGGTCAATCGGTACCACGTTGGTTTCAATCATGTTGATAGTCTAGGTCGTTAACAACACGCCGCCTCCTCCACATGCGGCTCAGCTGCTGTTGTTAAAACGTTAAAAAAAGTGAAAAGAAGTGAATCATTAGAAAACATTGATCAGAAAAAGAGGCCATTGTTGTTATGTTTTGTAATGTTTAAATGTTTTTAATAAAGCAGTGTTGAAGTAAACAACATTATTGTTGTGTTTTAGGTTTTTTTTACTGTGCTAATAAATTGGGTATCAGTTCACTGATATTGGTATCGACTACTAAATTTCTGGTATTGTGACATCTCTACTATGTAGCATGAAAGTTGATCCCGAGTCGGTATGGGGTATTTTATTTTGAAAGTTGACCCTATGCTCGATGTCATTTATGTGTCTGACTTCCTGTCAGTGTGATCTGTTCTGTGCTGCTTGATGCGAGTCGGTCGCAGCTTTTTTTTAAAAAACGCTTCTTTATGTTGTCATTTTTTATTTGCCATCTTGTTGCTTCACATGATAATTTTAGCACACTGATATGAGAACCGAAGAGCCAAATGGCCAATTTAGAGCAACATCGTGAAAATCATAATTTTTGTAATTTAATCAACAGTGTTAAAGTCTAAACGTGCTGAAAGGTTTGTTTGTTGCTGCAGAGATTTTAAGAGCAAGCTGCAAAAGAGACATTTCTTTTGTCTGATAATCGTACAGAATGGTGTACACATCCATGTTTTTATTCCTTACTACTCGTCTGATAGATAGTAACGATAGTAAACGTTTATCTGATGATGGAATTTGTCTGGATGCCAGCAGACTCTTGAAACTGAAGAGCACTTTAGATGTTTTACATAAATGTAAGTTGCAGATGAGCAGATAAACACATGTTGTTTGTTGTGACTCTTCACACTCGAGTGCTGCTGTCACATTGAGCGCTGGCGAGTTTCTGATTGCTAAAGCTGATAACAAGTAAAGCTCTTTTGTTTTGTTGACCTGTTTCAGGGTTCGACGCATACTTCATGTCACGGACTCTGGAGAACAACCGGAGGAACGTGTGGTTTGCAGAGTACTGGGAGGAAAACTTCAACTGCAAGCTGATGAGCTCCTCCAAGAAAGACGAGAGCAGCAGGAAGTGTACAGGTAGGTTTACCTGTGTGTGGATGAACCTTCAACAGACTACAATGGTGGTGACCGATGCTCAGACGTAGGGCCATCAGATCTCATTTTTATAGGTTCAGGTTGATTTTCTTTCTGAAGCACATTGTTATCTGACTGTCCAACCATCATTGTCCAGAAGGGAAAAATATCCAAACTGATAGAAATATTAATAAACTCATCGGATCTGTTATATGTCACAGCAACAAGCTATGTTGATTTATGCTGCTTGGAATATTACTGACATGTGAATTCATTTGTTTAAATGTTAAATTTACTTAGTTCACTGACACAAAAACACCCCAAAACAATGTGCGCTACGGCCCACCAGCATCCATTAATGGAAAAAAAAATGTTTACCTCTCGGATCATTTTTAAGACTTCAAACTGGAAGCACATAAAAGAACACTCACCAAAACCGTTAGTCTTCTTATCATGGATCACATTAGCTGGGATAGCTTAGATTAGCCATCTAACATATCCACTCAGATAATATTTTTCTAGTGCTAACGTTAGCAACCAAGCTAACGTTATCCAGCTAAAAGCACAATCAGACAATATGTTCCACAAGCTTAGCAGTAATGTTAGCTTTGACTTTAAACTCTGTGTTGTGGACTCTGTGTTGGACTCTGTGTTGTGGACTCTGTGTTGTGGACTCTGTGTTGGACTCTGTGTTGTGGACTCTGTGTTGGACTCTGTGTTGTGGACTCTGTGTTGGACTCTGTGTTGGACTCTGTGTTGTGGACTCTGTGTTGTGGACTCTGTGTTGGACTCTGTGTTGTGGACTCTGTGTTGTGGACTCTGTGTGTTGGACTCTGTGTTGTGGACTCTGTGTTGGACTCTGTGTTGTGGACTCTGTGTTGTGGACTCTGTGTGTTGGACTCTGTGTTGGACTCTGTGTTGGACTCTGTGTTGGACTCTGTGTTGGACTCTGTGTTGTGGACTCTGTGTTGTGGACTCTGTGTTGGACTCTGTGTTGGACTCTGTGTTGTGGACTCTGTGTTGGACTCTGTGTTGTGGACTCTGTGTTGTGGACTCCATTTATAAGCTAATGTTAGCTAGTGTTGCACACTGTTGGCACTGTAGGGAAGCGGAGAGAGAAGGCATTTGGGAGCATAAAGGTCACAACCTTTTTTTTTTTTTGCTGATTCATTAACAGAATAGAAAGGTGCTGATGTTATAATGTTCCAGCAGAGAACAGAAGCTGTGAGACAGACGCCAGTTTGAGCACAAACAGCTGGAAATTATGCGTAAATGCTATTTCACAAATTGATATCCAATACAAGAAGAAAGAAGAGATTCCTTCAGAATCACTGTGTAAATATCTTAGACCTGAACTCATCATTGTATATTGACTTTTTGCACTTCTTTCCTGGAGGAGGTTGTTGGGAAAGTGTAGCTGCATTTGCAATGGTAAACAGAGCCTCATAAGTCTCTCTAGTGTGCAATCAATAATGCATTGCAATTAGTGACCCAATATGATAGTGTGAACAGACCTTGAACACTAATGAACCTGTTCTATTAAGAGTATCGATTAAAGCCACAAAAGAACATATTAGCTCGTCTTACTGATTGTTCTTTAGATTGTGTTTCTGTACCCCCCCCCCCCCCCCCCCCATCCCTGCTCTCTGATTAACGATTAATATCAGTGTCTTTTTGGTTTTGCGTCTCTTTGTGGTTGTTTTATGTGTCGCCCCCACTCCTCCTCCCAGCTTTCAGTCTGATTTATGATTAATATCCGATTGATATTTACATATATGAATTTTACAAACCAGGTCCAAATTAATTTGCAGCGCCTAAGTTATTGTCACAATCCCCGTTTCCCAGTAACTCTTTGTTCCCCTCTCGTTGCGATGACTTCCTTCCCTCCACACATTATAATTAAAACCAGAGACTGCTGGGATCATCTGTGCCCCCAAACCTTCAATTACACAATGAACACGCCTCCTGCGCCATTTCAGGATGATTGACTCCCTCTGCACCCTCAAAGCAGTAGACAACTTTATTCTATAAACTACTAATAGCTCACTGTGAGAGGTCAGGGTTTCAATCATCACAAAGCAATGCTCATTATTTTCCTCTATTTGGAGAGAAATGAGGAATAATATAATAATACCTGGACCATGACATCGTACCATTATTTAAAGCGTTTTAGTGCCAGACCTTTAGAAGCAGTGTTAGTGCAGAGCTCTGCTTGGCCCTGTACAGCTCACATCCCACCAGGGTGTCGGTGTCTGGCTCCAGGTAACATCTGTAATTTCTGTGCAGTAACTACATTTCTTATCGCCGAGGCAGAACAGAGCAGAGACACGTCTGCAGGCAGTTTAATACAGAGGCTGATTATTACCAATAATTAACAATCTCCAGTTTTGTTATTTTATACTTGAACGGAGTTTGAGACAGTGCACCCCTGAGCAGTGTTGGTCAAGTTACTTGAAAATAGTAATTAGTTACTGATTACTGAATACTTCTCAAAGAAAGTAATCCAGTTACTTTACTGATTACTTATATTCAAGCCTATTTTTTTTCAGCCTAATTCTATTCTTTCTGCATCTAAAATTGAATCAAATGAAACAGTCTCTTTTTTAAAACTTGTTTTATTAGTTTCAATCTTTTGCATCAAGCAAAAATGATATTAAATGCAACAGTCTCTGACTTGAAGAAAATTGTTGAACATTTAAACCTTTTTTCTGTACATTCCACCATATTTTAATGAAATAAAGCAAGTCCTTCTTCTGTTAACTTATATTTCTGCATATTCCAGCATATAAAATAAAAATATTTTTTGTATAATCCTTCATTCGAATAGATGTAAATAAAATACAGCAATAAAATATTTGATGAAATATTAGATAAAAGTTTTCTTTCCACGCAGAGTGTACAGCGGATGCTGATGTTTTTTTCACCTTTTACCGAGTCAAACTCAAAGTAATGTCGGTATTTCCAAGCATTAAACGCTGCATGGTCCTGCTCTCTCCCGCCCTAACCCTAACCCGTACAGAAAACAGGACGTAGAAGCATGTGGACTGATGGTCGCAGATTATCCCAGTATGCACTGGGAGAGAGGCACAAATAAAATGCACTGAGGGAGCAAACCAGCAATGTAAAAGTTCATACAGAAATTTAGTGGAATCAACAATTTTTTTTTCATTAATTCAACTTAAATATAGAAGTTTGATTTATTTCAACTATCTGATCTTATGAACGAGTATAAAAAGAGTTCAATCAACTCATTAAACTAAGTTAAGCTAAAGAACCAGGATCAGCATCAGAGCAGACTTCCCAGCATACATTGTTTTTTATAGTTTGAAGAAATCATGTTTGATTAAAACTCTCCGTGTGTTGGTTCTCAAGTTCAGTTTATTTAACTCAATTTGAAACTAAAATAAAATGTAATTAAATTTAAATTAAATTTCCTTTATTGACATCAGTGTAAGCATAAAAAAATAAAAATAATACAAAAAAATATCAGAAAATCATTGGAAAAAAATCACAAAAACACAATAGAATCAAATGTGGTGATACGTTTGGATCTTTATTTATTTTTTATTTATTTATGATACAGGATATAACTCATGTTTGTGAGGCAGCAAATAAACTTTCATGTTGAAGTTGAACTTTTCACTATAGGCATCCATGTTAATTGCTAGAAAGCAAATATATTTTAAATCTCAAAACATATTTGCTGTTGCAAATTAATTGTATATAAACAATTTCTAAGAGATGAGGTTGATAACGAACAAACACAGATGGTGAACTAATCCGTCCCTCTAGCTGACATGGCAACCAGTCAGTTTCTGTCACTTTGGTCCAGATGCTATAATCATTAGCATCATTATGATCCCTATTACAGAGAGCCATCCATCATCCATCTATAACACATAGCTGCAAAGACACTCAAACAGACACAAAACATCTACAAAGAGACACCAAACAACCACAAATAGATGCAGTTTCTGTCAGTGTGGTCCAGATGCTATAATCATTAACACTATTAGCTCCCTAATCCCTAATGATCCCTATAACAGAGATGTCTGCATCATCCATCCATTCACTTCATGAATTCAGTGATTCAGTATAAACATTTAATTTATGCTTACACTGATGTCAATAATCCAGATTTCCTGGAATAAACACACTCTCAACTAGGTTGGTTGTGTTTAATTTCTCTCTCACACAAACACAGAACATACGAACTGCACACACACATATATATTCATCCAATTACAGCGTGCTGTTTGTAACTGTGGGCAGGAAACTGTCCCACTGATGACTTCTGTTTGTGTGTCTGTGAGGATTCACCACCCATACTGACGCTGGTTCATTATCAGTTCCACACACATACGATAAGATCTGAACCTACTTGCTGTGGGCTTCACCGCAGACACACTGTGCTGCCACAGAGCTCTGCAACCACATCTTTTATTCATGAACGCTGAGAAATGCCAAAACACTGATTGGTCTGTGTCCATAACGAGCTACCACAGTCAGAGACGTGGAGGTTCGTCTGTGAGCCTCTGAGCCAGATCATTACAGCAAACAAGAGCATTAGTGAAGAGCTGATGTCAGAACGGTGAACAATGCTGATTTATCACTTTACTTTGAGACTTTTTGACATGTGATGCCTTTAAGATTAGGCTCTACTCTTATAAACACTGCAGGCCTGGATGAACTTAGTGACTGTCGCTCAATTTAAAGTAAGAATGTCCTGATAGAGTTTGCTCCTCATCCTGATCATAATGCTGAAAATCTGTTGACCAAATCCACTCTTCCTCTCCGGTATGAATAATGAAGTTCAGCAGCAGCTTTCCAACCAACAGCAGCAACTTTAGCAAGTTCAGATTCATCTGCAGAATGTCACTGAAAGAGGCACAACCACAGAGAGACAGAAAACGACCACAGAGAGACAGAAAACAACCACAAAGACACAAAACAACCACAAAGAGATGGAAAACAACCACAGAGAGACAGAGAACAACCACAGAAAGACACAAAACAACCACAAAGAACACAATAAGATGCACAACAACCACAAAGAGACAAAAAGTTTTGTGTCTTTCCGTCTGTCTGCTACGGCTGTATATGGGAGCGGTACATATATATATGTATATATGTGTGTGTGTGTGTATGTATATGTGTATATATATATGTGTATATATGTATGTGTATATATATATGTGTATATATGTATATATATGTATATATATGTATATATATGTATGTATATGTATATGTATATATATGTATGTATATATATATATGTATGTATATATATATATATGTATATATATGTATATATATGTATATGTGTGTGTGTATATGTGTGTGTATATATGTGTGTGTATATATGTATATATGTGTATGTGTGTGTGTGTATATATATATATATATATATATATATATATATATATATATATATATATATATATATATGTGTATATATATGTGTGTATATATATGTGTATGTGTGTGTATGTAACACGTACATTTCCTTGCTACTAGATGTCACACTCGAGCACCAGCATATCAAACAATGAGTGCTTCTGTCCACCAGACTCCATTCCGAAAACCAGCAATTTTACCTGTTTACAAATAACAAACTTAAAACTGGACAGAAACAGAATAAAACAGAATAAAACAGAATAAAACTCATTAAAGCGTCTCTGTTAGTGTTTCCAACAGTCACCAACTCTGGTTTGGTGGAATTAAATCCTTAATTCACCGACTGAGATGATAAAAACAGCAGTGTCAGTGTCTCTGCTCAGCTGATGATAATGTGTAAAATGATGCATGAAACAGAAACCAAATAGGTTCATGATGATCATATAATAAGGTCTATATTTGTATTTGCAGTTATTATTATTATTCTGTGTATTTATGTTTTCTACCATTACTGAGAATCATTGATGTTTTTTGTGTCCTCCATGGAAAACTGGGCTGGTGCATCCAGATGTTTGTGTCCCAGTGCTCTGGTGAACAATCCCTGTCAGTGTGTCTGTGCTGCTATAAATACACAGAGCACAGTGGGGGGGGTGTAACTGATACTGCCCCCAAACATGATCTCATACAACAACTTATTAACCCATTTATCAAACTGAAGGGGATTAAAGTGAAAGTGACGACTTCTGTTCCTCAGCTGTGTTTATAAATAATAAAATAATATTATTTATTATGGAACAGGATATTAATCCAGTGAGATATTAATCATACTAATACTAGATATATAACATATTAGACACTGAATCCATTTCTGACATTTTCTAAATATAAAATGGATGTTTAAACCAGAATCTATATTTCAGCTGCCAGTGGGCTGATAGTGATTGATTCTGAGCTCAGATCAGCCAATCAGCTGCTGAGATATCATCCATATAGCTGATTATTAATGCTAATGATGCTAATGATGCTAACTGTCCAACATATGCAGGTTAGCATCAGTCAGTGTAACAGCTGGAGACCCAGAGTGAACATTTACTGGTGGAAAATAGAGTAAGAATTATACTTTAACACATCAGACACACAATATTGTTCCAGTCTGAGAATAAACTTTATTGAAACTTTATTCAGTCTGGTTGCTTCTGGCGGCGGCTGCAGTCTGCTGGAGATCTCCGCTCTCTTCCAGCGCTGTTAGACCAGCTGTTGCTTCTCTGCCCCCCCGAGACAATCTGGACTTAAGCGAACCGGATCAGAGCATGCACCTGAAGTTCATCCAGTCAGTGTGTGAGGACTGCCAACGGGTGTCTGGTTTACTGTGTTTGTTAGATATGAGCGGCTCAGAGAGGACGAGGGACACCAGCAGTGTAAAAAATAAAATGTAAAAAACTAGAGCATGTTTTTAATGTTTAAAGATATTTACAGTGTAAACCAATGATCTATAAATCCAGGTGAACTCTGCTATAATACAATAATCAGACTTACATTTACAGCAGAGTGCTGTTATTATTGGATTGTTATTATTTTAATGTGAATGTTAAAAGTTATAGCAGTGTAATAAAAGTCATTATCTGTGAGATTACAGTAATTATTGCTGTTTACACTGATAACAACTGTATTTGGACAGTTTACCTTATACACTGATAAACAACATTTATTCTACTTCATCATTATACAACATATCTGTCAGTTCACTAACTAATACATTAAAGTTACACAACTAATACTTTTTTTACTGTTAATTGTCACACATTTTACAAATTTTTATAATATTAACTGTATTAAACTGGAATTTAACAGTTTATTAAATAAACAGTAATAAACTTTGTTTTTATGTGAAAAAAATGTTTTTTTTCTTAAGAACATTTTTTTTTTTATGAACATTTAGGGATTTTTTTTTCAGAATTTTACATTAGATGTAAATTCACAGGATATTTTTGTAATTTTAATAATATTTCTATGTATTTAAAAAAAAACAGAAAACATCTGTAAAATAAACATACAGGGTTTTTTTTCCAGTGTGAGATAACATTAAGCCCCCGGCGAGGACAAAGAGAGGGGTTATATTCGGGCCCCCGGAGGCTTTCTAAAGCAGATAGTGAGACTGCGATCAAGAGTTCCAAACACACGGCAGCAGCTAGCAGATAATAACTGCAGCTCTCAGTGAAACAGCATCTACAGCGTGACTGCAGAGGTCAGCAGCAGCCGCAGTTTAAGCAGATGGTTGGGCTCTTATTAAGGATAACAGCAGCCAGTTGTTTAGTGGGTGGAGAACATCTGCTTCTGCTGTTACAGCAGATTGAATCTCTTCAAATCTCTCACATTTTATTTGTCTTCATTTTCAGGATCGTCAGTCACCAAAAGAGTTTTATTTCATCTGTGAACTCATCCTGTTACTCTGTTCTGCTCCCGAGTGCCTTCTCTCTCCGCTTCCCTACACTGCTATGTTGTGTCAGCTATGTTAGCTTGCTTGCTAACGCAGACAAATTGCTAGCTAGCTAACGTAGCAAAATACTGTCAGCTAGCTTCATCCAGACTGGCTGGCTAACCTTAGCTCGCTTGCTAGCTCACTAACGTTATTGCTAGCAAAATACTATCTGAGTGGATAAGTTAGTTGGCTAATGTTAGCTCTCCCAGCTTACATGATCTAATTATTTAGCGGTACAAAGCTAACGATAGCTTTCTACTATCCAAGAGTGATGCGAGGCAGGGGCATCCAGCTAGCTAACTGTAGCTAAGATGTGTCTTGGCTGTGCATTGTGGGTCTGGTGTCAGCTGCTTCGTGGTGTTAGCTGATGGTTGATATGTAAACAGCGAATTAGTTAGCATTAGCATGGAGCTAACGATCCAAATAAAATATAGGAACATTGCAGATAGTAACGTTATTCTAAATATGATCGTCAGTTATTTTACAGCGTTCAATTCAATTCAATTCAATTTTATTTGTATAGCACCAATTCATAACAGAAGTTATCTCAGGACACTTTTCAAATAGAGCAGGTCTAGACCGAACTCTTTAACATTAATTACAGAGACCCAACAGTACCACCACGAGCAAGCACTTGGCGACAAGGGCAAGGAAAAACTGCCTGTTAAAAGGCAGAAACCTAGGACAGATCCTCCGGCTCTAGGTGGGTGGTCGTCTGCCTCGACCAGTTGGGGTGGAGAGAGAGAGAGAGAGAGAGAGAGAGAGAGAGAGAGAGAGAGAGAGAGTGTGTTTGTCTCTGTTGGCCGACGCCCAGGATGCAGTTCACTGAACGACCACTGGTGGCGCTGTTAGCTACAGTTCACTGAACGACCACTGGTGGCGCTGTTAGCTACAGTTCACTGAACGACCACTGGTGGCGCTGTTAGCTACAGTTTAATGAACGACCACTGGTGGCGCTGTTAGTTACAGTTTAATGAACGACCACTGGTGGCGCTGTTAGCTACAGTTCACTGAACGACCACTGGAGGCGCTGTTAGCTACAGTTTAATGAACGACCACTGGTGGCGCTGTTAGCTACAGTTCACTGAACGACCACTGGTGGCGCTGTTAGCTACAGTTTAATGAACGACCACTGGTGGCGCTGTTAGCTACAGTTCACTGAACGACCACTGGTGGCGCTGTTAGCTACAGTTTAATGAACGACCACTGGTGGCGCTGTTAGTTACAGTTTAATGAACGGCCACTGGTGGCGCTGTTAGCTACAGTTTAATGAACGACCACTGGTGGCGCTGTTAGTTACAGTTTAATGAACGACCACTGGTGGCGCTGTTAGCTACAGTTTAATGAACGACCACTGGTGGCGCTGTTAGCTACAGTTCACTGAACGACCACTGGTGGCGCTGTTAGTTACAGTTTAATGAACGACCACTGGTGGCGCTGTTAGCTACAGTTTAATGAACGACCACTGGTGGCGCTGTTAGCTACAGTTTAATGAACGACCACTGGTGGCGCTGTTAGCTACAGTTTAATGAACGACCACTGGTGGCGCTGTTAGCTACAGTTCACTGAACGACCACTGGTGGCGCTGTTAGCTACAGTTTAATGAACGACCACTGGTGGCGCTGTTAGCTACAGTTTAATGAACGACCACTGGTGGCGCTGTTAGCTACAGTTTAATGAACGGCCACTGGTGGCGCTGTTAGCTACAGTTTAATGAACGACCACTGGTGGCGCTGTTAGCTACAGTTTAATGAACGACCACTGGTGGCGCTGTTAGCTACAGTTTAATGAACGGCCACTGGTGGCGCTGTTAGCTACAGTTTAATGAACGGCCACTGGTGGCGCTGTTAGCTACAGTTTAATGAACGGCCACTGGTGGCGCTGTTAGCTACAGTTCACTGAACGACCACTGGTGGCGCTGTTAGCTACAGTTCACTGAACGACCACTGGTGGCGCTGTTAGCTACAGTTCACTGAACGACCACTGGTGGCGCTGTTAGCTACAGTTTAATGAACGACCACTGGTGGCGCTGTTAGCTACAGTTTAAGAACATAAATCATCTATAATGTGACTCCAGAAACCGTCTCATGTTGAGGGGTTTATATATCTGATCTTTCCTCAGCACTATAGAGCTGATTAACAGACAAGACAACATCGTGTTTAGCATTTGTTTGTGGTCCTAAATAAAGAGTTGACTCCTCTGAGGAGATGAAGATATTACAGGAAGGTGAGGAAGAGGATAAATACTGTGTTGTAAAAGTGAAACACAGCACAGTAATAATAATATTCAGGATTGAAATGAGTGTGTCTCCCTGTTGGAGCTGTGATTTGTGGCGCTAACGGGCTCCTGATGGCGTGCTATTAGCCGCCTGGCTAGCTCGGCTGCTGCTCCGCCTGTAATGAGATTATTTGGGAGTGGTATTGATATTGTGTCTCCTTCTGTATCTCACTCATCCTCAGCCAAACTGCCTCTTCCATTTTATTCCCACTCGTTATTTATTCATGAGACTGCACACCAACGACAGATAAAGAACATAACAAACACTTCTTTCTTCCTCAACCTGTCTGATGGAGGGTGAAAGTTTGAGTGAAGTTGAATTGAATGTAAATGCAGGTTGTTTCTCCGCCAGCCTCCTTCCACAGAAAGTGTTTTTCAGCAGACAATTTACTATCACAACAGTGATCTTGTGTAATTCACTAAAAATGAAAAAGTACTTTCAGGTTTAGTTTCTAATGTTTTTCTTCACTGTGGAGGAAGACAAACCTCCTGCTGTCGCTGTGAACAGGAACAATACAGATTATTGTTCCTGTTTACACAAACACTTAATAATCACGTTCAGAAAGTGTCACTACAGCTCCTGTAGAATAATGAATCAAATAAATAAAATTAAATCCTCAGTCATATTGTACCTTTAACAGTGTAGAAATTTTTATAATATATATAAATATATAAAACCTCTATCAGTGAAACTGGATCATATGTTAAGTGGAACTATCGTCTGACGTCCTCCGGCAGCCAATAGGATCGCTGTAGCTCATTCAGTCCTATAACCGCCTGTTTTTACAGGGAACACTTCAATATGAGGATTATTGTGGGCTGGGATCAGGATCAGGGCCAAAAAGACTAGATCGGGACATATCAAGAGTAAACAGACGTGTTGTTGACATGGATCCTCAGTAAGTCCAGCAGAAATACAACCAGCGTCTCCTCTCGTTATCTGAGCGATGTAAAGCCGAGCGGTTCCCAGCAGCCGATATTTACAGCACAACACCTGACAAACAGGCACAAAGTCGGCAGTAAATCTGTCCCACTGTGTCTGACCTCCTTCCATTTATACCAGCCTTCACATGTGGATCCACACGCTGGATATCTCCTTTGGTCAGGCCCACAGATCCTTCTGTCACACAATGCTGCCATTGTTGTAAGCGTTAACTGAGCAGTTAAATGCTACAGATTCATTTCAGAGTGAATCCTGAAGCACCTGCAGACAGAGAGGGATGACGACATGTGACATGTTTGTTACAAAAACAGGCAGCTACTGTAACGTTATTCCCTGTCGGGTTGCTGAGCCCAGTTCTGTCGCAGCTATTGGCAGATACAGTTAGCAGCAGCTAATTAGCGGCTAGCTACTTTAGCTAAAGCTATCTGTCCATCAGGAAACTGTAAATCCATAAAGTTTTATCCAGTTTTATTAAAATCACCGAATAAAGTTATAAAGTTGAGACTAAACTAAACTGACTAGTTTGCTTACGATTGATTTACCCACTGTTTTACTATATTGAAAATACCTGAAAATGGCATGCTGCTGTTGTTGGACAGAAACTGGAGGACAGGAGATAAAAACACTTGAATGCCTCCACCAGCCCACTAGTAAAGAAAATAAAGAATAAATCATTAAATTCTGTTTATTTTGTCTCCAAAACTAAATCTGTGAATAAAATGATGATTATGTGAAGCTGTGCTCATCACTAAATACGTTAAACCTCACATGGGATCTCATTAACGGACACCGTTAACTCTGCAGCCGACTATCACTGAATAATGTTCCTGAATAATCACACGTGAACTGAATTATGTATGTGACCCCTCCTCCAAACAAACTAATCATAGTTTAACCTTTGCGGAGGAGGAGCCACATTTACCAATAATATTCAGGAAGTTACAGTTTCCTTCCTCCATAAACCGATATCCAATAACCAAACTACATCCTGTCATCATGGACATGGAAGCAGCTTCGTTTGGCTCCAAACTGCAAACAAACTGAATCATCATGATGGTGATTTGTTGAAAGCCTGAATTCAGACTCTGCGAGACGACAAGCAAACAACCTTTAAAATGCTTGTTTTCTGAATGGAGTTTGGTTGATGAGAGTTATACTAACTTAGCTCATAGTAAAGTAAAACTGAAAGCTGGAATCAGTAACAGACACATAGTTTCCATTTCCCTCTCTTCCTTTTTTGTCCGCTCTCTGTAGATATATATGCGTATAGATTTATAAATACAGAGATATATATATATATATATATATATATATACAGAGGTATAGAGATATATATATATATAGATATAAATACAGAGGTATAGAGATATTAATATAGAGATATAAACACAGAGGTATAGAGATATAAATACAAAGGTATAGAGATATTCTACTTGGCGCTGCCTCAGACGGCAGTTTGTAGTCGCAGCTACCGTCGTGTTTTTTAACTTTGTTTATTTGTTGATTTCAGTCTTTTCGTTTGTTTTTCGAATTAATCACAATCCATACATAAACATTGGGACAATGGCTGGACTAAGTTTTGTTACTTTTCTCCGCGTTCTTCTGTTACCTTTTTTACTTTTTGTAACAGTGAACTTTGCCGGTAGTAGTGGGGGCATCGTTTACATGCATGAACAGCTGATTGCGCTGTGTAAGCCTGTGCTGCTGCCCGGAGACAGACCTGCGGTCCCGCAGGAGTTACAGAGGAGACGCCGGGGTTGCAGGGCTGGAACCAAACGGAGGGAGAAAAGAAGAAGACACAAGCCAGCGATCCCAGCGATTATAATGGGAAACGTGAGGTCTTTGGGGAATAAGATGGACGAACTTTCAGCGCTGGTGAAGGCCAGTGTTGGGCAAGTTACTTTAAAAAGTAATTAGTTACAGTTACTACCAAAAAGTAACTAAATTAGTTACTCAGTTACAAATTATAAAAGTAACTAGTTACTTCAGAAAGTAACTATTGCGTTACTTTCAAGTAAATTTTTATATGCTCAAATGTGACCCCACCTCCACCCCTCTTTAACAGAACTTAAAATACATGTGCATGTTCAATTATTTATGATAAATCAGAATATTATAATGAAATGGACACTTAATACAATCCATTATTAACAGAAACAATGTACACAAATCTAAACTATTTTAATGCTGCTGTGGGACAAAGTGAGACTAGCCTCCAATCAAATGCCATGTATGTAGATATTATGTTTATATTATAGTGGATCGATACAAATAACACAATAGATGTTTTGGATCTTTTGATATTTATTGCCCCTCAACAGGCCACAACTGGGCAAAATTAAATTATGCTTGTTAAGCACTATACCAAAAATAAATAACAAATATATACACTCTTTGTAGTGCAAATAAAACAAAAAAAACTTCAGACAATTGGTAGATATACTGTACTTCAAGTATTTTCTTCCTCGAAAAAGTAGAACAGTGTAACAATATGAGGTGCTTTCAATCTAACATAATAATAATAATAGCATAATGTGCATTTCACGATTACATTCGTTCCTTTAATTTCTTGGAGGGAAAAGTAATGGCTATACTTCCATTAAGAGAAGGCTACTTTTGGATTATTTGGGCTCGCCATACCTGTCTCTCGTTGACTGACTCGCTTGTGGTGTTTGTTGTGTGTCTATGCGTGCTTTTGATCACCCGCCCAACTCTACCTATGATTGGCTTAACATGAAATTATACTCAACCTCAGCCAATCGTCAGCATTTATGCGCTTGTCTTGTGCACTGCCCACTAACCAAGGAAGAACAGTAAAAAAAAGTCTTTGCCTCTCGGCTCAGAGATCTAGTTGGTCTGATGAAAAAAACAGCTTCAATTATAGTAACGCACCGCATTTTTTGGCAGTAACAGTAACAACGTTATTAAGATGGGAAGAGTAATCAATTAGATTACTCGTTACTGAAAAAAGTAACGCCGTTATTTATAACGCCGTTGTTCCCATCACTGGTGAAGACCCAGAGGGAATGCCATGAGTGTAGCTTATTTTGCTTTAGTGAAACTTGGCTGCATTCGCACATCCTGGACAGCAGCGTTGAGGTTCCCGGTTACAGTTTGGTACGTGGAGACAGAGACTGTTCCAAAAGTCGGAAGAAGAAGGGTGGCAGGCTTGTACTTTATGTGAGTGAGAGGTGGTGCAATCCCAGACATGTCAGTGTGAAGGAAAGTCTCTGTACCCCGGACATTGAACTGCTGGCTGTGGGAATGCGCCAGTATTATTTGCTGAGGGAGTTCACGTCCACCATTGTTATTGCTGTCTACATCCCCCCGTCAGCTGATGCAGCGGTGGCCCGTGAAGTCATCAGCTCCGCTACTGCTAAACTGCAGACTGAACATCCGGATGCTTTCATGGTCATTACAGGTGATTTCAATCATGCCTCACTGAACAACACTTTAAATAACTTCCATCAATATGTTGACTGCCCCACCAGAGACAATAAAACATTGGATTTATTATATGCTAATGCCATGGACGCATATGACGCCACAGCCCTCCCCCCCTCAGCAGGTCAGACCACAACCTGGTCATGATGACTCCCAAGTATGTCCCTCTTGTGAGAAGGCAGCCTGTGCACACCAGGACATCGATAAGATGACAGACTGCATTACGGATTATATCAGATTCTGTGAGGACACCACCATGCCAGCCCGGACCTTTCACTGCTTCTCCAATAACAAGCCCTGGATTACCAGTGACCTGAAGGCACTCCTGAACAATAAGAAGAAGGCTTTCAGGTCGGGAGACAGAGAGGAACAGAGGAGAGTGCAGCACGAACTCCGAGAGATGCTGAGGACGTGCAAGGACAACTACAGAAGAAAGCTGGAGGCCAAACTCCAACAGAACAGTGTGAGGGATGTGTGGGCGGGAATGAAGCACATCACGTTGATGAAGGGGAAAGACAGGCAGACATCTGGGAGCCTGGATAGAGCCAACCAGTATAACCAGTTTTTCAACAGGTTTAATTCACCTCTCCATTTGCCCCCCTCCTTCTCCCCCACCCCCTCCTCCTCCTCCACTGATGACATCTGCACCAACCCCCGCCCAACGGTGACTACAGGCCAGGTAAAGAGGCAGCTTAGAAAGACTGCATCAGCGAAAGCCTGCAGGCCCTGATGCCATCTCACCCAGGATCCTGAAGACCTGTGGCAGCCAGCTGTCTCCTGTACTGGGACATATGTACAACCTGAGCCTGAGTCAGGAGAAAGTCCCGTTGCTGTGGAAGACCTCCTGCTTGGTCCCAATCCCCAAGCCGCGAGGCCATCCGACCCAGCAGACTACAGACCAGTCGCCCTAACATTCGTATGTGATGAAGGTCCTGGAGAGACTGATCTTAACCCAGCTGACGCCACAGGTGAGGACGTTTCTGGACCCTTTGCAATTTGCCTATCAGCCCCATTTAGGAGTCGATGATGCTGTCATCTACCTGCTGCAACGAGCCCATATGCATGTGGATGGTGGGGGAGGCACTGTGAGGATCACATTCTTTACAGTACAGGACACTGGTAGACAACTTTGTAGATTGGTCCGAACAGAATCACCTGAGGCTGAATGTCAACAAGACCAGAGAGATGGTGATCGACTACGGTAGGAAGAAGAGGACGCCTTCACAGCCACTACGGATCAGGGGGGAGGTGGTGGAAGAGGTGGAGGATCGGCAATAGACTGGACTGGAAATCTAACACTGAGGCTGTGTACAAGAAGGGGATGAGCAGACTCTATTTCCTGAGGAAGCTGAGATCCTTCAACGTGTGCAGCAAGATGTCGGAGATCTTCTACCAGTCTGTTGTTGCCAGCGCCGTTTTCTTTGCTGCTGTGTGTTGGGGCAGCAGCATCAGAGCCAGCGATACCAACAGACTTGATAAAATCATCAAGAAGGTAGGCTCTGTACTTGGTCTCTTGTCTACTTGGCTGGAGTCTTTTGAGTCTGTGGTGGAGAGGAGAACACTGAATAAACTGTTATCCATCGTAGACAATGATCAGCACCCTCTCCATCACACAGTGGTCAGACAGCGGAGCACCTTCTCTCACAGGCTGCTCCAGCTCCGCTGTCGAAGGGACAGATACAGGAAATCTTTCCTGCCACATGCCATCACACTGTACACTAACAGCTAAAACTCTGGTCATAATAATACAGTCTCCAAGCACCTTATATGTTTTTATCCGTTCACTGCACCTTATATTTTTACTTTGCACTACAATTATACCGCTTATTTATACATTTTATACATTTTTAGGGACCGAGCCAGTGACAACTGGAAGGTACTACTACTTTTAGGAAAATTTCGATAGGCTAATAACTCCCGCATCGTTTGTCTCACATTCAAAAACCTTATATCCACCTGTTCGGTGATTGGAGCTGAATCTCCCTATATAGGCCACGCCCACTTCCGCCTAGATTTTTTTTTCCGCTAGAGCGCGAAATGTCCAAAAACTACGTTTTCGTTTCCATGCACTTTTGTTCGATTCGCACGAAACTTTAGACGTAGCATCTGGAGACCGTCCTGGCTAAAAAACTAATTTAAATGTCAAACTGTGATGTCATTTTTGGCATTTCAGGGCTTCTATTTTAACTAACTCCTCCTACAGGTTTTATCGGATCTACTTCAAAATTGGTCAGTGCAGTCAAAAAATGTTGTTCATTAAAATTTGTGCAATTTGTGACTGTACGTTGAAGGGCATGTCTGTAGCGTGACATCAAAGTTAGCCAAGATCAATCGAATGTCAAACTGTGATGCCATTTCCAGCAGTTTGCAGTGATTTTCAAATTCGATCACTGCAATCTAGACACATTGGTGATCATAAGTTAATCAAATATTTACTGTGCGTCAAACTGTGTGTCCGTGGCGTGGTGCTGAATTTCCACCTTTCGCAGTGAAAAGTTTACGTCTTTTGCAGTGTCTGAAACGTGTGACAATGTAGAGCGGTCTCCCTCAGCTTCCGGCGATGAAGGCTTGGGCATGGGGTGACATAGCGTGGCACCCGAGTTGCGTGGAAGGCGAGGTCCCGCCAGACGCTGCTTGCAGCTTTAATTTTTATTTCTTTTTATATTGCTTTTTTGTGTCTAGGTTGTTTTCTTTACTTGTGTTGTTACTGTATATCATCTATCTATCTATCTATCTATCTATCTATCTAAATACAGAGGTATAGAGATATAAATAAATAAATAAATAAAAATAAATATATATATATACAGAGATATAGAGATATAACTACAGAGATATAGAGATATAAATACAGAAATATAGAAATATATATATATATATACAGAGATATAGAAATATAAATACAGAGGTATAGAAATATATATACAGAGATATAGCTATATAAAGGTATGGATATATGTATATATATATATATATATACAGAGGTATAGAGATATAAATACAGAGATCTAGAGATATAAATACAGAGGTATAGAGATATAAATACAGATATATAAATACAGAGATATAAATACAGAGACCTAGAGATATAAATACAGATATATAAATACAGAGATATAGAGATATAAATACAGAGGTATGGAGATATATATAGGAGGCAGTAATAGTATTGTGTGTGTTTGAGGCTCATTACCTGCACTGACTCAGTGTCTCTCAGACTGAAGAGCTGCTTTTAGCCTCTGGAAGTTTTATGAATGATTTATATTGGATATAAACTCATTTGGCACGAGGGGAGCATGTTCTCCTGACTCTTTGATTTATGAATATTATGAAACCTTAGAGAGGAGGAGGGTTTACTGTATCAGCAAAATCAGAAAGGCATGTTGTTCACTAAGTGAGCTCAATGTAACGCAGCGTCTGAATATGTAAGCTGCATTATGTTAGCCCGTATAGAGTCTTACAGGCAGGTAAACAATCGTTTATTCGCACTATTGCTTGTTTCCGCTCAATGTTTCAGTACAGCTCCAACAATCAGTCAGTTGTACAGTTTGACTGTGGTCGGCAGTTATTATTTGATTCGCTCCCTGAACAACGCAAAGATATAAAATGTAGAACAGCGTGAGAAACAAGCAGATTAGCAGAGCAGCATCAGTCATCATGTGATCTTCCTTCATTACACTTTTATTCAAAAGCAACAAACTGAAAACCAACAAGTCGTATCTGGTTCCTTCTACATCGTCCTCGTGGCTCTGTGCACTCAGCAGACTGATCGCCTGTCTGATGCTACATGAACGGTATCAGAAACCTTCACCACAGAGATTTCTATAACATTCCAAAATGCACAGAAAAAATGTGGAAAGGACCAGGACGATGCTAACTTCCTGGTTTAAAGTGTAGCTCCACCCTTCAGTTCTGCTGCAGAGACCTGCAGGCGTGGCTAAGATAGCAGCTGTGTTGGAATATAAAACAGAGCACTTTGAGACTTTTAAAACAACTGAAATTCAGATTTTCATAACTTAATAATGTGAATATTAACAGCAGCATTGATCCGTCACATGATTCAGTTTACAGGACGACTGCTTTAAGTCCACTGTGACAACAAGCTTTTATAACATTAATAAAATATACATTATATTCTACATAGTTTGGTGAAATGTATTTTGATTGATAAGTTAATAACCTGCATCAGAGCTGAATGTGTTTGCAGGAGAGAAAGAGGAGGATGCTGCATTAAAGCAGGAGACACAGGAGAGTTAATGGGGTGAATCCAAACTCCCAGCAGCCTCTGCTGCTTGCTCTCTCTTTCATGTGCACATATGATCATAATGAACTCATATATTTGCTCCGACGCTGCTGCAGCCACGGAACATCAGATCACTGAAACATGTGCTGCTCCTTTGTCTTCCTCTCTCCGTTACACCGACAATACTGACTAATTAAGTGCACAGCCTGCTGGGTATTCACACATACAGACTGGGTGAGGTTTAAACATTCCTTCATGTGTTTCACTGAAAACCACATTCACTCCTTTTTTAGGCCTAATTTATTTTTAATACAAAAAGCATGAAGCATGAGTACTCTGCACTGGGACACGTCTGACAGGATTCTTGTTTTTGTTCCTGATTCTTCCATTACATTGTGTTTCCTGTGGGTGCTGCACAATAAGAGACAACACAGTTTGTCCAGATAAAGTTAACCATGTTATCCAACTGTTAGCAATATTAGCCTTCCGCTAACAATTGTACAATCTGCTAAATCTTTGCCTTGTTTATTAGTGTATTTAAATCCCACAGTAATTAATATCAGCTGACACATTTACTGCGACAGGCGACATTTCGCAAATATTTTCCGATCTAAATCGGTTTATTTCAACCAAACCAGAGTTGGTCATAGTTGGAAAGACTAACAAAGACGGTTTTAGTCATTTTTATTTTGAGTTTACGTTTATCTGTGAGGTAAAATTACTGGTTTCATGAATGGAGTCTGGTGCACATTGTTTTGGTCCGAGATGCTGGTGCTCTACTGCGACATCGAGTGGCAACTGAATTTTGTATAACCTTTTAAAGACTGAATGAATCAATCGGTGCTGTTTTCCTGGAATTTACGATAAATGATTATTGATGAATGCATTTCATAGAGTCTGATGATCTTCATGTGAAGCATAGAAACAAAGCTCACATCAGCATATTGAGACCATCCAATCTCTGCTGTTTATGAACCGTGATAATAGGATTCTTGTTTTTGCTCCTGACTTCCATTACGTTGTGTTTCCTGTGGCTGCTTCACAATAAAAGACAATACAATCTCTCCAGATGAAGTCTTTTATTGTGAAGCAACAGGCAATGTTGTGTTCAAATCCATTCAATTCAATTTTATTTGTGTAGCACCAATTCATAACAGAAGTTATCTCAGGACACTTTTCAAATAGAGCAGGTCTAGACCGAACTCTTTATAACATTAATTACAGAGACCCAACAGTACCACCATGAGCAAGACCTTGGAGACAAGGGTAAGGAAACACTGCCTGTTAAAAGGCAGAAACCTAGGACAGACCCTCCGGCTCTAGGTGGGTGGTCGTCTGTCTCGACCAGTTGGGGTGAGAGAGAGAGAGAGAGAGAGAGAGAGAGAGAGAGAGACAGACATTTATACAGACAGTAACTGTAGTAATAATAATAATATTAATAATAATAATAATAATAATAATAATATCAGTGATATTCACTGATCCAGCCCTAACTATAAGCTTTATCAAAGAGGAACGTCTTAAGCCTACTCTTGAATGTGGTGAGGGTGTCTGCCTCCCGAACCACAACTGGAAGCTGGTTCCACAGGAGAGGAGCTTGGTAACTGAAGGCTCTGGCTCCTGTTCTACTTTTAGAGACTATAGGAACCACAAGTAGCCCAGCATTCAGAGAACGTAGTGTTCTAGAGGGGTAATAGGGTACTATGAGCTCTTTAAGATATGAAGGGGCCTGACCATGAAGAGCTTTATAGGTGAGGAGGAGGATTTTAAATTCTATTCAAAATACTAATGCTGCATCGCTAACCCCTCGTTAGTGTGCCAGTCCGCCATTTTAACGCTAGATTCAGATTACTATATAACTACACTACCATTCAAAACTACTGTATTAAGAGATAACAATTACAGAATATAACTACCTGACTGTTAGCCATGTTAGCTGGCTGTTAGCCATGTTGTCTGGCTTCTTCTGTTAGAAGTAAAGAGTAAATATTACTGTAAACTGCTCAGATAAACCTCATACTCAGGCTTCTCTCAGTAAATGATGAAACTCTTCTGCATCTGCATGAACCACGTCGTAATGTAATAAATTCACAGAAGAACTATTCTCACTTTTAAAGTGAGAATATCTTGAAGAGAGCAGAGACCCTGCAGCTGCTGCCACTTAAACTGCTTCGGTTATTTTGCATTTTGCTGCATAATGTTTCCACCAGTCTCATGAAACACAGCAAGAACAATACTGAAGTAATTGTGCATCTTAATGATTAGTGCTGCAGTTTCACGAAGCTACAATCTACCCCACTGTCTTTATGATTGTCAGCATTCATTTGCCTCTCTTCCTCTCATTGTCATCACGTATATTTAGGCAACTTAATCATCACAGAAGCTTCCTTGTGTTTCTCTTTCATTATGGAAACTATGATGGCCTCATTGTGGGTGAATGGTGACGTTGTGGATAGAGTGCTGGAGAACTAGATTCATCCTAATATCTGTTTCAGTACTAAAGACAAACTTCAGCTGGATGATTGAATCAGGGTTATTGGTGTGTATGTTGCGCTGGCTGCAGTCAACTGGCTACTAGCGATGTAGATATCTATTAGCCATGTCATCTTGCTGTTAGCAATGTTAGCCTGCTGCTAGCAATGTTAAAATCTTCACCTGACCTAGTTTATTTCTTTAAGTCCCATCAGTACATTGTTACGCACTGACTCGGTTAATATCAGCTGACACATTTCTCACCTTTCCACAGGAAGAGCCTTTGGGTATGACCTCCATTCAGTGCCAAGTGAAACTGAGATCGATTACTGATTATTTTAATTTAAACCAAACATATTTACCATTTGAAACAACAGTGAGTGCTGCAGTCAGTGCGGCACCTCCACCGTATCAGCACGGACCACGTGTCCATCCAGAAGTTCATAAGAGGCCTATATCCTCCCAGCTCACTGACGCAGCAGTCACAATAATCCTGTTATCACTCTAAATGAATGCAAACTGCTGCTGTTTAGGGAGCAAATTACTTTGGACACGCTTGTCTTTTCTGCTGAGACGGGCTCAGGTTTCACTCCCTCAGGCTTCACCACCAACCAGCAAACAGCGTCGGTCCCAGCGGCCGTCTCACCACTTCTCTCCACGCTTTGAAATGCCACTTTTACTTTTACTTTTAGTACAGAATATATCATTAATGTGAGCAAAGAAATCTGCATGTGAACACTTTCAAATTCATATTTTACAAACAAAACATATAAGATTTAAAAATACAACATGCTTCTCAACCATTTTGACCTCCTACGTTACAGTTCTGTGGAGTTTTTTGAGTCTGGTTTGCTGGTTTGGTTCGAGTCAGTATGCATGACAAAGGACAATGGCCTCCTCATTTTTAGCTGACTGATGTTATCAGCTGCAGCTAATTAACGTTAATGCTGCGAGTCAGCAAAACTACAGAATTAAACGCCTGGCTGTTGTCTCTAATATGAGCTCTGGAAACCGATATGTGCACCATTATTCAACAACACAGAGAAAAACTTATACTTTCTTCTTCAACTCCACTACATTTATCTGACAGATTTTATTTTTACACACAAACATTTGTGTGTAAAAGTAAGAGTTCAACATTAGTCCATTAATCAGCTGATCCTTCCTAATCCTTTTTGAACCTCAACTTTCTCATACTTATATATGTGCTAGGCTAATCGATGTTCAAAAGACAACCACATTTGGAAGGTTGTTTGTGATAAAAGCTGCCTCCTGATAGCCAATTGCAAAATTCACCTAATGGAATAGGGACATTGTCAATGTTTACATACGTGCTTTGAGAAGTCAAAATGTCTGCCATTAAGGGATTCTAAACAAGTAGTCGACTGACTGAAAGTCAACAGTCATTTTTCAGCTTCTCAAATGTGAAGATTTGTTGATTTTCCTTTGAGTGATTGTAATAATTTCAATGTATTTGTTATAATTTTGAGGTTCGGACTTTTGGTTGGACTAAACAAGCAAATCATTTTTTACATTTTTACAAAGCAAACAAGTTATCAATAGATTAATGGAGAAAATAATCTGCATGAATCCATAATGTGTGAGATCTTTCAGTCTGAAACAGGTGGACATTTGTTGTAAAAAGACTTACATATAACACACATAAAATGTGTCTTTGTGGTAAGGATGTGGACCTGTAAACTGAGTCTGGATTATTTCTGTCTCTCAGGTCAGGAGCGTATTGGCATCGACTCCAAGTACGAGCAGGAGGGCAAGGTCCAGTTTGTGATCGACGCAGTGTACGCCATGGCCCACGCCCTACACAACATGCAGAGGGACCTGTGTCCCGAGAACTCTGGCATCTGCCCCGAGATGGACCTGGCCGGGGGGAAGAAACTACTCAAGTACATCCGCAGCGTCAGCTTCAACGGTGAGTGGACGGATGGTTGCGTCCTCCTGCAGCGTATTTATGCTCTGCGCTCCGAGGCCATGCTCCATGAGCGAGTGTGTGAGACAGCAGCAGATTCAGAGGGGATACAATCTACTAACACTGATCATAAAAACACTTCTGGGTATAAAACTGCATTAAATTGTCTAGATTGTGTCATAAAATGGCTTCTGTATCACTGTCTTTTATCGTCCGTCATAACATGCTCTTCATCGTACCTCATATGGAGTTCTTTTAGTTTAAAATCTCTTTTTAATGTAATTAAATTCAAACACCAGAACACCTTCATGTAGACTGAAGTGGTCAAGGCTCATGATCTATCCAGTCCAAACACAGCGTGAAGGAGAAACACTGCCATATACAGTTGCAGTCTGTGTCTTTGAACCACTTATTACCGTTTGCTCTCACAGTGCTGCTCCACTTATATAACACTGAACATCTGCATGAAAGACAAACTAAAGTCCATATTAAATTAACCCTTAGGATGTGATCTTAAAGGTTTATTTAACAAAGTATGCCAAAACATTTACAAAAATATTGATTTCTTTGTATTTATTTTAATTCCTGTAAAACTAAATATGAGGTGTACTTATGTAAAAATTAACCAGTTTCAGTATATAATATGACATCCATCCATTAATCAATCTTCATGATAAAGTTGTGTTTTTATACGAGCAATAAAGTTGTGATAGTCTGCCAATGAGAGCAGTTTAGAGGTCTCTACTGTGTATTGGACTCATATAATAGTAACAATACTGAATAATATTAACTTTATTTCATAAGTTGGAGTAAAGTCAAAGAATTTTAGATTGATTGACAATAATACCTAAGTTACAGAGGACAGGACAGATACAGGACAGAGGTCAGTGTTGTAGATACAGGGCAGAAGTCAGTGCTGTACAAACAGGGCAGAGGGCAGTGTTGTAGACACAGTCATCCAACTGTAACTGTGTCAATAAATAGTGTGTGGTTGTAACCTCTACAGGGTGTTACTGATAACAGAGCTGAAATCAGTCTTTCTCTCATTAAAGTGCAAGGAAACAACTCCAGTGGAGAGTTACAGTCTCTACAATTCATCAGTTACCAGCATCAGAACCAGCACCTCCTTCTGGACTGGAGGACATGAATCAGAATTCTAAATCTGATGTAGCCCAGAAAACAAAGCCGGATTATGATCAGAAGAATAGAAGAATTTCCCTACTGGGCATCAATAAAAGCTTCTCTTATCTGAAACCTCATCTGGATATGAAACAGTGGAAATGGGTCATTAGACTTCTACAGTTCACATTCAGCATGTGGAGGAGTTAAAGTGTGCAGCTGGCTATTGTTTTCTCAAAGGAGAAAAGCATACACCGAATTTAGGTCACAGTTGTGCTTGAAGAAACGGGTCTTTATGGAATTGAACTAATTTAAATCATGTGACACACTGCCCTCATATATATATATATATATATATATATATATATATATATATATATATATATATATATATATATATATATATATAAAGCATAATTCATCTATTCAAGCTATTTCCTGTAGAGATAGCCAACATAATTACTCTCAGGGTAAAAAGTAAAAGAGCAATAAAGCGGAAAATGTGTCCGGAGTTGCATTAATTAATAAAGATAGAATCAAATGAGTATTTCTGAGGCAGAACGTCTGTGAACAGGTGAGATGATATACGTCCTCAGCCTTAAAGGGGCAATAATTAAGACTTTTATTGCCCCAGAATGAAGTCAGTAATTAAAGGCAGTGTTTCCACCCACACAACGGAGGACGGGGCTCCTTTATGAGCGAGTAGTTGGCCTTCGAAGACGTTTCACTCTGCAGCCAAAATGCAAATGAAACAGTATTATAAGACTATTTTGTGATATTATTGTCTTTAGTCTGGCAGCCTCCAGCTGAAGGGATGGGAGGTTTGTGTTAAAACCTCTCTCCTAAAATAAAAAATTGTTTTCTTCTTTTGTCAAATACATTTAGAAAGGAACATAATGGATTATCTTCTTTATCAACATAATTAACAGATGTTATTTAACACATGTTGGAAGTAAAGCGTTACTGAAAGTGTTTTATGGCTGTGTCAAGATTATTTAGTTAAAGTTTTGGAAAGCTTGTGGTCTCTCTGCAGCCCCATGTGATTTAACCATTAACCCTAGGGCAGTGGTTCCCAACTGTTTTCCTTAAGGGACCCATTTTCTGTCATAGATACAGTGCAAAGGTCAGTGCTGTAGATGCAGGTCAGAGGTCCGTACTGTCTATTTGATTCATATAATAGTAACAATAACAATTATTATAATTAATATTAATTTTATTTCATAAGCTTTAGTGAAGTTAAAAAAATTATACTCATTGTTTTTCATAGAAAGTTAATAAAGATTTGATTGAATTAATATATATACATTTAAAAAAATACAACATAATAATGCGAGACAATGATGACAAAACAAGCTAACTTAAAGTGACCTCTGTCCTGTATCTACAGCACTGACTTCTGTCCTGTATCTATCCTGTAACTTGGGTATTATTGTCAAATGGATGATGAACAATAACCATTTAGCACCTTATGTAAATGACATGATTCCATTTTTACAATAAGCTATTTGCAGTTTTCATTTGCATTACTCGTCATATTATTTGCATAGTTTTATAGTTTTAATGCATGAGACAGAGCCTTGGAAATCTTCCCCTCCAGAGAGATTCTTTTATCAGCTAATTAGCAAAGCCTGCAATGTGCTAATTTAAAATGAGAGTGGCAGTTGAACTGCTCACTCACCATTTATTAGTGTCTTAATAATTACAAAAAGAACAGAAATCAGCCCACAACAGAGCTGCTGGTGCCTTCACCTCCTCAGTGTTTCCAAAGAAATGGATCATATTCCTCAGATAACAGCGTATCTCAGTCCGATCACAATATATTGATTGTTTTTTAAAAAAAAAGGAATTCAGAACTCTTTCTTTTCATCCCAATTGAAACAAACATGAGCCGAATATCGACTGAGATACAAAATACATTTTATATCAAGAGGTCGGTGTGCATTGCCTCTGGTAGCTATTAACCCGAGTATTGATCTGAAGCAGTTGTCTGGTCATGGCAGGAATTAATAATTGAGCTACCCAACACCAAACCGACACCACATAGACTCCGTCATCGGCTTTTAAAACGTCTGCTCTCTTTTTAAATTGACAATCAGTTTCTTTGTGATCCCAGCTGTCAGTCTATCTCTCTGCTGACTGAGTGCTGATGAAACACCGTCACGTTTCTATTCAGCTAAACAGATATATCAAAAGATATAAGAAGTCCAGATGAATGTTTTTGTGTTTTTATCACATATATCTTGTTGTGTCCAACACTGACAGGAAGTCCTGTTTCAGGTATTGTCAGGTATTCCTAATGGTATTTTAGAGTTTCCTGATAATCAATAAAAATATTTGATGACTGATCCTGCACTAGGGGGTGTATACTAATGCTGCGTCCAATCAAATGCTTTCTCTCTTATGACGCTGCCGGAGCGGAGTGTTTCTGAGGGCTGATGTGGTACAGACATCTATGGCCTCACTGAGTACTGTACAAAGACCTACTTTATAGCTACATTAGCTAGCTCAACTTTATAACTGTACTAAGTGATTTTGGTGAAATTGGATCAGATTTTATGAAGAAAATATAAAAGTAACCACCAATTAACTGCTGCTCACTGTATCTGCTGTTAGCAGTCTCAGAGATTGTGTTCGGTCCTTGGTCCAGCTGTGACTTCAAGGTAGACGTTGATGCTAGCTCATACCACTAGCTTCATAGCAGTGAGGATGTAACACACACTCAGCACCAATCAATTTCCAAGACAAGTCCCTCCCTAGCTGTACAACAACACCGAAGTTACAGAGGACGGGACAGATACAGTACAGATGTCAGTGCCTTAGATACAGGGCGGAGGTCAGTTCTGTAGATTCAGGGTGGAAGTCAGTGCTGTAGATGGAGGCCGGCGGCCAGTGCTGTAGATACAGCACAGAGATCAGTGCTGTAGATACAGGGAAAATGTCGGTGCTGTAGACACAAGGCATATGACTGTTTTTCGGTCTGTTTTTCCAGGGAACACGTAAATATGAGAAAGCAAACAGCACTCTGCTTATTGTTTCATTGGGGCTTTAACTCCATCAAATAAAATGTATTAAAACATTTTATGTTTGACTGTTGTATTCACCCATAAATTCTTCTTTTTTCATTTTTCTTTTATTTTCCTTCTGTCTTCGCCTTAATATATCTATGATTCAACTCTGCCATAAAAAAGGAGTAGGAGCACAGAGAGCCAATAAAAGGCTCCATGCAACGTTTACCTGTATGTACAGTATCCGTTAATGCTTTCCACTTCAGACAGACACTTTATATCCTCTCTCTGCTCCTCTACAAAGCACTCAGACACACAAACCATCCTCCTCATCTTCGTCCTCATCATCAGCTGTGACTGCACTGACAGATGTGTTGAAACATGTTGGATTGAGAGCCGACACGAACCAGTTTTAGATTTGTGATAAGTGCTCCACTTCTCAGAATATAATTGCTTTCAGTCTCCAGTTTCTGATAAGTGAGATCAGATTTGAGGATTTGAATATTAGATGTGTTTTACATCAAAGCATTGAAGCCGTTTTCTTCAGTTTCTTTACTTTCTGCTGCTTTACCTGTCAGAGAAAATGTTCATAAAGTTGATTTTTATAAAAAGTAATTCTCTGAAAGCAATGAACAAATGATCAGTTTGAGAGCAGGATGTAAAATGACTTCCTGCAGCTGAATCTACAACCTTTAGTACAGTGGAAACCTCAGACAATATGTGTGTCATTATCTGAGGTTATCGGTTGAAAAGAGATTAAACTGTACAGAATATCTGAGTTTAGGTCAGTGTTACGTTTTAATTGAGCTGTATGAATAGTTTTGGGCTGGTTTTGATCATTTGGGAAACTTTTAGAGACTGGCAGGACTTCAGTTCCACACACTGACTGATATTTCAGTTTAATACATTTTTATTTTAGTCAAATTACAATAATTATTACGGCATACATCGTGCAAATTAACTGAGGCAAAAGGAAACAATTCGACTGTATTAATTTACTCAGAGGAATAATGCATGGAATAATGTATCATTACACTGGAAGAGCTCTGCATTAAAACGTTATGTGAGGAAGACGAGGAGGAAACACACGGAGAGAGAGAGAGAGGGTTCCAACTTCAGAGAAATAACTATGAATAAAGAAGCTGTTATAACCAAAGCAGTTATTTCTGACCTGAGGAAATCTTTCTATTTCATACTGAAGAGAGGAAGCTCAGCACTATCTGTCTCCCTTTCACTCCAAATTAAATACAGACTTGAAAGGGACTCCTGGCACCAGAGGGAGGCCGGCCACAGTAAATAAACAGTGTGTGAGGGGACAAAGAACAGAGGAACAATAACAGAAAGTCGAATGGAATCAAAACTAGCCACTGACAGATTGTTCATTTATTCATATTCATTCACAGTCAATCTTACACTGACTCACTTCTCTCTCTTTGCAATATGTGTTTTTATAAAAACGTCAGTTAGCTTGCACGGGTGACTGAGCTAACAGCAGTTAGCGGTTGGCTACTGATCAATCTTTCCATCAGAAATTCTGTAAATGACCTCGTTACTGTAACGTTATTACTACCGACAGGTCTTAGAGGCTGTGTTCGATCCCGGTCCGTCTGCTGAGCCCGGTTCTGTTGCCCGCTAATGGCAGATACAGTTAGCAGCAGTTAATTAGCGGTTAGCTACTTTAGCTAAAGCTATCTGTCCATCAGGAAACTCTGTCAATCACAGAGGGTTGAAGCTTTGTTTTATTTTGACATTTTCTGGAAATTTGTGGTAAATTTAGATGGAAAATAGTTTGTCTGATTAAGTGATAATGTGACTCATTGTTTAATTTGTCTTCCACAGGGAGTGCTGGTACTTCAGTGACATTCAACCGTAACGGGGATGCTCCTGGACGCTACGATCTGTTTCAGTACCAGTGGAACAACTTCACCGGACCCGGGTACCGAGTGATTGGACAGTGGACCGAGACCCTGCAGCTCAATGTGAGTTTATATACATTTATATTAAGAGACACCGAACTTCAGCACTTACAGACGGGAAATTTACTGATGGATTTAATGTTGTAGAACAAAATGTTAAAAAATGTCTTATGACCTAAAACACATTTAAAAATCAAACCCATTATTTTACTGTTGCTTCGCCTTTTCGTTCCGTCTTTATCGCCAGGTTCTGTTGTGTTCTGTAGTTTTTACTGGAGGTCAGTGAATATCACAACTGTACGGTTTGTTTATGACGTTATAAACTGTGACAGAGGAGGACTATAAAAAGTTATGAGCTATTATTACTGATAACTGATCTTATAGCTGATATCTGATATTACAGTACGACAAAATTAACCAGCATCATTTCAGTATCTCAGGGATCTTTTCTGAAGTCCAATGACATGACAAAAGAGCAATAAAAACAGCTTCTGTTGTTGCCCCTCTGTCTGGCCTTGGTACCCCTGCTGTAGCTAACACTGGGTCTGCTCCACTTCCCAGTTGAATTAGTAACGGAGCTAAAAGCTAACAGACCTAAACACTGAGTCAGAGCTGTTTCTCAGCATTATTACTATTTATTTATATATTATTTATATTATAAAGAATATATTATAGCTATATATTGTAGTATATATGTTTTTACATATTTTCTGTTTTTCTTCATTATAGTATAATGCAGATATCTTTACAACTTATTTATTTTATTCTATTATTTTTATATTAGACATCAATAAAGTATTTCTGATTCTGAAGCCGGTAGTTTAAAAATGTCGTATGAATCTGAAGGCAGGCAGCACAGAGAGTCCAATGAGGTTCATCTTTACACTCATTACGTCTGTTAATTAGATCTTGTGCACTGATAACTGCAGCAGAGCAAACATCCATCTCACCTTATCTCTCCTGAACGAGGACCAGATTTAAACAATTTGCATCCAACTATATTAATGCATCCCACTGAAATACTGTCCAGTGCGGTGAGAGCTGCTCCCCCTCTCCCCTTTAACGTGTTTTTGTTGGAGCCGGGCTGGGACGCTCTGGAGGATTATCAAGCCAATTTACACCAGATTTGCCCATCCGCACAATCTGAGAGGGGATTCCTAATTGGCGGCTTGTTCGGGACAGATAGTCAGAGGAGATTATGTGATAGTGTGTGAGCTTTACAAATGTATTAGGGTGTTTGATCCGGAGCAATGGAGCCAAACGGACCACACTAAAGGACTGTGTTCAACAGGGACACAGTGACTGAATGCAAATGATGTTATTGCACTGATCAATTTTCATCCTCTAGTTCAGGCCATGGATTCAGTGGCAAGGGTGAAAAAAATTAGGGCACTTTATTGTGTTTTATCTACCATAGGGGCATCAAACAGGGCACTTTTGTGGCATTTTTTCAAACATTGAAGCTGTCCACCCACTGTTTAAACAAGGGAGGGCTGCCTCAACTAAAGATTTTTCTAGTCGACTAGTTGTAAGGTTTCTGATATTACTGTATTGATTATAATCTCTGTATGTGAACAGTTTAACCTGTTAGATGCTAACAGAAACAGCAGTAATGATTGTGAATGCGCAAGGAGACTGAACATTTAGTTATTTTTTTCCAACACAGTGTAAAATCACACAGTCTGGTTGTTCAACACACTGAATAAATAACTTCCAACTTCACAGAAACTAATCCTGGTGGACTGATCAATACGATGGATGATTGATAACGTTAACAGTTACTGACTAATTAACTGGCTACAAACTGGCTCCTCTTCCTCCGTTTCCTTCCTCTTCTGTCGCTGCCTGAACCCGCCGGGTCTTCATCTACCAGAGTCAGAGTCCTGGTTGGAGCCGCTGGAAGTGTTTCTGTTGAAAACTGAATATTTCCAGGATCATTCAGGCATCAGTGGAAGATCTAACAGGATTCTACTGTGAATACGAACAAGAGATTAGCAATAAATAGACCTGTTTTACTGGGGTCTACTTAGGGATTCTAGCAGCTGATTTAACACAACTAATCTAATGGCACTATTCAGGGGAAAGAGGAAATCATTATGAGATAAAGAAAAAATTCTGAGATAAAACGTCAAATTTTTAAAATAAAAAGTATATCCAGAGTATGGTAAGGTAGGATGACATTAATCACATTATAAGGCAGCTATCAGCCTCGTTGTATCTGCTAACTGACAGTTAGCTAACATAGCGTTAGTCTACCTACTCCCTCAAAGCTGTAACATTATCCTCTGTCACTTCATCAGGTCTGTTCTGTGGTTCTCATCACAAAGTAAATCCAGCCAGCAGTGAAAACAATCTCCAATAAAACCTCTAAGGCCTCATGGATCAGGTTATCAATAACCATCAATCAATGAGAGTGATCAATCTCTGGCTGATAACATCAACATCTCTTCATTTTCTTTACAATCAATCAATCTGGACAACATATGAACAGGATGTAGCAGCTAGCTAACAGTGAGTGAAGACTGACTGTGTGATTACTCTTTAAACTCTGATCAATTTAACTGTTTTCTGAGTGTTTTCTTACTTTTAAATGGGTCGACTAGTCTAGATTTAAATTTATTTAATCAATGGCAAAATTAGTCATCAGGATCATGCCAGCCCCGCACTGCTGTCATGAACGGGTAAATTACCAAGACCAAAACCATGTTTATTTCTGCTGTAAAGTTGGACATTCAAATATGGGGCCTTATGGAGACTTACTCACTGCTGCCTCAAGGGGCCGTTAGAGGAACTGCATGTTTTGGTACTTTGTTTGATTCATTTGCAGCCACAGAGGTTGTTGCTTAGATAAAACACTGCTTAAAACTGTAAAAACTCATTCTCCCACAGATACTTATGTTTTTAAGAACTGCACAGGATGAAATATTCTCCCGTTGGAGTCTCTTGCAGAAGAATATATCAATATATTCAGTTCAAGTGTCCCTCAGAAAATCCCCTTTTTAAGTTAAAAAGCAGCATGTTTTCTAACACCATAGCTGTGAATGGATCTGCAGCATTCTTCTGCTTCTGCATTCAAGACCATGTCTCTGCTTTTTCACAACACTAAATTATTCACCTCAATAGCCCCTGGTAAGCCAGATGTGGCAGAGCTGCTGCTATTAGGCCTCCCATTATTGCTTCTTTCCCTCCATCCTATAACCCCTCTGTGTGTATTTTGCGGTGTGTGTGTTGCTTTCCGGATTACAAAGAGGAGCTATTACTGAAACTATATGTTCAAGCGTGACAGTCGACCCTAATACGATTCAGCCGAGGTACATGTACACTGATTTTTTTAGAAGATTTATATCCTTTGTTTGAACTTGCTGTTAAGAGAGTCGGAGAAGAAGAAAGTCCCACTGCCTCGGGGAGGGTGTGTCTGTCACTTTATGTGTGGATCAATTATCCTAATGTGCCACATTAATATACGTGATCTGCCCTACATGTGCTACTATATCACATGTCTGCTGAGGAGAGGATTCAGACTTATATGTATATATGTATGTATAAATACTAGAGCTATGTTCTGTATGTAGTTGAGTTGTATTCTTGGATGGAGAGAAGATGAAGTCCAGGGAATGAGCAAGTGAGAGCTGCTCCAGCTTTACTGGCCACCTGTCAATTGCATCATATCCCCTTTGTGCCTGCGTCAGCGTTGTGGTTGCCTGCCAGAAGCTGTCATACATTGACTTTATATCCAGTTTGAAACCACATTTTTACATCCACTGTTTAGATCTTGAGGCTTTTTAACTCTAGATTTGAACCAGATGAAGGATTTTAGTCATCGGACATCTGGATCTTCTGGATCTGTAATTTATTACGAAATTATTTTCTCCATAAAATCTAAATCAGTTTCACCAAAATCCCTGAATAAAGTTATAAAGTTATGAAGTTGTGTTAATTAAACAAATTTGCATCAGTTGTTAATTAACTAGCATTTGCTTTCAGATATAACTAGTTAGCTAATGATTGTCATAGATTGCGTCAGAAGAGAGAAAGCGTTTGATTGGACGCAGCATTAGTGTACGCCCCCGAGTGCAGGATGAGTCATCAAATACTTTTATTGATTATCAGGAAACTCTAAAATACCATTAAGAACACCTGAAAATACCTGAAACAGCACTTCCTGTCCCTGTTGGACAGAAACTGAAGGACAGGAGATAAAAACACTTCCAAACTCATAGAGGAGAGTTACAGTGACTCATCCACTGACAACAAGAGCCATAAAGAAGAAGACGATACAGCCTGAGTGCTTAGAGTATCATGTAGCATACATAATCAGTGCGGCCCTCTGAAGAGACCGACTGCCAGGCTCGAGGCGTTTACTGGAGGGAAACACAAATTACAAGTGATAAATTAAATTAAATCTCAATAGAGGCGGTAGAACGGGATGAAACGGGGTCTCAAGCCCGGAGAGGATTAGCAGCAGATGTCGAGAGAGAAAATGTGGCGTTCCTTCCTTCAATGACAGAAAATAACATTTGTGAATCCCCTTTTAAAGACCAGGTTAGAGTATAAACGATGGGTTGCACAATATATTTACTTTATACACTGTAAAACAAGATCTGTACGTTTACAGAGTCTTTCCCGTTTATTTTACAGATTTTTTCTGTATTTTTTAAATCTTTGAAATAATAATTTTAAATAATTTTTTTCAGGTAAAAAGTTAAAATAAATTTGCAAATCTATAATTTTTTTGCAGATATTTACTGTTTATTTAATGGATTAAACTGGTAAAATCAAGTTTAATTTGTTAATACAATTCTAAAATTATGTAAAATTTGTGACAATTAACAGTAAAACAGTATTTGTTGTATAATATTACATGGATTTGTTTGTTAATTGACAGATATCTTGTATACATGAATAAAAAAAAGACAAAAAACATTAAAAACTGTATTGTAATTATAGAAAATTACTGTATTTTGGAGAGTTGCACATGACCTGCAGACAAGATGGCTGCGTAGCGCAGTTGCTCTTGCCCTTTCCCCCAACTTTTACATAGTAATCCATCCACCTCGCATTGTTAACTTAACAACTCTTTGCCCCGAGTCTCCGTAAGCCCCATGTATACGATGGCTGAAGGTTTGAGAAGCAAAATAGGGTCTGACCCTCTGAAAGACGACGAAAAGCTACCGCGATGAAAGAGCAGCAAACCTTTATTGAGAAACAGTTTGCGAAGTTTGAAGAATGACTGGACAACATAAAAACAGAGGTAAGGAAGAACTCAAATGAAATTAAGAAGCTGAAAACGGACCAAAAAGGGCTCTCTACTCAGCTGGCTAAATCTGAGCAGTCTTTCCAAACGACATACTGCAAACATAATGTTTGCATTTACAACCTGCCAGAAAAAGTTGAAAACAGCGACGCAGTGGACTTTGTTTCATCTTCGCTCACTAAATGGTTCCCTGCTCTCACCGGTGGGAAGATGGAAGTGATGCGGGCTCATCGTACAGATCCAGAGTGCGACACCGGATCCCGCATCCTGATCTGCAAGATGCTACATTACACAGACCGGGACCACATCTTGAAGGCAGCCAGAGGCTCTCGGATTGAGGTCAACAGCAAAGAGATCCGCTTCGCCGCGGACTACAGCATCTACACCATCAAACGTCGCCGCTCATTTTCCCAAGCGATGGAGACAGCGAGGGAACTCGGTTTCATTCCGTTCCTGATTTACCCGGCTAAACTAAAGCTGTCCCGCGGGTCAGAAGTAGGGATGCACCAATATGAAAATTTTGGCTGATACCGATATCTGATATTAATTTTGCTGTTATGGCTGATAACTGATATATATACCGATATCGATATATGTTGGGGTTTTTTTAAGTTTCTGAGATGATAAAATTTTGTACGGACTGAAAATCATGCAAACTGAATTTTTGAATGTCTTCCTTTATTTTCAGAACGTATTTAACTTCCAAATAACAAGGTTACAGGGCTACCATAAAACATAATTAACCAACCTTTACCACTTATCAAACATGCCAGTATTCATGGCAACATGTTTTCAGCTCTGTGCACTCTAATTGAACTCAAATCCGTGAAAAAGGCTAAATCAAAATATCCAAAACATGTCCTGACTGTTAATGCACATTTTTTCAACTTGCACTGTAATTTCCCACGTAGCAAACATGCAGTCAAATGCGCCAGCGACGGCGACCCCCGTATGCGATCCTGCAAACTCTTGCGAATGTAAAACAGCTCTCTTCATTTCAAAGTTTCCATCAATCCACTGAGCAGTAAGGCTCAACATACTCATCTGACTTACGTCTGAACTCCATATATCCGTAGTGAAGCTAATGTCAGTCACACTGTCCAACAATTTGTGGATATGCGTGGCCACGACTTCGTACAAAGCAGGGAGGGAGACGTCGGAAAAGTAGCGCCGACTTGGCAGGCTGTAGCGGGGTTCAATATGCTCTTTCAACCGCCAAAATCCTCGGTCCTCTACTATGGAAAATGGCTGGTTGTCAAGAGCAATCATTTCCATTACCTTGTTGGTTATTGACCTGTATTTTGCGCTGTCCTTGGCAAATTTCTTGGTCTGGTCGAGTACCTGCTGTATTGGGCTCCCAGCTGCAGCTGCTGCTGCTTTTGTTTTTGCCTGCTGGCTAACGTTAGCAGCATTTGCTTCCTGCAATTGTTCGTGTAGTTCTGGGTGGCGGTTTTTCAAATGACATATTAAATTTGTGGTGTTGAATGACTTGACGAGGCATCCTCCTCGTAATACCTCAACTTTGCAGGTGTTTCATACTGCTTTTCGAGCGTCTTCTTTTGACACCGTGAAAAACGCCCACACCGCTGACATTTTTTCTCCTCTTCAGTTTAACATCCCACAATCCTGTGCTGCCACTGTCGCGTGCCCAAACAAATACACATGGCCAAATCCCCCTCCCCCTCCCCCTCCTTCTCCCTCTCCTGACACACAAACAGCAACTAGAGGATATACATCGTTTGTGGATATCGGCCCAATTTTACTCATCGGACCGATGCCGATATGTTAAAAAATGACGAACATCACCCAGCTGGCGGACTAACGAAGGAATCTGATGTCTGGTATTCTGAACTACTAACACGGGATCTCTAGATAAGTAAAGTATTATCCCATACAGCCATAACACACCTCAGGGCATACTTAAAGTAACTGTAACTCTAGAAGTTACCTGACAAAATGAGGGATTCTGTTTTTGTTTGTTGATTATAATACTTGCTTTACGTGACTAAAATTCCAAGAGGGTCTGATATGGATGAATAATTACAATTATGCAGTTGAGTTTCATATCTTTTTTGTGGTAAATAATCTCAAAAAACTACTGTGGCCAATCTCTGCTGTTTTTCATTTTATGACACTTGACTGGTTATACAGAATAATGTACCAGGACGGGCTTTTGTAATGGTGTGATAGCCGGCTTTCTCAGTTCAGGTGCCCAAATAGTGGGTGTTTGGTTTGTGGCTACTGCCACCTTGTTATAATGTTAGATGCGAGTTCGTATTTTTCCTTTTTCTTTTTTTCCTTTTTTTGGCGACATGGGGTTAAATATTTGGATCTCCACATTTCTGATTATAATGAATATGCAGGAACACAAAACTTTGCCCAGCCTTGTCTGTAATAATGACTATGCTACATATAGCTAGCTGGAATATAAAATGGCGGTTGTGGCTTAGAGGCAGAGCGGGTCTTTCCTTAATCGGAAGGTTGTGGATTCGATCCCCGGCTCCTGGTGCCACATGTCGAAGTATCCTTGAGCAAGATACTGAACCCCAAATTGCTCCCGATGCCATGCATCGGTGTGTGAATGTGTATGAATGTTAGTTTCTGTTCGATGGACTTTGCCATCACTGAGTGAAATGTGGCACGTAGTGTAAAAGCGCTTTGAGTGGTCGGAAGACTAGAAAGGCACTATACAAGTACAGGTCCATTTACCATTTACCATTTGATTGGCTTAAAAGACACATGATAGACGTGGCCTTCATTTAAGAGTCACATTTTAAACACTCTGATAAACAATGCTTGTCGAACCGTTATTACTATACTGTAGCTGCAGCTACTTTCAATTCTAAAAGCTGCGGTGCCCTGGTGGTGTTAAGACATAGCCTATCCTTAACAATATTGGAAGCTATGGAAGTGAGGATGGTCGAATTGCTTACATTAAAACAAATGTATATGGTCAGAAAATTGCATTCCTATGTATATATGCCACAAATCATTTTAGCCCAGAGTTCTTTGGCACAATTAGCAAAACCTGCAGGACTTTTCAGTTATTATTGGGGCTGACATGAATGCTGTCCTGGATCCCTTACTCGCTAGATCTAGTGCACCATCTCAACATATTCCTCCTTCGACAGTTGCCTTCCAAGGTTTAGTTGACGATTTCAGTCTCACAGATCTATTTAGATCTGTAAACCCTTCTTCAAGACAATATAGTTTTTATTCGTACAGATACAAAACCTATTCAAGGATTAATTTAACTAAACTACTATACAATAACCCATCTGCTAAATGATAAACACAAACACCATCATACCAAACAAGTTTAATTTATCATGCTTGTGCCGACAGGGATGCCCGTTAAGCCCTTTTCTTTTTATTTTGTCATTAGAGCCCCTCGCACAGAAATCCCACATAACACCACACACTCCATATCGCTGTATGCTGATGACATATTATTATACTTCGATAGAGCAGCCATATCATTACAGCATATTTTGGATACTTTTACTTTTATACACAAATTTCTGGTTATAAAATCAATTGGACCAGAGCGGCGCTTCTCCCTTTAAACCCTAAATAGAACCTGAGCTCATTACCTCAGCACATCCCAGTGGTCAAACAATTTATACTTGGGGGTTTCCTTCATTAGCGTATATTGCCAATAAGAATTTTCAGGGCATCTATAATAAAATTGAGGCCGATCTCAATAGATGGTCTCACTTGCCAAAATCATTGCAAGCTCGTGTGTCAATTGTTAAAATGGATATTTTACCACGCATAAATTTCTTTTCTTCAATGTTGCCCTTACCACCCCCAATTGATTACTGGAAGAAAGTCCATTCTTTGGTCTCTAAATTTATTTGGGGAGGGAAACGGCCATGTGTGAAGTTAACAACACTTCAACGACATATAACAGAGGGTGGTCTTTCCGTGCCTAACTTTAAATATTATTTTTGGTCATTTGTATTGAGACCATTCACAGATTGGCTTAACCCCAATTCTGATCCCTGTTGGAAACCTATAGAAAAGAACCTAGCATCCCCACACAGACCGCAGGATCTGATTTACTCTGCTGTCCCTTTGAAACAAGCTAAGCTGCGGCTTGGTCCCATAATGAGTTTCCTCTTATCAACATGGGTTATTGCTGAGAAGGAATGTAAGAGTACATGTAAATGGCACCTGAATAGTCCACTCTTTAACAACTATTCCCTACTCACTGCGGGGGGGGGTCCCATTCTCATCCCCGGACTGGAGCTCTAGGGGTATCTATGTTTTAGCTGATGTGTATAACAAGAACGGGCTTCGTGACTTTAATGATCAGAGACTGTCTTACCAATTGCCTGGAACATCTTTATTTCTGTACTTTCAACTACGATCATCTATGAAAGCATATGGAGTACCGTGGAATTCTCCTCTTACTACCCACCCTTTGCACTCCATTCTGTACAATAGAGGATGAAAAAGAGGTTTGGTCTCCCAAATATATTCACTTATCCGGGATGCCTCTTATAAAACCCTCTATCTCTAAAACCCCAATCATACATGTATGGTCTAGCGAACTGGAACACTACCATCGGAGGTGATTCACTGGACTGGGAAAAGATTTGGTCCTCGATTGTCTTTGCTTCTAAAAACCCAGACCATCAACAGATCCATTTCGATTATATCCACAGGACTTACCTCACTCCTAGGAGAAACTTTCTCATGAAATGTGTAACATCTCCAATCTGCACCCTGTGATCAGATGGACTTATAGGCTCATACATGCATATGTACTGGGAATGCCAGGACGTGAGTTTTTTTTTGGGTGAGGTCTGTACTACTTTATCTCATGTACTGGATGTCACTGTACCATGTTCTCCCATTGTGCTACTCTTGAATGATACCACCCCACTAAAGATGACATGTTGGAAAAGACATATGCTCTTAACAGGCATCACTGCTGCCAAGAAGATGCTGGCTTTACGCTGGAAACCTCCACATACAATTACTAATTACTAATTACATTAAGTCCCAATGGATTAACACATACATTGACATAATTAATATGGAGCTATCAGTGGCAAGAATGCATGGTGCTGGAGCTGATACTAATCTAGCGTGGCAAACAATGGCAGATAAGATTAAGGAATCGCTGTAATCACTACCTGTATTTGCATTTTTTTTTTGTTAAAACGTGGTCTCTCATGTCTTGTAAGAGTTTTACAGAGATCCAGGGTTGAGGGGGTGGGTGGGGTGGGGATGGGGGGTCTGACTGCTGTACTTGTTTACATTTAAAAACAATAAAAAGTTGTTCACAAAAAAAAATTACTGTATTTTTAGTAAACAGTATTTCAGCGTTTTGTTGTTTTATCATATGAAGAATTAAATCCTCCACAGAGAGATTACATCGTTGGTTTCACTCAGTTTGGATTTTACAGAAAATATATTTGTTTTATCTCTCAGCTCCTGATATAAATAAATGAATATATGAATATATGTTTTCCTTATTACTATCTACAGGGTAGATGTTCATTATCAGCGTGGGTAATAACAGCAGGTGCTTCATTACATTCTTTGCCCTGGGTTTGCCTCTCAGGCTGCATTCTATTCTGCCCTGTGATTGGTGGATGTTTTAACAGCAGCCTGAGAGGAAGCCTGCAGGCCTGACTGACGGCTGGAAAAACAACAAGAGAAACACATTTATTTCTCCTGAAGATGCTGGAACTGAACATTACTGATATTTGGAGTAAGGAATATTTAGGTCAAAGGTTTAACGCCATATTTCGGGCCCGAGCAGCGACTGCTGTTATTATTACTATTTTTCTGCCAGATTAATCACATTTTTGGAGGCCGCAACATGCACAAAAACTGATGAAATGCAGCACAAAATTAACGGTAGTGGAAATGTGGGCAGCCCCTTGAATTGTCCGTGGCATGGAGTCCAATTTTGACATTTCTTTTCCTGAAACAGGAAGTAGTGTACTTTGTCTAGTCGCCACCAAACTGTCTGATAAGAGTCCCGCCCAGAACAGTTCTACATGCCAGTATTCAGTCATACTCATAGCCCCCCATACTGGACACAGGAAGTAAGGCTTGTCATCATCTTCTGAATTACGTGAAATATTCCTGGTGTGGTCCAAACATTTCTGTGATTTTTATCTAAAATGTGAAGATGAAGTCAGAGATCTGTCCAAGCCGTCTGCACTGTGGCTGGAAGCTGGCAGGACGTCAGTGTCTCTTCAACACGAGAAGGTCACTACTGAGAGTGGGAAGGAACGTGACCATCTCAAAAAACAAGAATCTGTTTGTGAGCCTAAAAGGCTGGAGGATATTCACTGTAGAGTTGTGTATTAGCAGTGTATCCACAGTTAGCTGTAGTGGCAGCGAGGCTGGAGGTTAATGAAAGACAACGACAGAGAGCTTTATGAACTGTAGCGTGAGACTGTCGCTGTATGATAGGAACACATGCTTCTCCACACTCTGAGAAAGTACATGAACAGCTCAGTGATCTGACAGCATGATTACAGCATCTATCAGAGAGCGACACACACACAAACACACAATTTATATTCATACTGCAGTCTGATTGGCTGCTGGGTCTAATAACTTTAGCTCTCTGGCTCGAAGCATAGCATTAGAAGAAGGTATACTTTATTGATCCCCTAGGGGGAAATTGTTCTCTTTTTTTACACACACTCACACAAGGCTGAAATGCACACTTCATGTACTTGTGGACATGCAAAGGGGAGAGAGATGGTGGAGTGATGGGGCTGCAACGTTACTGGCACCCCATGAGCAGGTGTTGGGGTGAGGTTGCCTTGCTCAAGGGCACCTCGGCAGTGCACAGGAGGTAAAGCTGGCACCTCTCCAGCTACCAGTCCACACTCCATATTTTTGTGGTCTGTGGGACTTGAACCGGCGACCCTCCGGTTCCCAAGCCTATCCCTGCACACTGGGCTGCTGAGCACACTGAGTTGAGCATAACGTTAGCTGTCTGGCTCGTAGCTGAGCCAAAGCGCTCTCTGAGTGGAGTGAACTAGAAATCTATCCCGTTGTTAAGTCGTATCTGAGGTCCGTCCTGTTTACCGGAGCAGTGAACAACGTTTCCGTTGCATTAGAACATTATGGGATGGCAATGATTTTTCAGGTATTTTTAATTGAAAAACACATGAAAATATAAAATATAACACATATACTGAATACAGGTATACAAACATACACAACCATAGGCATTAAAACAATGAGAGCAGTGCTGCACATTTCATCTCCTCACAGAGCAGAAAACGAATTATCCTCAAATTACACAAAACCTCATTAGCTTGAAACTGCAATTTCCTTAAAAAGACAATATGTTTGTGCAGGAAACTTCTTCCAGCTTCAGTTTGCAGAGATCAGAAATATAAAACTCCTGTCAGAGGAAAAGTCTCCAGTGGAATGTACTTCACAATTAAAGGTGATTCTGACCCAGCAGCGGCGGCGGCGAGGGGAGAAGATAGCGACTCCTTCCTCTGCTCTGTTATCTGTAATGACTCAGAAATCTGCTGCTCGTCTTTCATGTGAGAGCCGCAGAGCAGAGACTGTGATGGGTGCTGAGCCTCATTAGGAGTAATGAAATCTGACCTTGATCTCTGAGAGAGCGATCCCTCGCAGCACTCCTCGCCGTGCTAGAGACGGCCCTCAGGAGCTCGCCAGCAGATCCAGGAGCAGCCAGGAGGCCTAATGAGACCAGGATGAGATGGAACACCCTCCCCGACTGCAGTCAGTCACCTGGATGTATGCTGGCTGTGATTGACTGTGATTGGCTGTGATGAAGGAGATTTACCTGTTGTCCTGATGTTTAGGTGTTTGACTGAGGACAGATGTCTCCGCTCAAACACGTCTGGCTATGGACCGTTAGCACTGTTGCATTGTTTAGCCCGGTTGAGCTCAGTGGACCAGAGGGATGCTGTTGGACCTGTTCATGCAGATTGTTTGCTGTGAACCAACCGGGGAGGTTTAGAGATGAACTGTGTTTGCAGCTCTATGCTGTTACTGCAGCGCTGTGTCTGGGGACTGCAGCTGGAAGAATATAATTATTCAAATGTTCTTGCTTTTCCCCCCCAACTGTAACGTTTCTTTGAAGAAGGGTTAGACGTGTGTTTTATTCAGATTTATTCAACAGAGAACAAAGGCAGTCAATTTCTCACCTGTGGTGGGAAAACACTGCACTGCCTCCCAGTTAATACACACAACCTTTTCATTATTTCCTTTTAAATAACCCGGAGTCGCAGCAGGTCATCCAACACTGCAACATCCAGCACTTAAAGGTAATATATACTCACTTCACTTCCCACACTACAACACCAAATCTCAGGCCAAAACAATGAGGCAGACACACAATATAACTCACCACAACACACTATCGCTCTCCACCAGACTCCATTTTACCCTCAGATCATCGTAACATCGTAACTTCATTCAAAGTGGACAGAAACAGAATAAAACTCTGCAGATTCTGTTAATATTAAACCAACGTACTTAAAGCCAAAAGAACGTCATTAATGCCCGAGCAGCAACTTCCACGGCGCGTCTGTGGCTTGCGTTGGTTTTCAACGCATCGCCATGAAAGAGGAAGTCATAACAGTGAATTTTGTCCAATCTGCACCAAACTTAACGATAGATACCGGTCCTGCCTTGAACGCATCTACATACAAATATTCAGTCCCGGTGCCTCCTACTGGATTCAGGAAGTAAGCCTTGTATGGTTGTTCAGGTAACCAGACTGTGACATTGGTGTGGAAGGAAAGCGATCCCGTACTGTGTGTGTTTTTCATCTCATACGTCCAACAGAGCGTCTCGTGCTGCGTTCAGGCGCACTGTTGGGCAAACGAGATGACGCGGTTGCCACGGTGACGCTGTTTGGGCAGCGATAACTTGTCTGATTAGTCTGTTTTTCTCATTTGGTTTCCTGTCACTCGCCGTTAATCTGCTAACTGTGTACATTCCAGTGCACACGGCAGCCTCGCAGGGATCCGGGGGAGTTATTTCCTTTTCCATTCAATTAATCAATTTAATCATGATCCGCAGTCACCACGTTAATGACTGTGGCACACATTAATGGGAAGGAAGCTAGACACTGTGAGTTTGAGATGAGTTTTTATGATGAGCAGAGGCAGTCAGTCGCACAGAGGATGCTACAACACAAAGGTGGAGAATCATACCCATCTGCATACTAACTAAAAGAACCTGCTCTGTTTGGAGGCTGGAGGTTAGCCGAAGCGCAGGATGAGTTTCAGTAAAGAGACGCTGAATGTTAGAAAGCAGACAGGTGAAGAAATAGTTCTAATAAAACAAGAATAAATAAATAATCTTCACCGAGTCTGTGAATGATCCAGTTACTGTCAGAAAATCCACTTTTACTTAAATAATATTAAACATTCAGAAACATCCAGTTGTAATCCATCCAGGAGAACACACAGGGACTGTACCAACAGTAGTGATATAAAGTTACTGAGTTAATAAACCTTTTAAGATGCAAACGTTATTTTAATGAGTTGCAGTGACATAAATAAAATGTATTTAATGAGCAGCTTAATCAACTTAAGAACTTGTGTTTATGTCACTAATTATTAAGTGGTAATTAAAAATACATTTGATTGTAGAGTAAAATTCCTCAAACTCAATGTACATTTGTTGAACATAACTTTTAACATAATTATATTATTTAAGTTGCCAGAACTCAAAAAACATTTATACAAAACTGCATCAAAACCTTTTATGTTGAGTCAAAACATTTGTTTTAAGAGCCACTTTTTATTTAAAATTTATTTGGTTCATTTATTTGGTCTGCCTTTGTACTATCTGCGTAATAATAATAATAATAATAATAATAATATTATTATTATTATTATAGTACCATTTAAAGAGAACATTAACACTGTACGCTGGCTCAGTGTCTGACGGATGTTTCCATCACTACAATCGAGCCTAAAGTTACAAATCTGGATAATTATAAACAAACAATACTACTAATAATAAATGATCAATTAGATCAGGATGAGGAGGAAGAGGAAGAAGAGGTGGGACAAAGAAGACTCAAGGCCAAAGAAATAAAACAAACATAAAAACATGGATCCTCCATCGTATCCATGGCAACTGTGTGTAGATGTGATCAGTGTTTACTCAGAGCTTTTTATGACGAGGAAGAGGAGGAGGAAGAGGAGCACATGGATTAACTGCTCCCGGCTAACAGTCAGCGCCCACAAGCTCAGTTTTATGAGACTGCGATCTGTTGATTGATTATTGAATGTATTACACAAACACAGGAAGAGGAAGAGGAGGAAGGAGACTCGACTTTCACTCACCGGACCCACTGACAGACAGACAGACATTGTTCTCTCATCCTCTGCAGAAACTATAATTATTATAATATAATAAATCATTGTTGTCTTTATTTTCGCTGCTTCTCTCTTTTCTTTGTCAATCTGACGTTTAAAGTCTCCATGAAACAGGAAACTGTAAAAACAGGAAGTAGGAGGGACTTATCGCTGATATTGATTCCAGTGAATGCAGTCGGACCCGGGACCGAACCTCAGAGGCCAACAGGGAATCCAGCACCGGGGTGGTTCTCTTGCCGGGTTTGGCTCCTGGCGTCACGGACCTGAGTCAGTTAGCTTAGCTGCACAGCTGACTGAGCTAACGGTAGTTAGCGGTTCGCTACGTATCAATCTTTCTCTCTCAGGTCCTCAAACTATGGTTCAGTCTGGAAAAAATGGAGTAATTATATAATGCTGTAAATATACAACATATAAAAGCATACAAAGCATCCCCAGGGGTTTGTGAGTATATGTACATACACAGTGACAGAAAACGGCCTCCAGGCTCAGCATTTATATATTAATACAACTGATAGGAGACAGACTGAGCTCAGGTAGAAGTTCCTGTAACCTGAAGTGTGTTTCTTCCACCCAGCACACTTTATTATTTCATGTCTTTACAAAGTCTGCCACAGTTCGGGGACTTAATCACTCGCTGGCACCGATGTTGAGCTGGAGGGGAAGAGGGAACATGTGGACTTTAGTGCAGGCACACAGTCAGAGATTTAAGACCAGAGAGACCTCTTGTCCAGATCTCTCTACCAGCTGTGACACCTCTTCAAAGACCTGACTGAATTATTGAACACACTGCGGCCCTCCTGACCGCTGCGGCCGCGGGAAGACGGATGGAGTTTCCATTTAAATGATTGACCCGTCGTCGCTGCTGGCGCTTTGAATCCCATTTCAACATCCGGTCTGAGTCACTGTGTAACTCATCTGTTCTACAGAGCTTGTTTCTCACAGGTAAAAAAATCTGTGAGTTTACAGATTGTTTCTGTATTTTAATATACAATACATTTATTACATAGAAATATTAAGTTACAAAAATATCCTGTGAATTTATATATTGAATGTAAAATAACATGAACAATTTGTAACGCAGATATTTACTGTTTATTTAATAGAATAAACTGTTAAATTCAAGTTTAATACTGTTAATACATTTCTACAATTATGTAAAGTTAGTGACAATTAACAGTAAAAAGTACTTGTGTAATTTTACAAATTTTAATTGACAGATATCTTATATAATTATAGAAGTATTCACAACAAACACATTGAATAAATGTTTTTTATCAGTGTATAAGCATTGATTAGATTTGTAACTTTTCCTTTTAATAATTTTTGTACAGAAAAAATCCTCCAACCTGAATGAAACACATCGGATGCTCTGTGAGCCACAACAGCAGCGCTGCATTCGGTACCACGTTGGTTTTACTTTCAAACCACACCTTAAAATGAGGGTTGTGTTCTTCACATTTCTACAATTATGTAAAATCAGTGACATTAACAGTACAAAGTATTAGTTGTGTAATTTTAATGTATTTATTAGTTAACTGACAGATTCTTGTATAATGATGGAAGTTGAATAAATGTTGTTTATCAGTGTATAAGCATTGGTAAACTGTCCAAATACAGTTGTTATCAGTGTAAACAGCAATAATTACTGTAATCTTTTAGCTGCTTTTCTTAATGTATTTTATCACTTGTATTATTATTGGTTGCTGATTTTAATGTGTTATTGCCCTTAGTGTTTTTTGTTATTTTGTTTTTTTCTTGGTTTCTGTAGCACTTTTAGATTCTGTAGATTCTTTTATGAAAAGTGCTTTACAAATAAAATGTATTGTTGTTATTATTATTAATTTCACAATTAATGACTTTTATTACAGTTCTATAACTTTTAACATTCAGATTTCCTTTTACTGTAATATTAGAAAAAGTTCTACCGTGTTTATTATAGTAAAACCAAAGCTGGATTCACCTGCAGGCGGCGGCTAAGGGATGTCATGTAATTTTAACGTGGACAAACGTGTGAGTGATGGATGGACTTTCCTTTTTTTTAGCGCTGTTTGCCAGCACGCAGGCAGCCCGCGGAGGCTGTTGCTGGCGGTGGGCGGCGATAATGTCCCCTGGCTCCACAGACTGATTGAGATGGCTCTCTGTAGATAATCTGTGTGAGGACGTCCTCAGTGCTGTGTAACTGATCAGCTCTGGGTCACATTAGCATCTGAAATCCCTCCAACAGAGAGCAGCTATCTGCCAAAGTAATCAACATCAGCGCACAATAACGGAGCTCCTTCCAAGGTCCAGGCTCAGTTTCAAGAAGGGAACTGTTGGGAGGACGTGAGCTGATTTACAGTCTGTACACATAATAGCAGATTGAAAATGAAATATTCAGGATTCTTCTGTCTAATCCGATCTGTTCACATCGGATATTAAAACTAACTCTGTTTTATTCTCTGCTACCAGAGGCGGAGTCTTTCTGCCTGCGGCCAATCATACTACAGTCCTTCACATAGTCTGTTTAACATGGACAAGAGACCACGAGTTGAGCTGCTCTCATTGGCTGCTCTTGGTTTGGAAACAATGGTGACCGCCTGCTCACACAGGATCTGGTGTTCCAGATAAACAGTAAAATGTGTTTGTGAACAGATTTGAGGAGAGAAATAGTCAACAACAGAATCTGGATCCATATCTGATCAGCACTGTTTGACAGTTTGATCTGAGTTTGGTTGAGCTGGACGGACTCACTGAGAATGAGCTGTCAATCACAAGGTAGCCCCGCCCTAAAGCATACCCTGCTTTATGGTCTGTTTTACTCTCAATGGGACCATCAGTTACTAAATGAACACCATGCTGTATGGAAGAAGACTGAAACTAGAGACTGAGACCAGAAACTCATCAGGAAACTGTTTACTGAGCTCATTAATTAACTTCTCCATAAGACTCAATACTATCAGAGTAGAGCTTCCCCCTACTGTCCGTCAGAGAGAATGCAGGTTCAAGAAACTGTCCGTTATATAAACTGTCAGTGGTCAGTACTCACTGGTCTCAGAGAATCAGGGTTAGGGTACAACAGTATGGAGACGCAGCGTGTGATGATAGAAAAATGTGAAATAGTTAATTTTGTTGTGTCACAAATCATCCGTAGTTCATAAGAGAAAATTCAAGTCTTTGTGTTTAATAAAGTCACCTGAAGAACACAACCCTCATTTTAAGGTGTGGTTTGAAAGTAAAACCAACGTGGTACCGAATGCAGCGCTGCTGTTGTGGCTCACAGAGCATCCGATGTGTTTCATTCAGGTTGGAGGAATTTTTCTGTACAAAAATTATTAAAAGGAAAAGTTACAAATCTAATCAATGCTTATACACTGATAAAAAACATTTATTCAATGTGTTTGTTGTGAATACTTCTATAATTATATAAGATATCTGTCAATTAAAATTTGTAAAATTACACAAGTACTTTTTACTGTTAATTGTCACTAACTTTACATAATTGTAGAAATGTATTAACAGTATTAAACTTGAATTTAAGAGGTTATTCTATTAAATAAACAGTAAATATCTGCGTTACAAATTGTTCATGTTATTTTACATTCAATATATAAATTCACAGGATATTTTTGTAACTTAATATTTCTATGTAATAAATGTATTGTATATTAAAATACAGAAACAATCTGTAAACTCACAGATTTTTTTACCTGTGAGAAACAAGCTCTGTAGAACAGATGAGTTACACAGTGACTCAGACCGGATGTTGAAATGGGATTCAAAGCGCCAGCAAATGTAATTTATTCTTTATATGTGGAAAAAAAGAAAATTGTCTTTAAATATGCAGTTACAGATTTTTCACATTTTAAATTAGATATGTTAATTCACAGGATATTTTGTGATAAATTGTAAAACAGATTTATTTTACACTTTAATATTGTGATATTTTTAGGGACATTACAACCTCGTACTGTTACAACCGGTTTGTATGTAAAATCTTGTGTGTACAGAAAATGTATTTCTTAAGTAAAGTAGCTCAGATTTGGGTAAATGTACCGAGTTACATTCCACATTAGATTACAGGACGTTAATAAAATGTAGATAAACCACAGTCCCTGAGGTCACTGAACGCCACCTGTAGTGCTGAGTGCAGATAACTGAGGTGGAATTTATCCATATTGATGTTGCACTAATAGAGTATTCATTACTCATTAACAGCAGTCAAGCTGTCAAATCAATGAGACCTTTTGCTTTAGGAAGCCGCCGGAGCCAAAGCAAAGCGCTTGTTTAACAGCAGCCGGAAGATAAAATCTGAGCTATAAATCTGAGACTGAGAGAGTCCATATCTCACGATGCCATTACTTACTTTCACTGCGCAGTGAAGCTTTACAGTGTATGAGACACACAGGAAACACTTTCCTTTTAGATCATTTTACAGACGTAGATCTTTTCCTTAAAACACTGTGAACCAGAACTGTTCAGTACCAGAGTTTTCTGTTAGAAATGTTCAGTCTGGGTCTCCAGCAGTTACACTGACTGACGCTAACCTGCATATGTTGGACAATTAGAATCATTACCATTAATAATCAGCTATATGGACAGTATCTCAGCAGCCGATTGGCTGATTGGGACAATCAAGGTGGTTGTGGGTTACTGAGGATGCTGAATCCATTTCTGACATTTTTAAAATAAAAAAAATGGACGTTTAAACCAGAAGTGTAAATATTTCCACTCCCAGTGGGCTGATTGTGATTGATTTTAAGGTTATTGGTAGAATTAATACATTGTATGTAAATGTTCTGCATTTTGTCGTTGACTCTGCCGCTGTGGTTATTAATCAACTTATTAATCAAAATAAAACCAAACTGATAATTAAAATAAACACTTTAACAAACATCAGCGTGAGAAGAACGACCTAAAATGACAGAAACTATATTTCAAAATTTGAAATTTAAATACATTAAACACATTAAACGATGTTTAAATACTTGGTTTAGTGTGTTAGCATGCTAACATTTGCTAATAAACAAAAGTAGAGCTGAGTGCCTGATTGAAATTCACTAGTCTTCCAGTCATGGAAACGCCTGGAAATTGATTAAAAAGACAAAATATTCTGTAAATGTTTACTATCGTCTATGCTGTGGCAAAACCTATGTTATGTTTTGAGAATTTTTTTTTGCCAAGTTAGCCACAAAAGCAAGTTAACACAGAGTGTCCTGGAAATCGATTTCTTAAAAAGAGGTATTTTTCAAGTATTAGACACATTAAATTGTTGACCTGATGATGGCACTAGATAAAGTCAGACGAACATGAATGTCTGAACCACATCTGTCCAATAGTAGTTGAGATATTTCAGTCTGAATCACAAGTTGCTATACCTTTAGCCACACTGCTAAAAACAAGTCGTCAGTGGACGTCAGACTTTGCTAATTTCACTACATTCCCTGAATTATTCCCTGAGATGAAGATGTTTTCTAACTGCTGTCTCTCGTGCTCTCTCTGTAGATCGAGGACATGCAGTGGCCTCGAGGGGAGCAGGACATTCCCAGCTCCGTGTGCAGCCTTCCCTGTAAAACCGGCGAGAGGAAGAAGGTGGTGAAGGGCATGCCGTGCTGCTGGCACTGCGAGCCCTGCGATGGCTACCAGTACCAGTTCGACGAGTTCAGCTGCAAGCTCTGCTCCTACAACATGAGGCCCAACGCCAACCGCACGGTGTGCCAGCCCATACCCATCATCAAACTGGAGTGGCACTCGCCCTGGGCAGTGATCCCGGTTTTCCTGGCAATGCTGGGGATCATCGCCACAATCTTCGTCATGGCTACGTTCATCCGCTACAACGATACGCCGATTGTCCGAGCGTCCGGCAGGGAGCTGAGCTATGTCCTCCTCACTGGGATATTTTTATGTTACATCATCACGTTCCTCATGATCGCCAAGCCAGATGTCGGCGTGTGCTCGTTCAGGAGGATCTTCCTGGGTCTGGGTATGTGCATCAGCTACGCCGCGCTGCTCACCAAAACCAACCGCATCTACCGGATCTTCGAGCAGGGGAAGAAGTCGGTGACGGCTCCCCGGCTGATCAGCCCCACCTCACAGCTGGCGATCACCTCCAGCCTCATCTCAGTCCAGCTGCTGGGGGTGTTCATCTGGTTTGTGGTGGATCCGCCCAACACCATCATCGACTACGACGAGCAGAAGACCTTCAACCCGGATCTAGCGCGAGGGGTGTTGAAATGTGACATCACAGATCTTCAGATTATCTGTTCGTTGGGTTACAGTATCCTGTTGATGGTGACGTGTACTGTTTACGCCATAAAGACCCGCGGGGTCCCGGAGAATTTTAACGAGGCCAAACCCATCGGGTTCACCATGTACACCACCTGCATCGTCTGGCTGGCTTTTATACCTATCTTCTTTGGCACGGCGCAATCTGCAGAGAAGGTAAGAGCCAACGCATGAATGAGTGGAAGATATGTAGATGATGAACTGCAGGATGGATGAATGGATGATGGTTACAACTGTTCATGTTCAGTGGGGAACTCACAAACAATGTAAAATGGCACCATCAAAGAGTGGCGTTAATTGTGCTCTACCATCAAAAGTGGCATTCGAACATCTATACACTCGCACACAGTAATGAAGTCAGAAACAGATTCCTCTTTATTGGGAACTGATCTGAAATCTGCACTGTTCAATATTAAATGTTTTGTAAAGCCTGTTTTCCATTTGATCATTCAGAATTCAGTGAAGGAATTTACAGCTTTACAGTCAGTGAACTTTATCATAAAATATCATTCTAAAATAAATAATAAAACCATCACAAGAGAATAAAGCTGCAATTACAAATCGCCAACAAATTACAATACAGCAGAAATCCACGCTGAGCTTTTCTGCATCGTTCCTGTCGATGAAAGCTTTAATATGAAACTCAGGTTGCAGTGAAACGACACAGAAATGACAAAGTCGGATGTTCTTGTTCAGTTTTACACCTGCAGGAATGAAGTTTAATGTCGCTGTTGTTTTTGGTTTTTTATCAGACACAATGAAACTGAATTCAGTCACAATGTTGAGGAAAGTTACAGGAGACTTGTTAGGAAAGTTTGGAAGGTTCTTACTTTAATTGCGTGACCTTTACATCTTATCACGACTTTATGGAAACTGAATGAAATGAGTGTCTGCTGTTAATAAGCTTTAAGGTAATGCGGGGGTGAATAATGATTAAGTGAGCTCTGTTGAACTGGTTTGTGTCCACAGATAACCTATTTTATTTTATTAGGAAGAAACCGCAAATTCTTTCAGCAGTCTTTACATGAATGTATTCAGGGCATGTTATAAAGACTAAAATTCAATTATATGAATTTAAAATGTCTTAAATCTGCTCTTAAAAATTGACTGGATTAATGCTAACGTTAACTCATGTTACGCTATGAAAATATGTATTGATCGCGCTGTAACTTTGTCTAAAAAAATATTCTATTGAATGTGAGTTGAGTGTATCATTACATCCTCAAAACATAGCCTTAGATAAGTATCGTTAGCTACTTTAGCTGCTAAATGTAGCTGCTGTTAGCTGGTTAGCAGTGCAGCTAACTTAGCCGTCCACCACTAGTAAAGTAAATAAATGTAAAAATACAAGTAAATGTCCATCAGTAAACTCTGTAAAAGGTTGGCCCAACCTCAAAATCCAAGATGGCTGCTTCAGACGTCAGTGAAGTGAAGCTGTAATAATATTAAGTTTGTTGGACTCATTAAACACAGTAATGTCCAACTTCTGTCTGTGAACATTTGTATGAGCAAAACACAGCGTAATGCTGTTATCAGCTGGTATCGCTAACAGTGGCTAACGGCTAACCTGACTTGCTTTTCCAACTTTGGACCTCTGAGGTAAATAAACGTACCGTTACACAGACTGAGCATGCTCAGTCGTGCTTTGTCTGAATCAGATAATGAAGACTGACGCAGAATGGTCACGTAAAGTGGAGCAAAGGTTGGAAACGTCTGATTCTGAGCTTACATTCACCTCATTATTTAACACCTCGAGTTTCAAACTAATGACAGAAGATGAGGAAAAGCATAAACATACATTCATTAATACAAAGTTCCACAGCTTTATGTAGGCGATCTGAGTGAGCTGATAAAATACATTTCCAGGATTTTTGGGTCATTTTATTACATTTCTAGGTGTTTTCATGAACCTTGATTTACACTTCAAAGATCATAAACGTGTTTATTAGTGAAGATTATCTTACTGAACAAATCATAAATTATTGTTCTCCACAGACATTATTTTCTGCAATAATCAGAAATCCAATGGTACAATCTCATTGGCTGTTTGTGAAGAAACCAGAACGATGCCTCAACCATACATCCTCACTGCAGCTCTGTATCAAACGGACAGATACACAGACGTCTGAGTGAGAAAAACCATTACATTTGAACGTTTCGGTCATTGAATGCATCGCGTGTCAATGAAAGTTTTTCCGCCGCAAACTGTAAAAATCTGTCAGACACTGAATCAGGTCGACACACATTTCTGGAAGCAGTGACCGTAAGCAGCAGAATTTAAACAGCATTTTGATTAAGTACAAATATCCGTCTGATACCTCGCAGTGACTGAAGTGTCGGTATAGAGCTGTAAACCGGCCGCGGGCAGAGATTAAGAGGCTTCCCTGAGGAGGATATTTGTGTTATCGGCGGTCCAGGTGACAGCGTCCGGCTCTGGGGTTTGATCTTTGGCAGAGTCTCTGGAAGGACTAAGCCTCTCTGCTGGGCACTCAGCATTAAAGAGATGGATTGGGGTAAACTGGTGTCCTGTCCACAGGGATACACTTGTCCACCTAAACCGCTTCGGGCCACGGAGGCAGCTGATAAGCTCCCGACCTCTGAACTGCTGTCAGTGCTCCGACAGTTCATCAGCAAACTTTTATTATCAGCATCCAGATAGAAAAAGATTTGTATTGCTTCTAATGTGTTTTATTTCTGTGTTAAATCATCGACTGTCATCAGGTCCTCCACTGTTTTACCTATACGCTAACGTCCTGATCAATCCAAGTCATTTAATATTGATAATACGGCCAATACCAAGTCCTGATCCCATACTGTCCTACGCCTGCAACCACGCTGCTCCAGTATCTGTCCAACAGGGACAGGAAGTCCTGTTTTAGGTATCTTCAGGTGTTCTTAATGGTATTTTAGAGTTTCCTGATAATCGATAAAAGTATTTGATGACTCGTCCTGCACTCGTCCTCCAGCTGCTCAGTTTCAACTCTCTGTGATTGACAGATAGCTTTAGCTAAAGTAGCTAACCGCTAATTGTGACACAACCGGGCTCAGCAGCTGGACCGGGATCGAACACAGCCTCCGTTACACAGTTAAGACAACTTAAAGGTGATTAAATATAAAGTCTGTAGACACAATGTTCATAATGCATTATAGACGGTTTCCAAACAGTCCAACACACTGAAATAATAATCACATTATTACGGATTAAAAACAATATTCTCCTCACTAAACTGCAGGAAGATGGAGGAAAATAAAATGTGTTTCTGAATGTTCACATAAATAGGATGGAGGTGATTTCTGTTACAGTGAGGATGGGTAATGGAAGAGGATGATAAAGCCTGTGCAGCAGCCGGCGGAGAGCAGGAGAACAGATCTGTGCGGATAAAGCCAGAAAGTACAGAGCGATCTGCAGTGTGGTAAATTGGGAGGCTGGGGAGAAAGGGGAAGAAAAGCACAGCGTGATCTGTGGTGGGAGGAAAAAGGAGAGGATGAAACAGAGGAGACAACAGAGAGGTATATATATGTGAGAGGTGGTTTGGCTCCGAGGCGTTTTCCTCCAGCGCTGCAGGAGCCGCAGACTGAGAGCCAATTCGAGGCTGCATCGTTCTGACGTTAGCGTCCAAAATCAATCAATAAAGTCATATTTCACACACAACAACAAAAGACGTCTTTATTAACTGTACAATCTGTAATTTACTGTGAATGCTTTCATAAGGTTTCAAACCAAGGTACCGGTTAGCGTCTCCTTTTTAACACACGGTTAATGCTGTGAAACTGTCGCAGTTCGGTTCCATTAAAGGCAACAGAACTTCTGGTTTAGAGTCAGAAAACCATCATGTTTGGGTTCAAATAAGTCCACAGGAAACAGGAAGCAGAGAGCTGTTAGCTTCCTCGTGTTTTACTGTAAAAACAGGCAGTTAAAGAGCGACTAGCCAGCAGCTAATAGCACTGAATCAGCAGCTGTAACGGTTCTATTAGTGGACTCTGCTGGATCAATATATACTGCAATATAATATACACATATATAATATACACATATATAATATACACACATATAATATACACATAGAACAGATAGAACAGATGTAACAGGAAGTCAGAGAGAAAGAAAACAGAGTTTGTGTTTGTACAGTGTGTGTGTGTGTGTGTGTGTGTATTTGTGTTTGTGTGTGTGTATATATATATATATATATATATATTGTGTGTGTGTGTGTGTGTGTGTTGACGTCAACCAGCTGAGTGGAGCAGTGAAATTCTGGCCTTTGCTGCTTGTCATTACCTACCTGGTCCAAGACGAGCAGAATACAAATGTGAAACTGCTGCACATACACACACACACACACACACACACGTAATACACACATAATACACACACATACACACACACACACAATGTATATACACAATACACACACACTGGCAGACAGGCCGAGAGCAGAGCAGGCATGAAGAGAGAGAAGACTCAGAGTGAGAGGGTTGGACTGATGCACCGAAGGCAATGGGTGAGGAGGGAGGGAGAGGAGGGTGAGGAGGCACTGGGTGAGGAGGGAGGGAGAGGAGGGAGGGTGAGGAGGGATGGGAGAGGAGGGAGGGAGAGGAGGGAGGGAGGGAGGGAGAGGGAGGGGCTGTCGGTGTGTTCAGGAGGCCAGTTTAAAGACAGCGGTACCGAGGTGATTTATGGAGTTTCCAGATGGACTTGTTGCTGAAAGAAGCTAACTGTCGCCAACAGTAATGTTAGATGCTGTTAGCTAGTTAGCTCATGCAGCTAACGAATGTAGACCAGAGGTGTCAGGAGCCAAAACAGGCAAAAAACTCCTCAGTACTTTATTCCCTGTTGTCAAACTGTCCTTCGTCAGCATCAGATGCTGTATTCAGTGCCAGTCTGGCAGAGTCAGGTTATAGGACCGCTACAGCTACATATTAGCTCTGTGCTTCCTGTTTCATGTGGACTTTAATATGTATAGCACTGTGGGGCCCTTGTGGACCAGGTGTGTCACTGCGAGCAGCAATCACACAATTACAGTGAATTATTTAGGTCGTATATCTGCACACGTACCAATGAAAGGCTTAAAATTAGCTGAATGTGGCTGAAGTGGAGGTAAAGAAAGAGTGGTCTCTGATCTGAGCCCAGTGATCTGTGTGGAAGAGGTTTACTGAGGTACAGCAGCTTCAGTGTCTACAGCCTCCAGTTAAAGGCGTTGAGCTTTATTTATGTGTCTCTGCTCTTATTGAATATCTGAATCACGTGCAGGCAACAATATCTGCTGTCTTTTAATCAGAATACGTACAGCGTGTTTCATCTCAGATAAGTGCCTCAAACATTTTTATTTCTTAATCCTCACACAAACTTCTCTACACCTTATTTGCTGCACAAAAATCTACTTTTAAAGTCGAACGCGCAGCCGGCCGCCCACCTCTGCGTGCAGGGTTTGTAATATCAAATAAAGCAGAGGGATTAGCCTCAACAGGCTCCCATTCTCATATTGATAAAAGCTGTTTGCTTTAGCCTGAAAGGGGATTTGCTGTATCTAAATGTAACAGAGGTATATTGTGTGAATGCAACGACTCTTTTCAGGATTTAGCTCTGAGAGTTGACACACAGCATCAGTGGTACAATGGGAAGGTGAGATATCTGCCTCATGCAGCCATGACACAAAATCCTCCCTCAGATCAACATTTTCTGAAGAAAAGTTTTTTTTAGAGTATTATGTTGAAGTGGTAGTCAGACATTAAACTTTAGATTAGAAAATCAGGGTTTTTTGGGGCAAAAAGATTAAAAACTTTGCGTGAGGATCACATCCTGAGTGTTGGTGTTTCCTCCACAGAAACAAGGTTTTTAAATAATTTAAAGGTTTTAGACACAAGATATTTAAATCATTAATATATCAGCAAGCAGCTATTCTCTTTATAAATTTACAACATTATTTATTTGGTTTCTGTCCACTTTGAATGAAGTTACAATGATCTGAAGGTAAAATTAGTGTTTTTGTCTCTGGGGTCTAGTGGAGAGTGATAGTGATATTACGGCTGTTTGTGGTTAAACTAAAGGTCTATCTCTGTAGGGATCCATTCCATAATGTTCCATAACTAGTGGTTATGCTGCTGTATGTTTGGACACAAGCCTAACAAAATGCATTATTTTGTGATTTTGTGATCTTACGAGTCCAACCTTCTAACAACATTCCTGTTTCCTGCTTTGTCTTTTCCTGTCACATCAGTTTGCACTTGAGGGAAAACTTTAAAACGAGAGCAAACAAACAACAACCACTTCATGAATATTGAGGCTGTCTTTTTATTTATGTGTGCTTTCAGACTGCAGTGACAGACAGACATCATGTATGAGAAGTGTTTGTGCTCTGCAGGGTGAGAGCTGTGTTAGCTGTAGTGCTGTTTTAATGGAGAGCTCTTGTACACTGTGGTGCTGCTCCAGCGTTGTGGTTCTCTCATGCGCAGAGATGTAAAGACTGAATCCACTGTGATCTTCTTCATGAATAAATCAGCAGAGGAAAAGTGTTTTCTTCAACCCACAAAATATCTCATCTGCCGGGAGAGTCGTACGTCTCCGAATGCAAACTGCCAAGGTCGGGCAGCAGAGACTTGTTCTCGTCATTAAGGTTTAAACTGCCGCCGTCCGGCCTGATTTAACTGTGAGGTTCCCAGGTAGATCCTCTCAGAGGGGAGGACAATATTTGCAATTCTAATATCATTTCTTCATGCAGCATGCACTTTATGGCATCCATTAATGTTTGTGTTCTCTACCCGCCTCCTCCTCCTCGCTTGTCAACACTTCCTACTTCCTGTCATCTCCTCTCTCATGTTTTATGACTCCCACTCTTTCTCACTGTCCACGCGTCCTGATAAACCTGGACATTTACAGACTAGTTTTCCAGTCATGGAAACACCTGGAAATTGATTAAAATGACCAAAAATCCTGAAAAAAATCAGTGTTGTCCTTATTGTATTTCCGCTGCTTGCTGAGATCATCTATATAAACCTCTGGGTGTGTATTTAGTTTGGATAAACTGCACGATACAACAATTAAAAGTGGGTTAAACAGACGCGAAGCAGAGGAGAAAAACATTTTAAACGCTCCCTCTTCATTTCGGCCGTGTCAGTCAGTGTAGCTGTTCACACTGCTGCCGCCTTATAGTCGACTGCACCATTAGTGGATTTTCAGAGTCTCAGTCTACACTTTCTATCAGTCGGACAGTCACATAAAAACAAAAACAACGTTAAACTGCAGTCAGGAGCTGCTCCTCGTCATCAGGTTGCTTCATGTTTTTTAAATATTTTTTGGGGGCTTTTTTTCCTTTATTAGATATAACAGCTGAAGATAGACAGGAAGGGGGCAGAGAGAGGGGGTCGGATTCGAACCAATGACCCCTGCAGGTGTACGTTAGGTGCCTGTTCTCCCAGGTGAACTATCTGTACCTGAACTATCTGTTTAATGTTGGACACATTTTCTGAAGTAACTAAAGTTCTTTTCATCATTGTGTTTTGTCTGCGTATGTTTTCTGAAGTGTGTTGAGCTTTCAGGGCCACCGTACAGGAACAGACCACACACACATACAGACAGTGTATTTGGGGTGCAGCTGCTGCCCGTTGCTCCCAGGTTGTGTTTAATATTACTGCCAACGTTAGGAACATGACCTGTTGTTCGGGGCCCAGCTGTGCAGCTGCCTCCCATAAATCACAGACTTATTCATCTCTGCACACAGTGTTTCACTGTACGTCTGCCGCCTCTTTGGGTTTTCTTTGTTGTTTAAACTGTTTTTTGAGCGTCTAAATGGAAATATGGAAATGTTAGCAGCAGGATTGTTCTGAGTCATTTGTTAATCAGTGTGCACAGTGAAAGAGTAAATGTGCATTCAGATCATTTTAATGGAACCCCTGGGAGGACAAACACCTGGACTCACATTTATCAAACATCTCAGAGCAGTAAACCAGTCCTACCTGGCAGGATGGAAGTAACAGAGCTTTATAAACTTTATTTTATTATCCATGCTGACCACCAGTGAGGAGCTGCAGGAGACGCTGGATGACAGTCAGCTTAAAGGTTATATACCCAAACAGGGGGCACTACAGCCAACCAGACTCCATTCAGAAAAACAGTTATTTTAATCATGAAACACTTCAAACTAGACAGAAACGTCTGGTTTGGTTGAAAACTGTCCTCTGTCTGTTTTGGAGGTTGTGTTCGGTCCTGGTCCAGTTCTGGACGGCAGGTACAGCAGCTCGTCAGAGGGAAAACCAGACAATATTCTCTAGTGATAAAGTTGTGTTTTTGTACAGATAAAGTTTGCCTCACATTTTGTTTTACATGAAGAAAAACTTATTGGATTTTGATGTAAAAATAGAAATAAATTGACTTTTTTTATTTGGCATAAATTCTATAGAATGTATGACTTAGGATGTGATCTGAAAGAGTTAAAAAGACATTTTTAATTTTATCTGGACTTTAAAAACATCATCTTATGATTTATTTTGGCATCATATTAACAAATATAACCTCACCAAGCTATGTTATTTGAATATACACATAAAACCTTGATAGACACAGACCCTGACAACCATCACATATCGTCTCCCAATGAGAGAGCAGGGATTTCATTGGTGTGTGGGTTGTGATTTTGGGCTGTATAAATAAAGTCGAACTGATTATTTTGCATATAAAAATAGGGAGCGAAATGCAGCAGCGTGGCACTTACAGTTTATTGGACACGCCGCTGTGCGTGGAAGCAGATGAGATTTTTATAGCTTAAAGAAGCATATTTAAAATGCAACGAGAGGCCAGAGAGAGGAAGAAGAGGGTAGATGGCTCTGAACAAGACGAAGATTTCTGATGTAACAGAGTGAAGATGGAGACATAAAGGGAGGCAGAGAGACTGGAGAGAACGAGGATCTTTATTTTAAAAGTGACGGCAGCATAAAGAGCAAGAAAGTCCAATTTTAACCCGGGACTCTGACGTTTTTTTGTAAGTTACATTTTACTCATGTACAGTGTAGTTTCTGCCACTAGGGGGTCTCTCACATCCTGAAAGTAAGAAAACAGGAAGTGTGATGAGGTGGTGAAGCAGCGTGGGATTGTGAGAGTTGTTGCGAGATCTAAACAGTGGATGGTAACAATGTGGCTTCAGTCTGGATAAACAGTCAATGTATGACAGCTTCTGGCAGACAACCACAACGCTGACGCAGGCACAAAGGGGATATGACACAATTAATAGATTATTGACAGGCGATCGGTAAAACGCAACGTAAAAACTAATATGAATAAAAATAACCTGAAACCATAAAAGAGACTAGAAGAAGGTTGGACTGCGGTGTGTCTGAGCTAACGGCAGCCGTTTAACCCCCCGTCAGATAGACAGGAGCGGGGGTCCGCTGATCGACCTGCTGTCCAACAACGTGTAATCTGCTTAAACACATCGGCATCATCCCTGACTTTCTCTAACCAACGTATATTGATTATCTGACGTGTGTGTGTGTGTGTGTGTGTGTGTGTGTTTGTGTGGATAGTTCACTGTCAGCTGGGACTCTTTGGTTCCTCCGAGGTCTCTGCTGCAGCTCGTAATGCAGATAATCAGCTCAGTTTAACACAAAACACACACACACACCTTCCTAAAGCTCAAACTTATAAACACCGACATCACAGAACGTCTGAATTTAAACTATATTATATTTATATTATATTATATTTATATTCCTTAGAACTGCAGGACTTTGACCTGTAGAGAGTTTTTTTACTGGTTCCAACCTTTTTCCTTCAGGACCTTTTCTTTTTTTTTTAAGTATATTTTTGGGGCTTTTATTGCCTTTATTATAGTGAAAGCTGAAGGAAGACAGGAAGGGGGGCAGAGAGAGAGGGGGTGACATGCAGCGAAGGGCTGCAGGTCGGATTTGAACCCTGGGCTGCTGCAGCAAGGACTCAGCCTCAGTACATGGGTTGCCAGCTCTACCCACTGAGCTATCCGGGCGCCCCTTCAGGACCTTTTCTATCATTGAGTAAACTGACTTACTGTTATGGATGTTTTATATCATATTGTTTCATATTAAACTTGATGAACCCAAACAGTGGACACAACCACTTCAGGAAGTTTGTGTAATTATTACAATTAAATTCATTTTGAGCATTTTTATTTGAGATGGTTTTTATTGCATCAGGAACAAAGAAATCTTTGTCTATATAATGTTTGTTTTTACAATCATACAGACTTAATAGACTTCCTTTAGTCTCTGTGAATACAGACTGTGTTAAGGTCCTTAGAGTTTATATTTATAATAATTTATGCTGTAAAATAACTATCATTTAGTTTTGCTCACAGAAACGAAGGAAATGCTGAGGTATAAAGCCTACATATTGTCTTACCCTCAAAATCAAGAAGGCCTTACGACCCCCTATGAAGCTTTAGTGACCCTTAGTGGGGGTCCTGGCCCTCAGGTTGGGAACCACCAACAGCCTGAGTATCCACACATTGAACCGCAGTGGTCGGAGGTCACTGTTTATGGCACACGCCACGTTAATTTGCTTAATTCACCAACTTTACTACAGTTTTCCTCGTCTGCAACAGCCCATACGCTAAAATTAAGTAGAATTGATTTTACAGAAGATTCATCCTCTCAAACCTGCAGACTAGTTTTACAGGTTTGAATACAATAAAAACCTTCCAGGACATCACAGATCATTTTCAGGATGTTTGGTCATTTTAATCGATTTCCAGGTTTTCCTTCAGTGAGTGTGAACACATCCAGACGTACAGACGTACAGAGGTACAGACGTACAGACGTAAGGGATAGATGTACAGAGGTACAGAGGTACAGACGTACAGACATACAGACGTACAGAGGTACAGATGTACAGAGGTACAGACGTACAGACGTACAGAGGGACAGAGGTACAGACGTACAAAGGGACAGAGGTACAGACGTACAGAGGTACAGACGTACAAAGGGACAGAGGTACAGACGTACAGACGTACAGACGTACAGACGTACAGAGGGACAGATGTACAGAGGTACAGAGGTACAGACGTACAGAGGTACAGAGGTACAGACGTACAGACGTACAAGAAAGGGACAGAGGTACAGACGTACAAAGGGACAGAGGTACAGACGTACAGAGGTACAGACGTACAGGCGTACAGACGTACAGACGTACAGAGGGACAGAGGTACAGACGTACAAAGGGACAGAGGTACAGAGGCACAGACGTACAAAGGGACAGAGGTACAACGTACAGAGGTACAGACGTACAGAGGACAGAGGGGGTCGGAGGGGACAGAGGTACAGAGGCACAGACGTACAAAGGGACAGAGGTACAGACGTACAGACGTACAGTCCAATCACACACAGTGAGAGCTGCAGCTGATTAATGACAGTGTCAGATACTGTGTGTGTGTGTGTTTGTGTGTGTGTGTGTGTGTGTGTGTGTGTGTGTGTGTGGTGCTTCCTGCAGAGATGGGTGAGGGTGGGGCAGATGGTGGCAGGACAATAGGGAGAGATTTAAACACTCAACCTGCAGTTGTAGCTGTCCTCCAGCGACTGGGAGAGTTTGGGGGGTCAGAGGTCAGCAGGAAATAATAACCAGACTTTCTTATTGGCTCACAGTCGACTGTGTTTCCATTCAGGCAGCTCAGCTCATCTAATTTTTTTTAATTATCAAAAATAAAATCTTACAGTGAGACACAACAAGTTAGATTCATTTAAGTAGGTAATGTTTATAAATCATTATTTTTAGAAATCCAAAGGAATATATATATTTATATATATATATATATATATATATATATATATATATATATATATATAAAGCAAAGATGCTTCCCTTCTTGTACTTCAGGAGAAGCAGATGTGTTTCAGTATTAAACACAGAATATGATGTCAGTTTGGTTTCTGTCCGTCTGGTTCTTGATGGGAACCGCACAGCTGTGCCTGCTTTATCAGTAAATACAGATCAAATATATATATTTATATTTATATATATATACTGTATATATATATATACACACACTGTGAGTCAGCTTTATCGGAGCCACAGCGCTCCTCTTTTAGCCTCCCATATTCACATCATGCAGGTTTCTGGGGGTCTGGTTCCCCTCTCTCATATTATATTTAAACCTGTACACTAACCCAACAGTGACCTCAGTAACTGCAGGACATTAGTTTAAAATGAGAGATTTGGATGAATTGTGAGAAGATTATTTCCTATTTAGGGTACTTTTTATCTATGTCTGTATTTTTATTATTTCTAACAGTCAGAATTAATACTTAATGTTGTAGCGCTCTATTAGACAATGTACTTCTCTCACAGAAATGAACTAAACACTAGCTATAGGTCTATTGTGTGTGTGATAATAATAATACGTTGTATGACGGACAGGCTGGTCAATAGAAAGTGTAATAAAGGGACTGTCAATGAAATGAATTCACTTATTAAGGACAAAGTGAAGCCTGATGGACTCTAATCATCCTTTCTTTATTTCTTTTCTTTGTGTTCAACTTATTCTTTAACCTTTACACCTCCATCCCTCCTCTCATCCATCTCTCTCCGTTTCTCTCAGACATCCTTTTTATCATAAACGACATTCTGTGACTTCAACCATCAATCTTCTGTTTCTGTCCGAAACCTCTTAAAAACCTCCCAACCTACACTTTACTTTCTTTCTTTCTTTCTTTCTGTCGTTCTTTCACTCCTCGCACATTCCTCCGTTCATCCATCATCCACCGTACCTGTTTGGTCTTTGTCTCGTACCGCTCAACCTTTTCTCTCTCGCTCTCTCACAACCTTTCTTTCCCTTTATCAGAGCTGTCATCCTTTCACCTCCTCCTTTCCCTCGCTATCACTCATCCCTCAGTCACAACTTTCTCCTCTTTACACTACTACTACTTACAGTCATTTTATATCATTAAAATAAAAATGAAAATATTGCTCTTTTCACTGATAAAAACTGTATTTTGACAGTTAACCAATGCTTATATACTGATAGAAAACATTTATTCAGCATTTTTCCATAATTATACAAGATATCTGTCAGTTAACAAACAAATCCATGTACAATTGCACAACAAATCTACAAAACAAAACAATCACATTATGACTTGTTTAGGACTCAAAACTCGCAGTTTAGGCCCTTAATAATGTTTAATAAGGAAAAACAGGCAGCCAAAGCATTCAATTCAATTCAGTTTTATTTGTATAGCGCCAATTCATAACAGAAGTTATCTCGGGACACTTTTCAAATAGAGCAGGTCTAGACTCCTTTTGACAATTTACAGCAGACTGCTGTTAGAACCTATGTCCTATTAGCTGATAATGATCCTGATCGGTAATCTATACACACATTATTAAAGCATTAATCAAACTAATACCATCAGTCAACCATATCAGACTAGTAGTTAGCTAGTGTTTCTGTAGTGGAGACTAAACGTTAACAATGATCCATATCAGCAGTTTCAATCTAACTAAAAGTTTCTGCAGCTAACATGATCCATAATACTAACTTATGTATTCTGACAAACAGTGTTGATTTTAGCCAACAATAAATGATGTAACGATACAAAGCTAATGGTAGCCTTCTACTAGCCAAGAGCGATGCAAGGCAGGGACATCATAGCTAGCTAACTGTAGCTAAGCTAAACTGGGCTTGTCCGACTGGCTGTGTCTTGGCTGTGCATTGTGGGTCTGGTGTTGGTTGCTTCGTGGTGTTGGCTGATGGGTGATCTGTAAACGGCGAGCTAGTTGTTAGCATGGCACTAATGGTCCAAATAAAATATAGGAACATTGCAGATAGTAACGTTATTCTAAATATGATTGTCAGTTATTTTACAGCGTTCAGTGTTTGTCACTGTTGGCCGACGCCCAGGATTATAACTCATAAAATAACAGTTTGTCTCACTTTCTGCACATTCAGTCTTCTTTAGCAGCCATACCGTCGCCATCACTACCAATAACGTTACATAATCTGTGTTTTCTGGACTGGGTTTAAGTGACGCAGAGGAATATCTCTTATTCTCATACACACTTTATCATAAAGAAGTTCTGCCGCTTTTTATATTTCTGAGTTTTATCTCCTATCTGCCCTTGACCTGATCTATGGTCTGTATATTATGTGCCAGAAGAATAAAAGAGTGGAGCCATTAGAGACAAATATTCACTGTGAGTATCTTAAATGTCTGCAATAAATTCAAACGCAGGTACCATAATGTCCTCAGGGACATTAATTAGACTTTAATAATAATTAATCAGCTGGGGGGGGGGCGCGCAGAGGTCCTGGGGGGGTGGCCAATAAGCTTTTCACAGGGACAGTCGTTATATCGGCGAGAGCCTGCAGGGACAACCTCTACCTTCAGGGACACACAGGAACTTATTACCCATCAGGGACAACACTCAGAGACCATTAAGAGCTGCACGGCTGTCGTGGAAACATAACATGAAATTGTTTGCATTACAGCTTAAGCTGTTAAATAACACATATATCATTAATGTTAACTTAAGAAATCACAGCATTTGTGTCAAATTATTGGACTTAACTTGTGAAAGCAAAGTTAATATTAATACATTTATTGTTATCTATATATACTAATATATAAAGTGAGTCAAATAGACAGTCTAGACCTCTGCCCTGTATCTACAGCACTGATTTTGAAATGAAATGTATATTAATACCATTATTGTTACTATTATATAAATGAAATGCAGTTGTAACAGCAGTGAATAAATACTACTAATGATTACTAATAATGAGTAATAAATCAGTATTATCAGTCAGCACAAAATGTACACATAGTTTTTTCAACCATTAAAAATGTGTTCTTCCAGATGACGGAGAGGAGCATTAATGGGGTAAGTGCTATCTGAATCTGAAATCTAATATTTCATGTGGTCTTTGACCCACACATGCATGTGTACACAGGAGCATTACAGCAGTCATCTGCTGGGTGTATTTAGGTCAGTGAGCAGGTTCCTTTATGTAAATTCATCCAACATGCGCAAAGCCAGCAGAGCTCGTTGCAGCAGAAGTTCCAACCGGCAGCAGGACTCACTGAGCTACAAAATAATAGAATAAAATGATGCAAGCTCTCTGCTGCAGCTCCAATATCCTAATGCTGGTTTATCCAGAGCGACATGAGATTTATCAGATAATCCTCAACATCCTCTGAAACAGACAATAACCTGTACAGGACAGTAAGAGTACGTGAATAAAGCACCTTGCTGCAGCTTCAACATGTCTGAAGCAGCAGCTCTAAAGTCCACCGGCTACGGTTCAGCTCAGTCATCCGCACTTATTCAGATCCCACCGAGAGTTTCAGAAGCGCCTTCAGAGCCCCTTCCTGCCGGTTTACTTGTGTATTTTGCCTGAAAACGTGTGTTTCTCCACTTCAAATCTCCTTTTGATTTAGATTGATTTCCTATCTGGTGCCACAGTGTTGATGTAGCATGCAATTTTAGTCTGCACACGGTATTTTATTTTGGAAACTGAACATTTCTGTGTCTGACTTCCTGCCAATGGGATGCGAGTGGGTTGCGGCTTCCGTCGAAAATAGACCAGCTGTGAATTCTGTGTGGGGGGGCCCCAACCCCTGGGGTGTGAAGCACTGGTCTATGGATATGATTCTTGCTTCAGGTTCAAGTCCTGGACGAGCCCCCATTTGTCCCAACCCGGCCCCAAGGCGGACAAAGGAAGGGAGGACACGCAAGAGTTGTAACTAAACAAATAATGAGAGATAAAAACGCTCATTAAATGTTTGATTGACCAAACATTAACCCCTCACAGCCTCACAGCAACAGTGATTGTTTGATTCTGACACCAACTCTGACACAAACACATGGGACCAAACATACTGAAAATTATTATAGGAGACAAAGTTGGTGCATATTAGTCAGGAAACAGCTGGTTAAAGTTACACTGTTCACGTCCATAAATCTATACTGTTCTCTCTTCTTCTGTTGTTTGTTTCTCTCTCAGTCACACAACAGCTGTCTGTCTCTTCTTTCTCATCACATCTGGTTTCTCTTCTACCCAAGCAGAAAGCTTTTCTCCTTCTGAGCAGAAATGTTTATTTCTCCTCCACTACTCTTATTCCCCTTGTTTACTCTTTATTTCTTCTTCATTGTATTTTTTAAAGTCCAGGTGAAATGAAAAAGATTATTTTAATAATGATATTGTACCTATTTAACAATGTATGCTAACAAATGTACAAAACTTTCTTTGTGTTTTTATATCAAAATCTAATCATTTTGCCTACGCAGACAGTTTGATGACGGTGTTTCCGATGTGATTTCCTGATTGACTTTTTGCTAAAAGTAGCTAACTGCTGCTAATGTTACCTGCCATTAGCTAGTTAGCTTGTGCAGCTAACGTAGCTTTCTCTTTCATGTGGATGTTATATTCTGTCCTTACTTTGCTTTCTGATTCATATCTTCTCCTGTCCCACCTGTATTATATATTATCAATACTGATCTAAAATCAATTCAGTTTCCCTGGAGGTTTCTATGGCTGCAGGAGATCAGTGGAAGGAATATTTGTGTCTCTTTACTGTGTTATATTTTCTTTATTTCTCAGACATCCAGCGGAGCAGATGCATCTCGCTGCTGTCATATTGTTTTCTTATGTAATTGTTGTTACTGTAGTTTGTTTGGCTCCACATGGGACCAAATGCTCCTCACAGATTCCTCCTGCGGGTACATTCAGCTGGATGTGGGTGTGATGATAATAATAACTTGATTTATATTGTTATTATGGAGATAGAAAAGGCTTCCGGACAGTTTCATGAATAAGTGTAATTTGTGTATTTCAAATAATATTACACCCTGTTTGAAATTGAATATAAAATGAAAAAAATTAAATGCAGAATGATACAAATTAGACCTCTTTAAAACATGATAGATACAAATAACTGCGGTTGTGGCAGTGACAGGATGTACAACAGTGTCTGAATGCTGGATAGAAACAGAAGTTTGTCTCTGGTGAGCTGGAGTAAACTCCGACTTTGACCCACTTTCCCAGCATGCTGCAACCGAGCTAAGCGGCCATGTTTTCTCCTCCCACACTGGATGCTATCTGTCGTTTAGGGAGCCCAGGGGGGTCTAATTAACGGACTTTGTTTGTGCCCACGCCGTGGCTCCTGGCGGAGACGATTTGACACACGAACTCTTCAAACACAAAAGATGAGAATGGATATGAAACCCTTTAACGATGGTTAACGAATGGAGTCGGATCAAAGAGGTTTTACTGAGGTTTGTTTCTATCAGTTCTTCTGTTTGTAATGCAGCCACAAAGGAGCTTTTACACCAACAACTCGAATTCTTTAAAGGTCCAAATCCATTTCTGGCTTGAAATATTGGGTCTGGCCGAATATAATCTTTTTTGCTCAATAAGGTTCATAACTGAGTGAAAGGACCCGGATGTATTTCAATGTCAGCTGTGATCAGAGCTGTTTGAATCCTTTAACTGCTGAGGAAAAGAGCTTCTCTGCTTCCTTTATTGTCTCCTTCAGCAGAGGAAACTCTGGACCATCCACCAAGGTGGAGCGTTGGTGGAGCTGAGGCTGAATGAAGCCTAGTTACTGAAAACAGCCACGTGTGACTGCACACACCTGCCACTCAAATCGGCCACGCCCTGAATTATACATAACTTTAATCTGTAATATCATATAAAGGGGTGAGTTGTATAAATGTACAGTTGTCATGAAGGGGTATACTGGCTCTAGAGACCAAAAGGCTGTAAAAGGCTTATTTCTGCTGTACAGTTTGACATTTTAATATGGGGCCTTATGGAGACTGACTCACTGCTGGAGCCAGCCTCTAGTGGCTGTTAGAGGAACTGCAGGTTTCTGTTATTTCAGTGTTTGATTTATTTGCAGCCACAGATCCATTTCCAGAAGGAGATGCAGAGCTGTGAGTGATTAATAACGATTGGTTCTGGACTTTAACGTGAGATGTGCTCTTGGAATTGAACTGACTGAGATGGTTCTTATCAGAGCCATGCTGTCTGCAGCAGTAGTCAGGATGGAAAATATTAATGATAGAGGATCAGAACTGCTGCTGCCACTCTGCGTGTAACAGACGTCATTCACTGTGAAACATTATAATTCTCTCAGTCTTCATCCTGCAGAACCAAACAACAAATATGCTGTAAATACTTTCCTGTTTTACATGGGTTTAAAATATTCAGAGATCATCGTCTATCATGACGTCACACTAATGAAAAGAATTTACACATCAGAAAACAAATTCTGTTTGTCCAGCATCTTAACAATAAAAATAATAATAAAGAATAAGAATGCAAAGTGATTTGCATAAGACATAAAAGAAACGGAAGGCAATATAAAACAACACAATTAAGTTTTAAACGCACAGTAAGATCTCCACAAAGGTCTCCTCTCCGCTGATTAAAGCTGCTAAAAACACTGATTAATGCAGTGAAAATGTGGCTTCAAACTAGATAAAAGGTCAATCTATGACAGCTTCTGATTATAGATTATTGATTGAATCAACTCCACATAGAACAGACTTCTAGAGTTTATACACTGTTTAATAATTATAGATTATTGATTTAATTTGTGTTCTTGTTGTTTAGCTGGAGCAGCTCTCACCTGCTCATTCCCTGGACTTCTCTTAATCCCAACATAAGAACATAAGTCTAGAGTTTCTACACTGTTTATTGAATAAATGTAACAGATTATAGATTTAAAAGAGTAAAATAAAAAAATAATGACAGGAAAATAAAATAGACAAACTTAAAAGAACATAAACTGTCCTTCAGTACTTAATTAAAAGTTTTTGTTGTTGGAATTTAAAGAAAGATCTCATTTTATGTCAGATATTTGCCGACATTGTAGATAACAGAAGATCTGGTCTGTGTTTTTTGGTGAATCCAGGACTTCAGTAACTCGCACAAGACTTAAGAAGATAAATGATCCACTTAACCTTGCCTGTAGTCCCTCACAGCCTTTATTGTCCGATAACAAAAAACAATAAGATAAGGTTTCTTTTTCCTCTCTGATCCTCTGCTTTGCTGTGTCAGATGGATCTTCCTCCATTTTCTACTTTTCTCTCTCCTTATCTTTCTCCCATGCTGCCTTGCTCTCAGTAATCAGTGAACATCTCTGTTACATACTGAAAACTGTGAACTTACATGTGCTTCTATAGATAGAGTTCAGTGACAGACTCACAAATTAAAACAAGATCAGACAAAATGAGATGAATGCTTGTGTGTAATGTCTGTCTCTTACCACACTGATTAATATCAGACACTGTGTGTTTATATACTTATTAGGACTGTAGCCTGATAATCATGTCATTCCTCAGTCTGACATTGTTTCCATCAATGTACCTCGCCTGCAACAGCGAGCTGGAAGTCAGCCCAAACGAGCTAACATAGCTAACAAAGCTAACAGAGCTAACTAGCCATGAGCAACTACTGTCAGACTCCCAGTGTCAGCTTTCACAGTCACTAGAACCACATTCACCCTGTTTCTAAAAGCTTCTGTCAGCTACCTTTCTGTAGCTAAGCTAGCAGCTGTGTTGTAGCTGAGCTAGCTGCTGTACTGTAGCTAAGCTACTGTACTCTCCAGTGTGTCTGTGTGTCTGTGGGGTGGGGTGGGGGGGCTGTCTGTGTGGGATCAAGGTAAAGATTGCAGTCCGGTGCTTCTACAGCGTCTAAAGTCCGAAACCACTGCAGCACAATATAAATATGCGAAGTAGAGGGTTAGCAACAGCTAGCATAACCTCCTGTGAATGATGCGTCTCCATCAGTTTACATTTGGCTGGGGGAGGCTTGGGAGGCTGGGGGAGGCTGGGGGAGGCGAGCTGCCCTCCTCTGATTAGAGGAAGTAACTCTGTTTTTATGGAAATGTCCCAAACTGTCCACTCTGTGCCAGCACTGGACTCACAGGGTTCAGGTGGATTTACAACAGTAGAGGGCGAGTGGAGATGTGGAGATATTCTAAGATTCTTATATTATAAACTGATAATAATGTGAATATTAACAGCACTGATGTTTGTTCTCAGTAGTGTACCTGGTTATTTTCCACCTGTTGCAGTAGAACACTGCATTGTGAAATATAAACGTGTCTTCAGTGCAGTTATTCACGCTCTGTGGGGGGGTTTGTGTTTTTTTGTCCCTTTTTCCTTTTTTTTTGTTCCTCCATTTACCAAAACATCTACGGACATTGTTCACATCTAAATACACTCCTGCTGCTTTCTTAATTCCCACATCCTCCCTCCTCTCCTCCCTCCTGAGTCTCAGCCTGTGACTCTCAGTGTAAACGGCGTCCATCAGACTGTGACAGCAGGACCATAACGCATAAAGACAGTGGGGCTGAACTCTATGAAACCCGCTCTGGGAAGCCCATTACAGCGTGGCCGAGCCTCTTTATGCATTCATCCCGGGCCGACATTAGCCCTCTATTGGGTTCACGGGGCCACGGCTCCGGGATGCAAGCTCAATATACACAGCGCATAAAACATTAATGGCGTGCCCCAGCTGTCTGCTGTTGTTCTCCGCTGTAGGTGAGGGTCGAGAACACACCGGATAATAAAAAACAATCCTTCACCAGCTCATAAAAAGTGTCAAGAGTTTGGTTCTGTGTCCAGGCGTTTTTACAGGCCGTGTTTCCTGAGGCCGTTCCTTAGTCCCGCCCCTTTCTGCTCTGTGCTCCAATAACAGTTGAGCGAGTGTTGGTCAACTTCCTCCTCTCCTGTACTTAGATATGCTTTCCGCCAGCCGGGTTGCCACCCATCCCGTACATTTTGGGATTGTTCTGCATTGAAAGATAAAATGTCCTTTATTGAATAAGTCTAATGTACAACATGTTTTCACCTACATTCAATCACACAAGAAATCATAAAACCAAACGGGTGGAATCAGTAATTCATGAAACCCCAGAACTGTAGTTATTATATCGTACTGTGTTTCCAGCACTGACCCCCCCCAAAAAAATATACAAGCCAACTAGCTAATGATTGACATTAATTTTTAGCTATCTAGTTACAACTAATAGCAAATGTTAGCAAAACAAACTAGCTAGCTAATTTACATACAGTCGTTACCTAGCCAGTTACATCTGTGGTTAGATAACAATTAATCATTAGCTATCTAGTTATTGTTTTGCTAACATTAGCTAACAAAATATATATATATGTCTCTTTTAAATTTATTTAATATTTTGCTGAGGAAGAAGTCATTCCAGCAACGAGCCGCTCTCATTTATTGGTTGTGTTTTTGTCCCTAATCGCTCTTCGTCCTCCTCCTCCTCAGCTGTACATCCAGACCACCACACTGACCATCTCCATGAACCTGAGCGCGTCTGTGGCCCTCGGGATGCTTTACATGCCCAAAGTCTACGTCATCATCTTCCACCCGGAGCTCAACGTGCAGAAGAGGAAACGTTCCTTCAAAGCCGTCGTCACGGCCGCCACCATGTCATCCCGACTCTCCCACAAAGCCAGCGACAGACCCAACGGGGAGGCCAAGACGGAGCTGTGCGAGAACGTCGACCCCAACAGTAAGTAGCGACGGACTCCTGTCAGTCCACATGGGGAAAACTGTGATTTCTATCAGAGGCTGAAATGAAATGAGGTCCTGCAGTCACATATAGAGCCCACTAAATGAGGTGTAAAACTGTACCTGATCAATTGAAACGTAATAAAGCATGTTATTATTTTACTCATCCATCCATACATTGATTTCACCTCCTGGACTGACTGATTTGTATGAAGGATGAATATTAATCCACTACGTTCTTCTTGTTTCCTGGACTGAAAACAGCTTTAAAATGAGAGCAAGTTCAAATATTTCCAAAGTGTTGGACTCGTTCTGTGTCACTTAATGGACCTCACACAGCAACCTTCTCTTAGATTCCCTCTTTTCTGTTATCAGATATAAGAGAAATTAACTCCAGATGCACCAAAATGTTCTTAATACAGTAAAAAATATCAGTAGAAAAATGAACAAAGCAAATGAATGAATTAAAGAAGTAATTGATCTATTGATGATACATATGATAAGAGTATCATCCAAGGGTTTTTATAGTTTCATTACGGATCAATGAAGCAAAAACATTTCTTCCAATTTTATAATCCAGCTAATGTGTTTATGTTCCTCAAATGTTTCTTTTTTATGTGAAAAATTATCTCAGAATTATGAGATAAATCATTAATTCAGAAAAACAGTATGAGATAATTAGGCGTTAAAAGCAGGTTTGTTTTCAGGTGAATGAATTACGCATCCATAAGTTCTGGACTTGGCCTGACCTCATCATCAGCTGCAAAGTTTGTGATTACCATCCTCATGTTTCTTCAGATTCTTACAGGACTCGTGTGCAGTAAACACATGTAGATAATCCTGGCAGAGATTATATGAACTGAGTTTATTGGAGAGGTTGACTCAGATTATTATTATGTTAATCTCTGCTGAACACACACAGTATCATCCGAGTGTTTATATAGTTTTAATTGGAATCAATGGAGCAATAATGTTTGTTTAGCCCACAGAATAATCCAATCACTGTGATTACTATAAAACACGTAATCTGATATTATTATATGATGTTCATCATATTGCTTCTTGCTTGAGGCCCGAGAAGTTGTTAATTCAGAAAAACAGAGGATGTTTTATTTTGGGAGCGACCGCTGATTCATATTCAACAAGCTGAAGGTTTGTTAAGGAGACAGCCGTTATTATGTCTCATTCATGGGTTTTTTCAGTGTGAAACCTTTTTACTTTTATGATTTGAACATGAAGTTTTATCAGGACACACACCATATTCCATATTTCCATAACAAACACCGAGCATGCAAAAACATAATTTTCTCTGATATGGAAAAAGAACAAAATGACAAAACTTGCTTTTTTGCTCTGCAGGAAAAAGGAATAATAATTTCCAACCTGAATGTTCTCAGAAATATAAATTTCATGGCAATGTGATCACATTAGCAGCTCGCAGTGGGATTCCCTCTGGGGCTCTCAGGGACAACTCACCAAATCATGTTTTTCTCCCCCTGACAGGCTAATTTCATAATTTATCAGAGGTAAGAGCAAATTAATCTTCTACTTCTGCTTTGCTGTCCTGACCTTGATCCATTTCCTTCTGGAGGAGGAGAGAGGGGGATAAAGGGAGAGGAGGGAGTGTGTGCGGGGAATGTTAAATATCCTCCACAGCTCTTTATCGCCATCTTTCAATTGACTCATAACTTTTACATGAGGACAGCGTAATGTGACTGTTTGAGTGGCAGATTTACAGTCAGTCTCTGCTGCTGCGTGCTCGCTGTTAGGGCACCACTTTAACAACACGATTGACCCCTGAGAACTCCAATTTTTATGGAAGCCCATTCCTGCCAATGTGCCGTAAATAAAAAAGGATTCTGTAACTCTTTATAGTGAGAAACTGTCTCAGAATAATGACTTTGTATTACTAAGTCATTAGTTTGAGATATTAAGTCAATCTTATGAGATATTAAGTCATTATTATGAGATATTATGTCATTATTATGAGATATTAAGTCATTCTTATGAGATATTAAGTCATTATTAAGAGATATTATGTCATCATTAAGAAATATTAAGTCATTATTATGAGATAATAATATGATTTTATGATTAAGTTTCTCATTATAATGACTTACAGAATCCTTTTTTCCGTCACATTGGCAGAAATAGGCTTCCATTGCTTTTACTGCTCTTGCTCCGCTAATGTAGGCAGGCTGTGAGAGGATCCTGCAGGTGCAAGTTCAACAAACTGATTGCTTTATTTGATAGCTGTCCACTAGCGGGATCCTTAACTTTGTGTTGATTCAGCCTCTGACATTAAGAATAACTATAAATGTCCGTATACAGGCATCAGTATGAAACTGAGACTGTTAAAACTGTTGCTGTAATAGTTTGATAATAAAACTGTGATCATTAGTGTTTATGTGAAGCTCTTGGTGGTCCATCCAGGAGTTCACAGGCTTTTTTTGGATTTGTCCTAAAATGTCTGATTTCACAGCAGCTTTTCTAAAGAACAGCAATGTTTTTTACATTTTACAATGGGAGGAAGTGAAAAGTCCGACAGTAAATGAGTAAAAGTAGGAAAACAAATCTTTTCATAAAATATATGTATTTGAAGGTAAGCAATGTCACTTTTATAGAATTGGCTTATTTTCATTTAGAATGGAAAAGAATGGTAGTAGAAGGTAGTCGATGGTAGTTGATTATAGATGTCAGTAGCTGGCGGTAGCTGACGGTAGCTGACGGTAGTCAACGGTAGAGAGTCGGCGCTGTCAGCAGATTACAACTCAGTCTCGACTCCATGAAGATCAGCACAGCCATCTGTCGGCCCAGGTCGACTCCCCCCTCGTTTCTCACTCCATTTCTCCCCCTCCGCACTCAGGTCTCACTCCATCTTTAAACCCTCTCTCTTTCACCTCGTTATAACAGCCCTCAGTCACTGACGATGGCTTCATCCCTCCTCCTCCTCCTCCTCTCTGCTCCTGCAGCTGATTCCCCGACAACAAAGACTTATCTCTAGCCGTTCTTCTGGCTTCAGTTGCTCTTCAAAGGCCAAATCCCTCTGATTCTGCTCTTAAAAGGCCTCTCTGCCTTCCTCCAAAAGCTCATTCCTGATACAACAAAGGCGGCTCTGTATCTCTAACACTCTCAGGGCCTCGAATGCACTCAGAGAGGAGCCCTTACAAGCCGTAGCTCCAAATCTCAGCCTCTCTTTCGGCGTTGCCCATGGGGTCTGCGACACTTCCACATTACCGTCTTCTGGGATTAGCCTTTCTAACACTCCCACACCTGTGGCTCACCTTTTAACTCTTAGTGTGAGGAACGAATGGGAGCTTCAGATGTCAACAAATGCATTCACTGGTAGTGTTTCTACTGCCTCGTCTTACTGATTTCAAGGGGACTTTAATAATAACTATATAGAAATCTTTTTGATGAAAATATATAGAGGCATCAGTATTAAACTGAAACAGTACAAACTCCTTGTAATAGTTTAATAATAAAACTGTGATGTTATATATGATGTTTATGTGTAGCTCTTTAGATGATTCATCCATGCTTTTGCAGGTTTTTTTGGGGATTGTTCTGATTTCACAGCAGCTTTTCTAAAACATTTTCATGCATGTTGTGGTGTTTTTAGCAACAAAATTGCAGGAAAAAGTGAAAATTGCATAAATACAACAATAAATATTGTATAATTAATAAAAATTGAGGCAAAATTTTCCAGTTGTTACAAAATCTCTATAGTTTGTATGGACATAAAAAGTCCATGAACTGAAACTATTTCCACAAATAACAAAGAACAAAGACTGAATATTATACCAAAAGTCACATTTCTGTGTCAGATATTCCAGCTGCAAAAAGGACGCCACTCTAAAGAACATTTAGTGATATGTGCAATATGATATATACAATATATAGTTTTAGAGAGAATACAAAAATAAACCAAGCAGGCACCATGCTCCATTTTGATTTTAGATACCTACAAATTTTATAATTAACATAATGAATATTATTTCACCAAGAACAATGTGTAGAAGAGATCAATTCTGTTGAACTTAAAATACAACATTTATTTGAAACGTTTCGGTACCAGGTGGGTTCAACCATGAATGCTCAATATGTGCAGACTTGGAGCCTGTGGGATCTATTGCTTGCTATAGTGAATGTTGATCCGTTGGAGAAACATGTGACTATTGTTGTTCAATGTACAGAGATTTTGATATATTGTGTGATGTGATTTGGAGGCTGTCACATTGAACATTGAGAAGGGAAATTATGTTTGCAGACTCATAGCCGCTCTTTATTTAAGACGGCTTCTAATTGTCAGGAACCAATGGCCTGATGAAGGTCTAGAACCGAAACATCATATTGTAAGTAAGACAGTTTGTGAGAATGTTTCGAGTTTCATGAATTTGGGAGGATGTTTATCCCCCTAAAGCTGCCATCAGTTGTAGAAAAGTTAACACCAACATTCAACTCATTGCCACAGCAACAGCATAGCTTATCATCATCAACATCTTGAGGGTCTTCTGACCAAATTTCAGCTGGATCCGATCAACCTGCTAGGAGTACATGAAAGTATGAAATATGTAATTTCCTGTGTCCAGCAGGGGGCGCTATGACTGTATCTGAATATTTGCAAAGAGATGTGTTCAGGGCGGGACTCTTATCAAACATGAAGTGAAACACTGAAGTTATGACTTAAAAATTTGGCACCAGGCTACAGACACGCTGTTTGATGCCACAAATAGTACAACTTTTAACCATGATGGTCTTTAGATTACACTGATCAAATCTGAAGTTGATCCGATAAATTCCCTAGGAGGATGGGTATAGGGCTGGGATGGTTTATGGGTCCAAGAGGCTTTTTTGTTCATCTCATCGTGATACATGGGCAGACCAATTTTCATACATATTGGTCAAACGTGCCTCAGGGGCTGAGTTGAGGGCAAGCCATTTTGCGACACCACCATGAGACCCACAGAATAGGACCTTGAATGAACACAGTGGACCTGTGTCTGTTAGTTATTCTCTAACTGTGTGTACTGCAGATTAACACTCTCTATGTCAGGGATATAATAGAGAAATTAAAATGTTCCACATTGTTTTGGAGGCTCCTTCCTCCATCTTCTTCCTCAATTTTCTCCTCTTCATCCTGACAACCTGAAGAGAAGCTTTCTCTGTAAATTTACTGAACTCCAAACACAGTATCAGTGAAAGGTTCAGGGACTGTCAGACTGCTTTCTGTATGAACAATGACAAAGTTCATCACACCTTCATATGCATATTCCTCCTTTATCTTCCCGGCATGATTGATGATGGGCTTTTGGCTCAAAGCCATTTGTCACCAGATGGACACCGAGGGGCCGAGGGGGAGGACGGGGGAGGGGCAGCTGCAGGGGGGAGATAGGGAGGAGGTCAACTTGCTCATGTAACATCTGAGGGTCTTATTTTCATCCAGCTGCGACCACCAGCTCTGCTGAGAATCTGATTATCAATAAGATCGGCTAAAATTCAGCAACAACTGGATCTTTAAATATTAATAGATATTTTCATAAAACAACACAGTCTGTTAAAAGACCATGTCAGATTCACATATTCTTTGGCTTGACAGGACCAAATCTGGTAGGGCTTTGGTCAGTCCAGCTACCAGAAGTCTTCAAATAAGATGTAATAAGATAAGAATTTTTTTTTAAAGGAAGTCTTGTTAATGCAGTTACTGCTCTCTGATGTATTTCAGTAGTCCAACTCTGAAGTTAGCATCGTCCTGCCTCCTTCCACAAACAGCCAATGAGATTGCTCCATTGGATTTTGGATTATAGCAGAAAATAATCTCTGTGGTGAAAAAAGTTTCAGATACTGCTGATGATGACGCTGAACACCACTTTTATGATTCTTTAAGGCATTCGCCAGAAATAAAAAGCTAACGTTAGGCTAACAAACTCACCACCACTAAACTGCCAACTGGTAATTAAATGTTCCAGCTGGCAGGCATGTATTTATACAGAGAACGTATTCAATAATCCCTGCGATCAATATTCACCTTCAGCCTGCTGCATCTTTATGAACCAAAGCCAACAGTCCGAGCTGGTTGTAGCTCTCGAACTATTGAAATAAGACCCTTAAATAAAGAAAATTTAAGCTTATATGCAATATGGACAATTTTCCAGCAGCTAAATGGCTCTAGCCAACAAACATATCCACTCATTATTTTGCTATCAATACCATTGATGCTGAACCCATTTCGTACAAATAAAATTTAAGTTGGATTGCAACCAAATTTGAAATATCATACGTAAAGCCATGTGTGTAACATTTCATACAGTTCTAATGATGATAGCTGGAGTTTAACATGTCAGAAATGAATTCAGCATCCTCAAAAATTTTTAAACCCACTCCTTTATTGTCCAAATCAGCCAATCAGCTGCTGAAACATTGTCCATATAGCTGACTAGTAATGCTAATTATGTTAATTGTCCAAAATATGCAAGTTAGCGTCTGTGTAAATGCTGGAGACCCATACTGAACATTTCTAACATTAAACTTTATACTCAGTATAATAGTTCTGGTTCACAGACTAAGAAGCTGATATTTTGGTAGATTTTGACTTATGACCTCTCAGCACCTGGAAAACATGACGTTACTGAATTACAGCGAATTATAAAAAAGAAAAGAAGATTCTCCCTGTTGAGAGTTCATAATTCAAGCTCTATTTAAACCGTTTCCCCTCCATCACAACCTTTTAATCTTCAGATAACAGCCTCAAGACACTGAGTCGTGTCCGTTTTCTGTCTCTTCCAGGTCCGGCAGCGAAGAAGAAATACGTGAGTTACAACGACGACCCTGTGATCTAACACCTTCCTCAACCGCTGGGAGACGGGCGGTCTCCTCCCGCCAGCTAAAACACGAAGAAGAGGAAGGAGAGAAGAATGTTTTTCTTTTCTTTTGTTGTTTAATGTTGCTTCATTGCCCACCACAAACTTTCAGATGCTACAGCGAAGCATTGTGGGACTTTCCTTTGGGCATCAGTGAGAGAGAAGACGTTTAAAAAAAAAAAAAATCTTTTTGTTGGTGATGATGATGATGATGATGATGATGATGATGAGGGTGAGGGCGTCTCGCAGCCTCCGGGTTGTCGGCAGAGCTCTCGGGGCTCCACGTTGATGTCAAACAAAGCGGCCGTCTCGGTCCGCCGTGACCTTTCTACGGAGCCCCGCCTCCTCTCATCTTTTAATGTACTTCCGAACTGCAAGTTCTCCAACCCTCCTGTCCGCCCCCATGTGCTTCTTTATGGCTTCTATGTTCTGATTTTATTTGATTTCCTTTGTTTTTTCCTTTAAAGACGACGATGATTATGACGTTGGTGATGAATCTGTTTTGCTCTTGCTTCTTGGATGCACATTGTTTTTTATTAAAGCCATATTCTTCGCTTTGAGATTTTGAGGGCTTTGCTCACGCCGCCGCCTTGAATCTGATTTTTGCGACTAAAATGTCATCTGGCATGAAAAGTTGGACAACTGTTAAAGTCCTGAAAATGCCCCCCACCCCCCTAATTTCAGTTGCACCTTCTGAGATTCAAAAATATCCTAAAAAAGTTCATAGTACTGCATTTCCTATTGTTTTAGCCTATATTTGTTCATATCTTGTCAAATTGTCACCAATAAGCAAACTGAATTAGCCGTTAGCAGCTCCTGTTAGCAGTGTACACAATAATCTACAGACTGGATTATGTTATAGTGAAGAAAACTTAGAAATATGATAATTCTCAGGCAAGTTCTGCAGTTCTAAGGAAGGTCTTTTTTTCCATGACTTTCAAGTGGATTTATGGCCATTTATTCATGATGGACATCAGAGATAATGATGTACAAAGTTCAAGTCACACTGAATCTAAAAATATGTTCATCATTTTATAGTTCCTTCATTTTATAAAATACAGGTGAATTTCCCCCATATTTTATAAAAGGTATCAGATCTTCCTTTCACAGGAACTGTGGTTTTTCAATCACTGGCTCATTGAGGGTTTTTCTGGATTTTCCGAAAGACATACACTGTCTGTTTAAGACACAACAATATCTTTTCTTACTTAATCTAAATACAGAAAATTTGAAATTGCAGGAGCTTTATGTTTTTTTTTCATAATTAAAAAAAAAAAATGTTCCCCTTCTAATTATTATGACTTATGACTAATTATGAATTATATATCATCATTTTGCTTTTATATTTAATAATTTTGACTTTTTATTCAATCAATTTGATGTTTCATCACAATTTCAATATATTTTTTACTTTTTGTTTCATAATTTTAACTTAATGTGAAGAAGTTTTAAGTTTATTTTTTATTTTACTTTCAGAAATGGGCTTCCATACAAAACAGTAATAATACAAATAGTATTTGCCGATTATTATTATTATTAGTTTCTCAGACACTGTCCAGCTGCTAACGTTAGCTCAGCTTGTTTCTCTGATAACTTAAGATCCAGACATCCGATCCTTCATCCGGTTCAAATCTAGAGATAAAAAGCACCAAGATCTAAACAGTGGATGGTAAAAATGTGGCTTCACACTGGATAAACAGTCAATATATGACAGCTTCTGATTCTTGATTATTAATTGAATCAACTACATATAGAACATAGCTCCAGAGTCCATACACTGTTAATAAAGAAACTTGACATTATAGATTTGATTTGAGAGCTGAAGCAGCTCTCACTTGCTCATTCCCTGAGCTTCATTTTCTCTCCATCCCAAGTACATCACTCCACTACATATAGAACATAGCATTTGTTATAGTTTATACACTGTTCAATGAGGAAATGTTGCCTGAATAAAATGACATTTGTCAACATTTGTGATAATGTAAGAACATTTCAGAGCTTTCAGTGGTAAAAATCAGATTCTTCAGTCGGTTGAAGCCAAAAAATTACTAAAATAAAAACAGGCGTGTTTTTATGCCTTTCTGTTGGAGCTGTTTGAACTGTTTGTGGTCCTCATGATGAAAGCATCCCCATCCCAACACGTGTGTTCCTTCTCCACATACATGACGACTTCTCCAGTATTTTGTAGGTGTGTGCTGATGATGATGATGATGACGACCCTTAACTGTGTTGACTTTAAAAGAACTTTGGTCCGGGTTCAGTCACTGGACTTCTGATACAACGAGAGGTGTTGATGTGGAGGTTGTCAATGCATGCCTGATATGTTCGATGTTGAATCCGAAAAAAAAAAAAATTTAAAAGATGAAATCCTCACGACGACACGGTTGACTCCACCCGTCTGCTCTGAATCGTAACTGTTTTTTGTTTCTTTATTCCACTTCCTCACGCAGCAGCAGAATATGGCTTTGATTGGTTTCTTATGTTCCTGGAAACTACGGGAAATGGAGAAAAAAGATGAATATATATTTAAAAAAAACAAAATACTTGTTAAAAAAAAGGAAGCATGTATGTTTTCTACTGTTTGTACTCGGTATATTCATGTTGCCCTTGCTGCTTATGTGCCAATGTTGTGGGAGAGATTTACATTCGGCCACTCATGCAACTATTCTGTGGTGTTGTCCAAGAATGTATCAACATGAAATAAAAAACATTTGGTTATTTTTTTATACATGTTCCCCCGAGGAAACGCAGTTTGTCTCAGAAAGCTTATTCCACTTGCCTCCAGACATATTTGATTTATCCTTGTCTTCAGGGTGGTCTGATCCTTTCAGGATTTGTAGAATATCATCATCTGAAAACGAAAGTCTTGTCTCCACTTTTGCTTTTCTTTGCTCTAAATGAGATTTAACAGGTTGCTTTTGTGGAGAAAATGATTAAACGAATTTGGAGAAACTGTTGGGAATAAAGAGAAAATATCTTAAGTGCAGAAAATTAAGCACTCATATCTCAATTCCTCAGCAACTTCATTGAATATTATCAATAAAACTGAAATCTTAAGACCCTGAACGCAGCACGCAGATTGCACTCAGACAACAGATACACAGGGAAACGTTAGATGAGCAGAATAATGAGTGGTCAGTTCAGCTGAATACTGTACTTAAGTAAAAGTAGAATTACTGGTTGGATGTTAAAAAAGGTCAGTTCAAATATACTGTGAGCAGGGGCGTGTCCAGAGGGGGGACCTGGGGTGTCTACCGTTTAAATCTGAAGGGTTCTGTCCTGGAAATTGTTGTATTTTACGCGTCACTCAGAGACTCGACAGTTGCACTGCAAAAACTAACCTTCTAGAAACAAGCCAAAGTAAAATTTTCTTCTATTGACCAAAAAAAACATAAATTGTTAGCTAGCTAGTTATTCAGTGTTTTGCTACAGCAAAAACCATGACCTAACTAGCGAGCTAACCAGAAACATTCTTATTTTTATCATTATTAAAACAATGAAAAACTAAATAGCTCTTTTCTTTTTTTTTCTGCTTTTTAGACAAAAATAAGACTCATTTCAAGCTGGAAAGAAGATACTGGTATCATATGTAACAAGAAGGAAGAAGCTGAAGTTCACAGTGCAGACGGAGGCAGTTGGAGCTGGATATCAGCTGTAAGTGTACAGAGATATTCACCCATCAGTTTATAGACCGTTTAACAGTTTGATTTAGAGAGTTTTTGTTTTAGGGGCGGCTGTGGTGCAGAGGCAGAGCGGGTTGTCCCCTAATCGGAAGGTTGTTAGTTAGATTCCCGGCTCCTGCCGCCACATGTCGAGGTATCCTTTAGCAAGATACTCAACCCCAAATTGCTCCCGATGCTGTGCATTGGTGTGTGAATGAGCTAGTTTCTGTTCGATGGGCTTTGCCATCGCTGTGTGAATGTGTGTGAAAGGGTGAATGTGGCACGTAATGTAAAAGCACTTTGAGTGGTCGGAAGACTAGAAAGGAGCTATACAAGTACAGGTCCATTTACCATTTTCCAAACCATGACACCTAAGACAAAGATACAGTTGAGTCAATAAAATAACGTTTATGGTGTTCTTGACTCAGTTCTATCTAGTGGATTTTGTTGATGGTTTGCAAGTTTTGAGTTAGTAATATTTGTATGAATTATTTCTGTCTGACTCCTGTTTTCTAACATAACTTATGTCTTTGGTTTTAGATATAAAGGTTAACTGTTAAATCACTCCAGCAAAGTCTGTATCTAAGTTTCTAGCTTCAGTTTTTTGGCATTAAAATAACACAATGCGCTGCAGTGACGTTGTCTTAGAGTGGCAATCCTTAAAGGTTATATAGAGAGAGAGAATTCAAACATTAATACAGCAGCAGTCAGCTATAAAAACCACTGGCTCAGAACGAGCCATTAATACAGCATAAAGTTAACCCAGTATTGTGTGGGCACTGAATTTGATGAGGAACATAAATGACCCTAATTTGAAAACGAGTCAGAACGAGCATTTAAATGAATGGAGTCTGGTGCACGTAAACTTTGTACATATCAAACATTAATGTGACACTGATTCTTCACTCACTACAGTTGTTTACTCAGAATCAGGAGATTTTTTGCCGACTAATTAAAGCCAAAGTTTGGAGTATTACTTTCCAAGTTCACCAACTTTTTTCTGTTATTACAAAACACAAAATAAAGTCTGCATTTTCCACTGCAGTGGATGTGAAGGAGCTTCGTCAGCATGTTTTCCTGCTGCTGGGATATCAGAGCCTTAATGCAACTGTCTCATCCTCCCTCCCAGAAATACTAATTGGTTCGGCAGTGGCGACTAATCTAATTGGACACTGAAGGTTAGTTATGTGAATCCAGACAGAGCCGCTCCTTATCTGTCGCTCAGAAACAGACCGACAACCATCCTGCTAGAGCTTTATTCCAGGTCCAGAGAGCGAGCGGGAGACGGGGGAGGAGCTGGGAGTGAAGGGGGAGTTTTTATGAACACAAAAGATTTTATGTTACTGTGAAGTTCTAATTAATCCCCTCAGGAATATTCATCCTCTACATTCATTTCTTAAAGACAAACTGAAATTATAAGTTAGTTTTTTCACATATTACATAAATCCACTGTAAAAAAAAAAACTGTAATAAAAAAACTGTAATATTCCAGCAGCTGGAGCGCCAAAGAAAAATAACAGAAATTAACAAAATAACTCATAAAGGTTTTGTCTTTTTAATGTTTAATTAAAAATATTTACACTATAAAACCAATGCAATAAGCTATACATACAGGTGAACACTGCTATAATACAAATAATCAGGCTTACATTTACTGCAGAGTGCTGTTATTATTTGATTGTTCTTATTTTAATCAGAATTTAAAAAGTTATAGAACTGTAATAAAAGTCATTATCTGTTAAATTACAGTAATTATTGCTGTTTTCACTTATAAAATCTGTATTTGGAATTATACAAGATATGTCAGTTAACAAACAAATCCATTTTAAAATTATTAAATTAAAATTACAAATACTTTTTACTATTGTCATTAATTTTACATAATTTTAGAAATGTATTAACAGTATTAAACTTGAATTTAACAGTTTAATATATGAAATAAACAGTAAATATTTGTAGAAAAAAATAGATTTGCCAATTTATTTTAATCTTTTCATGTGAAAGTACACGTGTGGTGTGGTGCACACACCAGTCCACCAAACACACAACTTTATTATCACTGTACAAACACAACTTTATTATCACTGTGCAGAAACACAACTTCCGAGACTTATGATTTATGGAGATTGACTTGTTGCGTTAGCTAACATTAGCCCAGGGGTGACAGGAGCCAAAACCGACAATAAACCCACCTAAGTCCTTTATTCCTTGTACTCAAACTGTCCTCCGTCAGCATCAGATGCTGCATTCAGTCCCGGTCTGAACCTGCTGTTCACTGGGAGCTCCCAGCAACAGCTCAGTTCACGTAACAGCCACTGGTGGCGCCGTTAACAACAGTTAAATCGAAGTTACAGAACCTTTAAGAAGATGAATTTTCGTCCTCTCTTTTGCTTCTCTGGCAGAATCCACATACATTCACTGGATGGTTGTTAGACTTGCTGATCAATACCAACCAATCACTGACCACTTTACCAACTGCTGGCTGAATCTGAGACGAACGAGAGATTCTCTGGCAGACTGCGAGCAACCAGAGAGACACTGAGACCGAATGAAACTATGTTCTAAATGACTCGGTGTTATTGAGCCTCTCTCTGTCGCTGTGCAGGCGCTGAATGATGGCAACTTCCACAGACAAACCCATTCACTCACCAACTCTCAGTCTGAACTGTCAGAGACTGATCTGATTGCATCTCAGGGTGAGAAACAGCAGAAGGGACACAGTGGGGATGGATGGGAGGAGAAGGAGGAGGTTCTGCTGATGTGGCAAACTGCAACTCTCTGGTAATTTGTATTGCTTTCACTTCTCTCTTCAAGGTTCCCACGCAGCCTAGAAAACCTGGAAACTGATTAAAATATCCTGGAAAATTGGGATTGCATTTTAGCCCCTCACTCAGATCAACCTGGGTTCGTATTTAGTTTGAAACTAACAGAATGGACTTTGAGTCGTCGGTGTTACAGTCAGAGGAAGTCTGTCGTCAGTTTGGAGACTGAAGCTGAAAAAGCTGGTAAAAACTAGTGATGTCACAAGAACTGATGCTTCGGTACCAAGTCGAAACCAACATTTAGAAACAGAAATTGACAAACCCAATTCACAGCGAGTAGTGTGAACGTTCCTGAGCATTTTTACTGCCAACAGCTTTGACTTTAGACTCTGTGTTGTGGTGGGTGTCGGGTGTTTGGAGACGTTAGTGGAGCTCCATTTATAAGCTAACATTACCACATACATTTTGCAGAGTAATGAATATTATAGTAATATATAGGGAACTGTAAACTGGTTTTATGATTTTTTAATAATTCTTATCTTTAGCAGTTTGTTTGAGAAATTCTTGTGTGTCTGGTAGAAACTATAATTTAAAGTGATATATTATTTACATAATTTCTACTTTCCCTAAAACATACTGGGCATTAAATATTATCAATGAATAATAATAATGACTAATTATAACCCGGAGAATCAAATAATGAACTTAGAAACAATATCAAAAAATGCAGCTCATCACATACCAAAATCACGTTGATAGCAGTAACAATGTCTAATTACAGACTGAGGTTAGACTGAATTTACAGACTATAAACCGTGTTATACGTGGACAGTGCATCACTGTCTGCAAACACTGAAACATCAAAAGCTGACTGACAGCGGATCCAGCTGTGATCCAGCTGTGCCGCCGTCATCAGACTCAGACGTCTCTTCAGATCACGGTTCAGAGGACGTGACGTCTTGTTTCCTCGATTCCTCTCGTCCTCATCATCAGTGGGAGGGGCTCAGACATGAGCAGGTTGATGATACGACTCAAAACCGTTAGTGAACATCAGCGAAGAGTCACTGTGATGATTCTTCCTGTAGGAATCCAGACGCCAGGACAGTAAGGCTGCTACGCTTCAATCAATGACAGACACAGCAAAGCCATGTGGCGTGGGTTGCTATAGAAACACGTGAGCTGCGGTGCGTCCTGAGGGATCTATCTGTTCAATCAGCACCCAGTCCGATCAATTATTCCACATTCTTATTACAGGTACACATTCTTACTCTTACTACTCTTATAATTATTGAAGTGAAGGTCAGTGGTACTGTTACATCAGGAATTAAACCACTTTACTTTGTTGTTAGCGTCTTTGGTCGAACAGCATCAATGAAGACTGCTAGCAGCTAACTAGCTAACAGGACACACTCAGTTACCCACAATCCACCTTTCATAAAGGGGAAGGCTGCAGTGAGGCAGTGCGTGGAAGTATTCAGGTCCATTCAGTAAAAGTACTCATACCAACCTCACTGTGAAAATACTGCAGTACAGATACTGCATTATAAACCTTATATAGCCTTATAAAGTATCATAGTAACATTTACTAAGCTAAAGTCAATGTTAGCTAGCTAGCTAAGCTGTCAATATACTTAATTTTCTCGTCTTTATTTGCATATTTGTTGTTGAGCTAATCCAAACTAATGAACTAATAATGGTCCCTTTAATATTGTGATACTTGGATTATGTTTCTGACCACATTAACAGGTAATTAGTAACTATTAGATTACATTAGATTACAGTAACCCTCCCAACCCTGCATTACGCTTCATTATGACTATTATGTTTTTACACATTAGCTGTTCTGCACTGAACCTTTGTCTCTTTTGTACTTTTCTCTGTCAGCAGACGTCCGTCGGATTATCTTCACGTTCTGACAAAAAAAAGAGCCCAGTAATGACAAATATTTCAATATTTGAACGTCTAATTTGAGATAAGCCCGACCTCGTGGTGAGGCAATTAAAAAGCCTGAATGGAAACGAACAGTTTATCTTAACGAGGCATCGAGGTGCTGCTGAAAAGTGACAAAGCTGCAGGAGTGAAAGGCAACATCATCAGCAGAGGAGGAAGAAAACAGCGGACAGTAACCGCCTGTGTGTACAGAGTGGAGTTATTCTCTATGGAGGGTTATTGGGCGTCTTTACACTTGATGAGGTCCTCGCTGCTATCAGCCGACAGATAGCAGGTGTCAATGGAAACCAATTTAAGGCGTCCAGAGCAAAGCAAGTTATTAACCCGCCTGCCAGAGAACCGCGCCCCACTCCGCCTCGCTCTCTTCGCTGTTTTAGAAAGAGCGAGAGAAAAGCAGATTAGTCGTTTGACATTTTGCCTTTTTTAAACGCTGGAGTTAAAGAAGAGCTGAAGGCAGGAGACGGATACAGCGGGAGGGACAGACACAGAGGACAGACCTCCTTCAGGTGGGATTGAACATCAGGATGTTATGAGCTCAAACACAAAGGTTCAGAAATACACTGAAAGGACACAAGTCTGGTTTATCGGCTCCAACAATGAGTATATTTCAGGTATTATTAATGATATTTCCAAAATAATAAGTTGCTAACTCATCCTGCACTTTTCAACGTGTCCACACCAGAGTTATATTGTGTATTTTTCAGTTTTATTGAGTTTTAATTTTTGTTGTAAATTCCCTTTCAGCTAGTTTCCAGAGAAAACATTTTTTAAACCTTTTACTGGGGAACTATTAAAATACAGCAAAACAACCTTCAAACATGTTAAATAAATGTTTGTTTCACATAAGACTTCATTTAGAGCCAAACAAACAATATTTCAAACTCAATCAGTCGTTAAATGTCCAAACTAAAACAGTAATAAACAGTCTCACAACATCCCAAAAATCTACAAAACCCAAAGCACATGAAGGCAGCACGCAGTTTCCCACACTGTATTCTCTTTATCAACATTAACATTGACAGATTTTCCCGCTGTGCAATATGAAGCAAACCCAGCCTTTAAATCTTCCAACAAAACCACAGCATCAGCCAACCCCGTTTCATCCTAAACGCTCCATTTTCTGTGGTTGTTATTAACATGAATATCGACAGATTCTCCCAGAGAGGTGCATCCAGCTCATCCATCCTCCCATCCTCCCAGTGCACACATCATCTGTTTTGGGCTCCTGGGCGATACATCACTGTGGTGGGGCAGAGAAAAGCTCTTTAAGTTGCATAAACACAATGTCGCCCGGGCGCCCACTGGCTGCCGGTGATGGATGAGGACCGCACACAGGAAGCAGAGAGAGCGGCTCTTCCAGGAGCTGAGGCCGATGGAGAGGCTGCTGTGGTTGCTGCTAACACGGGACGTTGTTGGTGTGAGGAAGTCCATGATAAATGATCATAATATTACAGCTTATTTAAATCTACAATTAATTTGCTGTTTATTTAATGGATTAAACTGTTAAATTCAAGTTTGATATATTTCTAAAATTATGTAAAATGAGTGACAATTAACAGTGAAACAGTATTTGTTGTGTAATTTTACATGGATTTGTTTGTTAACGGACAGATATCTTGTATAATTATGGAAGTTTTCACAACAGAAACATTGAATAAATGTTGTTTATCAGTGTATAAGCATTGGAAAACTGTCCAAAACAGTTTTTATCAGTGAAAACAGCAATAATCACTGTAATTTCACAGATAATGACTTTTATTACAGTTCCATAACTTTTAACATTTAGAAAAAAAAAAAAAAACAGCACTCTGCTGTAAATGTAAGCCTGATTATTTGAATTACTGCAGTGTTCACCTGTATTTATAGCCCATTGCACTGATTTTACAGTGTAAATATCCTTAATTAAACATTAAAAAGACACCAGATTTTATGTCAAATTAAAGCTAAAAAATTTATTTTTATGTCGCCAAGTGCTTGCTCATGGTGGTACTGTTGGGTCTCTGTAAATAATGTTATAAGGAGTTCGGTCTAGACCTGCTCTATTTGAAAAGTGTCCTGAGATAACTTCTGTTATTAATTGGCGCTATACAAATAAAATTGAATTGAATTGAATTGAATTGAATTGAGGCACTTATTTTTTGTTTTACTGTATTTTTTGGTCCAACTGCTGTAATATTACCTCTTTTTTGTATTGATTCATTTTATTTTGTTTTATTTTATTTATCTTTTATGTTATTCTCTGAATTAGATTATCTTTTTCTCTGTGTAGCATGGAGAAAATACAAACTCTCGTTATACAACCTTGTGTTGTATAATCATGAATACATTTCCTTGATTCCTTGGAAAAAGAGCCAAATAAAAGGTTTTAAAACAAATAAAATTATAGTATTTAAATAAGAATTCATACTGTGGGTGGGGTAAAAATATAGGAAAAGTCCTCTGTGGCTCTTTACAGTTGTGGTGTTCCTCAAGGCTTCGTTCTCGGCCCACTGTTGTTTTCATTATCATTCATATGACGTCTAATCCACAGGACATGGACAAAGAACAGATTTAGTCTTTTATTTTGGAGGATTTGTTGTTGGGAAAAAGCTGAATGCCGTCAGCAGTAAAACCTCAGTCTGTGACTGGCTGTAGAAGCACTGAGTTTCAGGTAGTTAAGACGAAGTTGCCACTCATTACGTTCTGCAGCGTAAACTATAAAACAAGTTAGAACAACAGACCCCATTACACAATGTGTCACATGTAAAACATTTTGTAATTTATTTGTTGTTTCCTGTCAAAACTGAAGTTTAATTTTGAAAGGACACTGTCCACATAATGAACGGAAACAGTCCCGTAAAGTTAATGAATCACAGTGTGAGTAATAAACAGGCAGGACTTGTCCTTTCGAAATAAAACTTTGGACCTTGGACTTCAGTCGAGAGCCTTAACAAGGCCTGACATTGTGCTACAGAATTATTTACCTAACTGAAACTAATGAGAAACTGTGTTTGAAGATTCACTTAATGCTGCAGAAATCTTCCTCCTTCGTATCCTCAAACTGCCGGAGGAGTGAGCGACGGACAGCTTGGATGAAACACATTCCTCTCGAGAATATAAAGAAGCCGCTCACTCATGTAAACATTCACAGGTCGGTAAGTATGAAGCCCTTTTCTCTCCTTCAGCATCCACAGAGAGGAGCTGCAGTTACCATGACAACACAAACCAGACTGCTGTGTGTGCGACTGCAGAATCAGAATCTGTATCATATATATCAGTGCATGTAGATGCAGTATAATTAAATCTGTGATAATAACAATAAAAAATATATCCTTGCCATTTTTGTTTGTTCATTAAAGAATTACAAGATGTCTCATTCACAGTTAAAAATGATGCAATCAGTAATTTAATTAGTAGTATAATTAAAATACAGGTTTTAGCTTTAATATATTTACAGTATAAAACAATGATCTATAAATACAGGTGAACTCTGCTATAATAATAATAATAATAATTAGGCTTACATTTACAGCAGAGTGCTGTTATTATCAGATTTTTTATTTTAATGTGAATGTTAAAAGTTATAGAACTGTAATAAAAGTCATTATCTGTGAAATTACAGTAATTATAGCTGTTTACACTGATAACAACTGTATTTGGACAGTTTACCAATGCTTATACACTGATAAACCACATTTTTTCAACGTTTGTGAAAACTTTAAACTTAAAGTGTTGTGTACTCTTTTTAATACACGAGATGAGGCTGAGGTCCTTTCAGGTTCCACGCTGTCCACTAACTGGCTTACAGACGCTGATGTTTCCCCTCAGACGGGCTCAGGGGTATTACAGAGTGTTACTTTCTTCATCGAAGCCATCAACCTGTCTATTAGACCCGATCCCAACTAGGCTGCTTAAAGAAGTTGTTCCCTTAATTGGCACTTCTTTACTGGATATGATTAATCTTTCTTTATTATCAGGATATGTACCACAGTCCTTTAAAGTAGCTGTAATTAAACCCCTTCTTAAAAAGTCCACTCTTGACCCAGGGGTTTTAGCCAACTATAGACCGATTTCTAACCTCCCCTTCCTCTCTAAGATTCTGGAGAAAGTAGTCGCCAAAGAGTTGTGTGACTTTCTACATAACAATAGTTTATTTGAGGATTTTCAGTCAGGATTTAGAGTTCATCATAGCACAGAGACAGCTCTGGTTAAAGTTAATAATGACCTTCTGACTGCTTCTGACAATGGACTTGTCTCTGTACTTGTATTATTAGATCTTAGTGCTGCATTTGACACCATTGACCATAATATTCTTTTACAGAGACTTGAGCATCAAATTGGCATTAAAGGAACCGCACTAAGCTGGTTTAAGTCATATTTATCAGATCGCTCGCAGTTTGTACATGTTAACGATGAATCTTCAATAAATACTACAGTTAGTCATGGAGTTCCACAAGGTTCTGTACTTGGACCAATACTATTTACTTTATATATGCTCCCTTTAGGCAACATTATTAGGAATCACTCCATTAACTTTCACTGTTATGCAGATGATACGCAGTTATATCTATCAATCAAGCCCAATGAAATTAATCAATTATCTAAATTACAAACATGTCTTAAGGACATAAAATCCTGGATGACCTGCAATTTTCTGATGTTAATGTTCAGAAAAAAACGAAATTCTTGTTCTTGGCCCCAAAAACCTTAGAGACTCACTGTCTAAAGATATAGTTACTCTAGATGGCATTAACTTGGCCTCTAGCACCACTGTCAAGAATCTTGGAGTTATCTTTGATCAGGATTTGTCATTTAATTCCCACATAAAGCAGACCTCTAGGACCGCCTTCTTTCATCTACGTAATATTACAAAAATTAGTCACATCCTGTCACAGACAGATGCAGAAAAACTAATCCATGCATTTGTTACTTCTAGGCTGGATTACTGCAACTCTTTATTATCAGGTTGCCCCAATAAGTCCATTAAGACACAGAGGGGTAATAGGGTACTATGAGCTCTTTAAGATATGAAGGGGCCTGACCATGAAGAGCTTTATAGGTGAGGAGGAGGATTTTAAATTCTATTCTACATTTTACAGGGAGCCAATGCAGAGAAGCTAGTACAGGAGAGATGTTATCTCTTTTTCTAGTTCCTGTCAGTACTCGTGCTGCAGCGTTCTGAATTAACTAAAGCATTGGTAAACTGTCCAAATACAGTTGTTATCAGTGTAAACAGCAATAATTACTGTAATTTCACAGATAATGACTTTTATTACAGTTCTATAACTTTTAACATTCACATTAAAATAAGAAAAATCAATTATTATTATATAGAATTATTTTCTGTTATTTCACTGTTGGAATATTATTATTTTTTTACATTGTGTTCTTGTGTGTTTATTTTATATATTATTGTTATTTTATCACGCTGTATTTCTTTATTATTTGTTCATCTTTCTGTTTCATTCTCAGAGTCTGCAGATAAATTCTTTGTTGAGCTTCAGAGTAAAAAACGACCCGACAGACTCGAAAACTAAACCCAGGAGGTCTGTCTGTCTGCCTGTCTGTCTGTCTGTCTGTCTGTCTGTCTGCCTGTCTGTCTCTCTCTCTGTTTGTCTGTATCTTCGCCTATCTGTCTGTCTGTCTCTCTGTGTCTGTCTGTCTGTCTGTCTCTCTCTCTGTTTGACTGTATATTCGCCTGTCTGTCTGTCTCTCTCTGTGTCTGTCTGTCTGTGTCTGTCTGTCTCTCTCTCTGTTTGTCTGTATCTTCGCCTGTCTGTCTCTCTGTCTGTCTGTCTGTCTCTCTCTCTGTTTGACTGTATCTTCGCCTGTCTGTCTGTCTCTCTGTCTCTCTCTGTGTTTGTCTGTATCTTCGCCTGTCTGTCTGTCTGTGTCTGTCTGTCTCTCTCTCTGTTTGTCTGTATCTTCGCCTGTCTGTCTGTCTGTCTCTCTGTGTCTGTCTGTCTGCCTCTCTCTGTGTTTGTCTGTATCTTCGTCTGTCTGTCTGTCTGTGTCTGTCTGTCTCTCTCTCTGTTTGTCTGTATCTTCGCCTGTCTGTCTGTCTGTCTCTCTGTCTCTCTCTGTGTTTGTCTGTATCTTCGTCTGTCTGTCTGTCTCTTCGCCTGTCTGTCTCTCTGTCTGTCTGTCTGCCTCTCTGCCTGTCTCTCTGTCTGTCTGTCTGTGTCTCTGTCTGCCTGTCTGTGTCCGTCTGTCTCTCTGTCTTTCTGTTTGTCTGTCTCTCTGTCTCTCGACAGGCAGTGTGTTGCAGTGAATTCTGGGAGCAGATGGCCCAGCAGCTCAGACATTTGATCACTTTTTGCTCGCAGCTTTATGACCAACGGGGATTTTTCTTGGCTGCATTAAAAGAAGATTTACAGCACGAGAACATCACAGAGCAGCCTGAGTGAGCCGATTACAGAACATACACACCTGCACTTCACCTGTTCTACAGCACAATGATTTTATTTACAAGTCGGGGCATTAATTGACAGAACCTGAGAGTCTGGAGGCAAACAGAACAAAGGATGGAGGCAGTCTGGATTGTGATACATTATTACTAATCTGGCTAAGAATAAAACTGGGGTCATCAATATGTGGGCAGCCCCACCCATCACCTCCAACAAGGAGCACCTGAGAGGGAGTGAGGGACGAAGGAGGGGGAGATAGCAGACCTCAGATCAGTTTGAAGTCAGCAGATGAACTGTCTCCATAAGCAGAGTCTGACTTTTCATTACCTTTCTGATCATTAAATACAGTGATGGGAATATCTGACAAATTAAAGCTTTCAGACGTCAGACTGTAAATGTATGTTTCTATAATACTCTAGTGTGTGTGAGTCAGTGTGTGTGAGCAGAGTGAACGGGTTGTAGTGTAGCTTTGTCCCTCTGCTGTCTGTGGACTGATCTCTATGTGTCTCTATGTAGGGTTGAGGGTCAAAGGTTGTGACCTTTATGCTCCCGAGTGCCAACAGTGGGCAACACTAGCTAACATTAGCTTATAAATGGAGTCTGCTAACAACTACATAACTTTGTAATGGAAATTTTGCACAACTGTGAATTTAGTAACTGTTTTTAATGTATTGTATTTTCCATTTACCTGCCCTGGGACTACAGGTGGAAAATAGAAATTTGCTAAAACCCGGTGCAATGCATCTCTCATTGTTATATACAGGGTTAATGTTTTATTGTGCACTGTCCCTGTTCAAATAAAATAAAATAATAATAATAATACTAACGACCGACACTCACCACAACACAGAGTCCAACACAGAGTCCAAAGTCAAAGCTAACATTACTGCTAAGCTAGTGGAACATATTGTCTGATTGGGCTTTCAGCTGGATAACGTTAGCTTGCTTGCTAATGTTAAATGATGTAGCTTTACAAAGCTAACAATAGCTTTCTACTGACCTAGAGCAATGCGAGGCAGGGGCATCCAGCTAGCTAACTGTAGCTAAGGTAAGCTGGCTGTGTCTTGGCTGCGCGGTGTGGGTCTGGCGTCGGTTGCTTCATGGTGTTGTATGATGGGCTGATTTCTAAACAGCGAGCTAGTTAGTAGCATGGAGCTAACGGTCCAAATAAAAAATAGGAACATTGCAGATAGTAACGTTATTCTAAATATGATTGTCAGTTATTTTACAGCGTTCAGTGTTTGTCTCTGTTGGCTGATACCCAGGATGATGCAGACCGTATACAACAGACTGTATGTAACAGACTGTATAAGTTGGACCTCCTCAGTGAACTGCCGCTAAGGATTCATCATGCTGCTGCCAACCAGCTGCAGATAAATATTCTGCTATTTTCTTGCACAGCTCAGTTCACAAACTGGAAACAACTTTCCCTGCTCGGCCCAGATAAGGCACCACACTGAGCCGCCATGCGGGGGACAGCAGCTGATGTATTTTGGTCCAGGCTTTGATCTCCTGCATCCCCATGTTCTGACTACAAAATAGGGTCCACATTGTCCCAGCAGCTCAAACACAAAGACATCTCGAATAGAAATAAAGATTGTATTAAAAGTGCTGTACAGTAAGTGTTAAATAGCTCTACATCCTGACAGTGATCACTGGAAACAGATCTGTGTATCAGAACTTCTCTCTTCTCCCATTAATCACCTCCCAACCGGGTTTTTCCACCGAATTATCTCTATGCTTGGAACCTTGGTCCTTTTTAGAGAACCAGCTCGTGTTTCCACCAGTTTAAAGTGGAACTGTAGTGATTAAGGATGCACCACCAACAGGGGGCGCTGCACAGCAACCTGTACAATAGAACCAAATTTATTTTTGGTCCAAAGGCTCCAAACGGTTCAAAATTAAGTGCTTAAACTGGAACTGAACTGAACTGGGGCAGGAAGCACAATTTCACTGTGTTGACCTGAAGAGGAGCGCTGGGACAGAACGGGCTGGAGGTTCGCTCAAACAGCACTTTTAATAGTTTTAGTAATGCCAGCGGCTAACTTTTGAACTAGCACCATCATCAGGTCAACATTTAATGTGTCTTATACTTTATGAGCCAACAGCTGCCAAAGTAATGACCTTCCCATCAGCCTCTGTTGCACTTTGTTTTCACTGCTAATTAGCTAATGTTAGCATGGGACCAGAAGATTGTGAACATGGTTAACATTATACTTGCAAAACGTATGCATGTTAGCATTTGAGCATGTTAGCATCAATCTGCAACCTCTGTGGCTGCAAATAAATCCAACAGTGAAGTAACAAAACCTGCCGCTCCTCTAACGACCACTAGAGGCTCCAGCAGTGAGTCAGTCTCCATAATGCCCCACATTAAAATGTCCAACTTTACAGCAGAAATAAACATGTTTACAGCCTGGAACAAACAACCCTTTAGTCTCTATAACTAACCTCCCCGTTCATGACAACTGTACGGGGGGGGGGGATTTCTGTTAAAGTCATCCCTTTAAGTTTTCAGTAACCAGGCTTCATCCTGGAAATTTGGATCAAAATTTACAGAGACCCAACAGTCCCCACCATGAGCAAGACCTTGCCTTTAAGGTTCTCAGCTCTCAGCGTTTCATTTTTCTTCCTCAGATATTATTTTGGGATTTTTGGGAAAAAAAATAAATTTGTATACGAGATCTGCAGTCCCTGAACCACTCTGCTTCTCCAGGTGTGATGTGAGGTTACACAAGTTTGCAGTTCTGTCGTAACACTGCTGAAAATATTCATTTATTTATTAAAAGTTCACAGACTAACTTACACAGCCAATGAAACACTGAACTCTTCAATAACCACTCAGAGCACCAGGCCAGCATCGATGTTTAACGTTACGTCTCCAGGACCGGAGCTTTGGTCTGCTAGGAGAACCGCTTCCTCGAGCTCCTAGCCTGTTAGCAGCAGTTAGCGGTTAGCTAATAGCTACAAGTAAATGTCCATCAGGAAACTCAGTTAATCCCTGAGAGTTGAGGCAGAGAACATCAGAGGAAAAAGAAGAAAATGTGTACTTTTCTTCCCAACAGAAAAAGCACTTTCTACGGACAGAAGGGTTCGTCCTGACTCCTGAGTTAGCATAGCTCTAATCTACCAAACTCCATTCAGAAAATAAGCCATTTAAAAGTTGTTTGCTCAGCATCTTTTGCACAGACCCGACAAAGTATGAACTGAGACTCTTCACAAATCGCTATCATGAAAGAGTTTCTTCAGCATCCTTTTGATCCGTTTATTGACATTAAATCACATTAAAATCAGTTTATTTGGGACAAAAATTAGACCAATAGACAGAGTGTGCTCATGTCTCAAGTAGATAAAAAGGTTGTAAACGTTCAGAGCAGTTTAAATTCTGAGCTTTTTGCTTTTAGATATTTACCTCATTCTTTACCCATCATTTAATATAAACATCCCACATTGTAACATTTTGTGTATGACAGACAGTGAGAATAGATTTCCTTTTAACCAACCTGATCTGGCTGTTTCATTCTTCTGTGACATTTTTCTGAATATACAGGCAGCTTTATGAAGTAGTTTTGGTTTTGCTATTGATCAGATCTGTCAAACACCTCCTCATGAACACGTTCTTCAGGCTGATTTATGTGAAATCTGTGCAGACATGAACACAGATATCACTGTTTGTGTACAAGGAAACTCCACAAACCTGCTGAGCAACAGACGGACGCAGTGACTGTGCTGAACAGTTGCTGTCTGATGAGTCATGTTGACCGAGAGAGCGGGAAGCCCTGTGGTGTCACAGCACGACAGTCAGCATTGTACTTGCTCAGACTGTTTCCTGTCTGTCAGAGAGTCACTGATTCACCGACAGATCAGGTCAGACAGGATCAGCTGGGAGACGTCGGCCTGCAGGAGGAGGAAGTGAAGGACAGGAACCAGGTTGCATCATAGCTTCATTCTCTTATTTCATAAGATTTCATTGCCATCATAATCCACAAACTGCATCTGCCATCAATAAAGCTTCTACTGTACACCGATCAGCCATAACATTATGACCACCTGCCTTATATTGTGTACGTCCCCCTATTTGCAGCCCTGACCCATCGAGGCTTCACTAGACCTCTGACGGTGTGCTGTGGTATCTGGCACCAACACGTTAGCAACAGATCCTTTAAATACTGTAAATTGTGAGGTGGGGCCTCCAGATTGGGATTGGGATATGCTGGACAAACAAGTCCGATCCATGGAGGCCCCACAAGTCAACATCTTGTTGCGTTCCTCAAACCATTCCCGAACCATATCTGCTTTGTGGCGCATTATCCTGCTGAAAGAGGCCATCAGGGAACCCCCCCCAACAAGAGCTGCAGGTTTGGAGATGTTCTGACCTAGTTGTCCATCACAATGTGGTTCTTCAACTCTGAGAACCAAATGTTCACTGTCTGCCTGATATACCCCCCCCCACACACACACACTGACAGGAACCCTGATACCCAGATAATCAGTGTTAGTAGCAGTTCTCACTATGTTAGGGCTAATTGCTGTAGATATAACATTCATTACACTGTAGTTAGCAGCGCCACCAGGGGCCATTTAGTGAACTGCAGGCAGCGTCCTGTTGCTCATGCTCTGTACACAGCCCGTAGGCACGAGCAAGAATCATCCTGGGATTCAAAGACTTTATCTTAAATATCGAAGAAAGAGAGACTTTAATTTCACACCACACAAAAACACCTGTCCATCAGACCTTCAGGTTCTGTCCTTCAAACTCTGTCTTTATCTCCATCTGGCTTTTGTGTTAAACCTTCACAATTACATACGATCAGCGGCCTTGTGTTATCTACAGCGTAAGGGCTGAGATAGTTCACACACTCCCTCGGATCAAGAACAAAGAGGCTGACACACTTCACTGAGAGGAAGGAGAGGAGGATTACTGTAGCTGGAGAGCTATAAATACATATATCTGACATATATATAACGGCTGACATCTGACATTTGTGTTATTCCAGCTTTGGCAGAGCAGACTAGTCTGTTCCAACATGGACCCACATTAGAAACACACACACACACACACACACACACACACACATACGTACATATACAGCATAATAAAAATAAGTGACTTAAATTAAGGAACCAGAAGCGTTCTTATTTTCTTATAATTTTTTTTTAAACAATGAAAAACTATATAAACTTAACTTGACAAATTACACAAATAAAAAAAAAACAGATCACTTAATGCAGAACGTGCTTTAAAAAAGATTAATTTTCTTTTTAGACAAAAAAGGGAGTAATTTCCCAAGAAACAAGAACATTTTTTATAAAATAAATGATTTACAATGGAGTTAGTTGTAAATGTCTGCTTCAGCCCTCTTATTAATGCATACAGCTGTCAGATATATTACTGCAGTGTTGCTTTGAGACAAATTTATCTTCTATCCCATAAATCATAAAAATCACACAAACAAATAAAAAACCCCAAAAAACTTTAGAAACTGATGCTGTAAACTCTCCTGATGGAGCTTTCCAGGATCATTAGCTCGCTCTGTGTCGCCGGCGTTCTCCCGGGACAAGGCGGTTAAAGAGAACTATGGGCCAGTTGGAGGAGATAAATACGCTCGTTTCTCCGTAGACAATAACTGTATTTCTCTTCTCAGCGTAAATACCTCTGTGAGAGGAATCGATAAGAGGAGGACCTGATAACTGTGTGTGTGATGGCTGCTGCTCCCTTTGGTGCCCATTATGGAGGATTGTTGTTCAGGAACTGCTGTGAGGCTCTGCAGACCTCATCGACCCCAACATCCATCTGCAGCTTCAAAGTGATTGTGTCTCAGCCAGCAGGAGGAGTTTCTCTTTCTACCTGCTTTTCTTCTATGAAATTTCCCCAAAACATAACGGCAGAGTTTATTTCTACTACAAGTCAATCTGTATTGATCAGTGACTGAAACAGAAGGAGACGTCTTTATATTAGACATTACAGCAGCGTGGTATCATGGGAGTTGCCGTCATTGCAGTCAGCTTCTCCCGGTTAGGATTCCTTCAGTGTTCATGGTTCAGGAGGTTTCTACCGGGAGCCCAATGATCCACAGAGGTCTCCTCCTCTCCAACACAAACAGACCCGCTGATTAAAACCACTAAACACACTGAATAAAGCAGTTCCACCTTAACAATCACTGCTTCTCCCACGCTGTTGGACAGACAAAGGACGTCCCGGAGGGGCTGCGAGCCGAGCTAATGCTAACGTTAGCTCAGCTTGTTTCTCTGATAACTTAAGATCCAGACGTCCGATGACTAAAATCCTTCATCCGGTTCAAATTTAGAGTTAGCACCAAGATCTAAACAGTGGATGGTAACAATGTGGCTTCAAACTGGATAAAAAGTCCACTGGAGGTTTTACAGTCACTAGAAGCACATTCACAGCCTTTGTAGCTAAACTACCAGCTGTGTTGTAGCTGAGCTAGCAGCTCAGAGAGACTAACCGTCCATTTTTGTGTGTGTGATTAAGGTAAAGATTGATGTCTGATGCAGAATTGAAGGTTGTAGTTAAACGTGAATGTTCATTGTCTCATTTTGAATTAGGGTGAACACTGACACTGAAGAGTAAAGATGTGGAGTGTGTTGCTGCTATATTTGAGTCTTGATTTCAACTCCCAACAAACAGCAGCTGGATCAACCCGTCAGGTGACGTCAGTCACAGGGTTCCCACTCTCAAACAGTCATATAATGTACTGACAGCATTGACACGTTTAACTACCAACAGACGACTTTTAAACTTAATACTGAGAGGAGCCGAAATTAAGTTTTCCAGGATATTTGGCCATTTTAATAAATTACAAGGTGTTTCCATAACTGTAAAATAGTCTCTAAATGTCCCTGTTTTCCAGCGAGGGAACTCTGAATAAGTGTTGGCAAAAGAAACAATATGTAAACATACATTTTATTTCAGGTAGAACTGTCTTCGTCTCTTTTTCCCCACCTTACTCTCCCCCTTCATTCACCTCTCGCCTTCTTCCTGCAGGCTGTCGTTGAGATTCAGTGCGTTGTTGTGTTTCTCATTGATCCACCGACTGTCCCATTACTGGCACACTGAGAGGATGGAGGGAGAGACGGGGTAAAAGAGGTCGAAATAAAGAATAAAGAGCAGGAGTTGGAGGGATGATGCAGAGGAGGAGGAGGAGGAGGAGGAGGAGGAACTATTAAACTGTAGGTCCTGTCGACAGCTGAAGCAGAGACACTTTGGCTCTAATAAAAGTTTGTGAGCTCGGGTCCTGACAGTGCCGATTCCTCAGGATGCTTTACTGTCTGAAACAACCTCCACTGGAGTTTATGTCTGCTTCAATATCTGCATTGTTCAATAAGAGCTCATTCTGTACATTTCACCTGCTGCACAGCTGAGACACAGGTGGGATCACCGCCTGGTTCTGTTTATGTTTTAATCAGTTTCCAGTCATGTAAACTCCTGATACTGATTAAAATCACCAAATATCCTGGAAATAATGAAGTGTATTTTAGCCCCTCGACTGTTTGTTGAATAACAACCTTGTCGATCAGTAAGTAAACTGACTGTATTTACTGTGTATTTCATATTAATCAATAACGATAACAGCAGAGAACTGCTGATAAACTGAACAATGAACTGTAATGGCAGTTTTTAAGAACCTATACAACCTTTGACCTGGTCATTGTAAAACCATATGCAACTGTTAAAGAGGCTATTATATGCATATAACCTTTAACCCTGTTTCTAACTACACTCTATGTCCAAGTAAACAGCGGGATGTTGAGACTTCACTAAGAAGCTAAGGACATGATCATCTCACCACACTATCTGTCTGTTTACTGTCCCAGACTGAACTGTGTTACAGTAACACTCCAACAGGGATAAAACCATACTGCTTCTTCGGATCTTCACTCTTTCGGACTTTCACATACGAGAGTGTGTTACGGTTGCGTTGAGTCCATTCATGAATGACCTGTTGGTAATACGGTTACAAAACAGCAGTTAAATGGTCTTTTAAGTGTCTTTTGAAATATTTTACTGAGGAACATATTTTTGCCAGGAGGAAAAAGATCATTCGGTTCCCCAAAAACTGACCTCTGCAGGTGAGAAATTCGGGAGGCTGAGGACAGCGTTCGAGTTACATTCGGAGCTTTGTGGGGGTCTCTAGAATAACTAACGCTGGGGCGGGGATTAATAATAACCTAACAAGTGTGCTTTGCATGAGAGAGATAATTCTGTCCTTTCTGGTATCAGATGACAACGAGCAATTTAAAATCTGTTTGCTCATTGTCTTGCAGACAAACCGACAGTCTGAATTCAGATGTTTTAAAAAATCAACATCATGATAGCATCATATTGATTTACTTATTTAATTGACATTAAATCACAAACATCTGATTATCGGGGGTAAAACCGCCACAGTGAGACAGTCAAGGATATTTAGGTAAATACAAACGTGAACCTGTATTAGCTCCAGTTTGAACTGAAGAGGAAGGAGCGGAGAGGCGGCTGTCAGGCTGCATCTTCATCCTGTGTTTAGTGATGATCAGCTCTGTTCTCTCTACTGATCCATGAAGTGTGCGCTCACTGCTGACTGGTGTCTCAAACACACTCATTTAAAATAAAAGGAAGTGAAAATGGAGTCTACATGATGTCCTTCAGCGACAGCGCAGCTCTTCGTCAGTGCTTCAGGCTTTATTTCCTGAATGTCAGCAGCACAGTTTGAAGCTCTTTTCACCCCTCAGGAGGCCGCGTGGAAAATACCACGACCCAATCAACCTTGAGCAGCGTTCAGCAGCTTCGTCTCATTTCAGCTTAAATTATCAGCAGACTGATGAAAACCTCCGACTAATGTCATCACCGGACTCATCGGAGATTTGGGCCGATTGCAGGTGGACAAATGTGAAGGACGCTCTTATGAAGGTTTCCGACATTTGACTTTCTGAATAAACCGACTGCTCTCTGAGGCTGAAGCATCAGTTTTAGCGTTTTGGAGACTTTAAGGGTCATCAAAAATACAATCACATAGATCAATTCTTGCTTGAAAAAACCCCAAATGAAGATATTTCAGCTCACAAACATCACTGTGGCCCATTAGTAAAGCGTTAGAAATCAATACATTGTTTTATTTGCAAGTCTTCAGACATTTTACAAATATGCATCTTTTTTCATTGAACCTAAGCCACCCTTCTAGATCTGCCCCTGCGCTTTCTGCCCCACTGCTCAGTTTCAGTGTCAATTCCAAAGATTTGTGTCGTCCACATGATAGAATATCAAAATCCGTGTATCCACTGTATTCATCAGAAACTCTATCACAGCTGTTTGTGATAGTATTTTTTCTATTACATACTTACGCCACATATTTGCCAGGTGTGTCAGACAGCGACACACAGACCGGCTCACAGAGAGAAACCTCCTCCTCCCACCGTAACAAGATCATCCTTTGAACTTCATTGTTGCAGAAGAAGCGACTCTGCTTCACCGTGAACACAGAATTCATGAGGTCATCATAAAGATCCGCTCTACGTCCGGAGAGGAGCTGGATCACTCGTGCACCTGAACTGACAGATGTGTGTCCTGTCTCACTCACTCGGGGAGCGCCGGGATTCACAAACACACACACACACACACATCTGTTAATAGCTTTTAGCTTTCTAAAGCAGCAGGTTCAATATCTGCAGCAGTACAGAACACCCTGTTTAACTGAGGCAAAACCACAACATCAGCTCAGAGTGAAACAACATAGTGAAAGAGTCTGGCCAATCCGGGACCTCGTATACATGGGAAGCCAAGGCTGCAGCCTAGGCCAGCCTGTGCATTAATCAGAATGTGTCCATACTCGGAACCTTCAAAAATGACTTATATTAGAATATATTATCTTATATTATATTATTTTTAGTGCTGTCAGTCAAAAGTGTTATTAACGGCGTTAACGCAAACCCATTTTAACGGCGTACATTTTTTTATCGCGAGATTAACGTTCTTTTTGGCCTAGCACACTTTGTAGTTTTTTTCACATGCTGCTGCAACAACTAGTAACGTTAGACCGGAAACAAAACAACAGGCACGCCGCACACACTTGTTTAAGAGTAGTAGACGTTACGTTTTGAGTGGATGGTGAGCGTGAGATGCTTTAAAAAGTTGCCAAATGGTTCCATTGACAAGACCAAAGTGATCTGTGCGTTCTGTCGTTGTGAACTGAGCTATCATCGCAGCACATCCAGTCTGAAATACCACTTGATGGCCAAACACACAGCTAATACGAATTCTCTGCCCCCTCGTCAAAGCCAGGCGACAATGGAGGATTTTTCAATAAAAACAACATTTGCACAAAGCAAGCCGATCCACTTTTCCATGTTGATAAGAGCATTAAAATGAGAAAAAATAATGGGACAAAAAGAAATCAAGGGACATTTAGAATAGATAAAAATGTGTGATTAGTTGCGATTAATTGCGAGTTAACTATGACATTAATGCGATTTATCGCGATTAAATATTTTAATCAGCACTAATTATTTTATATTATATAGCAACAGTCCACTCCAGATGCACCAAATGCTCTCAACCATCCCACCTGATCATAAGCAACTGTTATCAGCTGTATGAGGGTTGTGCATGCTACCAAAAAAAGGCTGTAAGAAGAAGAACTTAATTATTTAATTAAACTGACGCAGCAGCCGCTCCTGCAGGATCTCGCTGGCTTTATGGGCCTAAAATTCCTGATTTCACAGCAGCTTTTGGAAAAACTGAGACGTCTTTTTTTTCTTCCTGAAATATGCAAAAATAGTGTTTTGTGTAATTTATTAAAAAATAAATGTCCAGTAGAAAGCTATCGTTAGCTTTGTACCACTAGCTAAAATCAAACACAAGTTAGCATCATGGACCACATTAGCTGAGGAAGCTAACATATGCACTCAGATAGGATTTTGTTAGTGATAATGTTAGACCAGGAGTCTGGGTGAAGCTAATCTCTCCTTCTCTGCTGCTTTTATCATTTCATTGTCATCTCTTTCTGGATGTAAAGCTGGTTTGTTGTATCATTGAATGGCTGTCTGACCTCAGTGAATCTTCATCAACACAACAACAGATCTGAAAGTGAAAGTGAAAGAGGAGAATCACATTGTGCTTCCTCCTCATTAACCGTTGTTGTGCAGTCCAAAGATTCAGTCCTGATCAGAGTTGTTGGATTATCTTCAAACTGTGGAGCAAATAGAGACACACCTGGTTTTCAAATTAAAAGCTTCACAATGATTTTGATCATTTTCACAGGAGCTGCTGCACATTAAGATTTAAATATCTTTTTCTTATGGACACTTTGTTGAAGTAGTTTGATTTAAGCTTTAAATTGTGAATATTGTATAATATTTAATGCTGTGATTTTATTTAATAATGTTTGCTGTGTACTCACAGGTCAGAGAACGAGCATCAGATCAATAAGATAAAGAGAAAAGAACATTTAAAATAATAATGGAAAGAGATCAAATAAAATACTATAAATGTGAAATTGAATTGTGTGTAAAAGTGTATTATGGTGTGTTCACAATTCAATTCAATTCAGTTTTATTTGTATAGCACCAATTCATAACAGAAGTTATCTGAGGACACTTTTCAAATAGAGCAGGTCTAGACCGAACTCCTTGTAAAATTATTTACAGAGAACTAACA